>NC_134184.1:32864670-33174655 GCF_964188355.1 Buteo buteo | reverse complement strand
CCTGTGTAGGGACTCCCTATTATCTGTCACCTGAGATCTGTGAAAATCGACCATATAACAATAAAACGTAAGTGTCTGTCTTTCCTTCATACGCTTGTGCATAAGGGCATGCAGGCACGTGAGAATTTACTTTAGTAATATATCATGGTTTAACTTCAGGGCGTCAGGAATTTCATGTGTGTCACCTTTTGTGAAGTTTTATATTATTGCGTACAATAATTAGGTGCATCAGTCGTATACAACAACTATGTTGTACTGTACAACACTGTCAGTTGTATTTTGACTCACAGTGTCCAGAGTATAGCAATCATGAATTTGTTGTGATTCATCTACATGCTTAACATAATTATATTTTTTGTTTTTATAAATTGACTTGTACTTTAAACTTAAAGTTTAATCTCATTCTAATACTCCTTGTTAGTAGTGGCATGAAATGTAAAATAGATGATTTTTTTTTCCTTTGCTTTATCTGGTTCTCCATCAAATACTAAATTTCTTTCTGTGTTTCCAATGTGTAATAACAAATGCAAGTATGGATCTTTTCAGTTCCAAGTTTATGAATTTTTGATGCACTCATTTGTGATTTCTAAAAATACACTAAAATGAAAGCTGCTAGATTGGCAATTCTGGAACTTTGCAGTAGCCACCTGCAAGAAAGACAAATAGGTCTCAGAATTGTAAAGGCTCACTCAGGCTTAACACAAAATACCAAAATAACAAGATGAGAAGCACTGAAAAGTCAGGAGCCGAGTGAGCTGGACACACTTCTCTGTGTGTGGGATGTGATCAACACCAAATATCCTGGAGCCCAGGTCAGCATCTCAGCCCTAAGGTGCTATTCACACAGGTTTACTCCCTTATTGTCTCCTTAACTGTCAAGTCAGCCAGAAATCCCTTTGCCCTTCATCCTACTAGGAATGTTAAGCAGGTGCTCTTTATGTCATGTGCCTTTTCCAGTGATAACGACAGTACCTAGTTAGGTACCATAGAATCATTGGTATCACAACAAAGAAGAAATTTCTAGTTGTTCTTTTCAGTGCATCTTAAGAAAAATTAAAAGTTACACCAATATTAATCTGTGATGCAATAATGTTAATAAATTTGAGAGCTGAGAAGAGGTATTGATTACATGTATGAAAATATTATAGTCTTTTCCCTGAAGCTGTAATCACTTTTTATTCACAGAGATATTTGGTCTCTTGGCTGTGTACTTTATGAGCTATGTGCACTAAAGCATCCTGTAAGTACGGTAGAATCAGATCATTATCATATTATTAAAAAAGATAGTGGACAGCCTGAAAAAACTGTAGTAATAATAGTATTCAGTCAGCTGGTAGAATTATTTTCAGCTGATTTATTGATATTAAAGAATGACTGCTAGCGTTTAATTTTTCATATTGTGTCTGCTTTGTGCATACTAAAATACAGTGTATTATGTTGAACTTCTACAACTTACATATATTTGTGTGTGTGTGTATACATGCATTGAACATACATTTACTCTTTAATAAGTACTAAACTTTTTAAAAAAGGCAGATGAACAATGGAAAGAGTTAAAGCCAAACATTTTCCTAAAACATTTTCCTAAAGGTTTAATTTTATTTGGAAGCACATTCATGTTGGAAAATAACTGAGATAGCATCTTCAGGAAGCTGTATTGTCGTCAGCCTGTGAGTATTATGTGAAGAAGGGAACCCAGCAGACTAATCCCGACAACAGGAAAAGGATCAGATTGCTGGGCCCAGCAGAAGTTGACCTTTTGCTGAGCTTGGATGCGGAAGAAGGCAGAGCAGCACTGATAGGGAGAGCAATTGTGCTGAGCTGAGAGCAAGGGGATGCTGCTGAGGAAAATTCCACATTTCACAAAGTGATAAAACATTAATATTACTTCTTATGAATATTAGCTGTTTTATTCTGTATTGCTGCCCATTTTTTTTTAATTTGAAGGCAGGGACTAGATGCTGATATAGACAGGAGATGCGAATGAAGCTAAGGCAAATTTTGGTTACAACACCTTCAAAATACTCAAGTAAATAAAATGGCAATTTTAGAAAGAAATTGCTTTCAAAATTAGTTTTGCCTGTCTAAGGCCCTTAAAGCTATATTGATGCTGACCTGTTAAGAGATTTGCTGAACTGAGAGGGCTGAGTTACCTGAGTGGCATCAGTTGTTAAAAAAAACAGATTGTACCTTAGTTTCTGAAACAACACAGAATGCAGAGGCTAAGTTGTGTTGAGTGACATTTTGAAGTTGAACACCATGAAGATACTGTGTATGCAGGTTTCTGTTAAACAGCTTTTGGCAAAATAAATCATATTTCATTCTGGAAAAATTGCTACCATATGACAGCAGAGTGTGAATTAAACTCTTCCAGGTATAAAAGCTTTCGGACCTGCTGAGTCATGCAACTGAAACAAGGAGAACACAACCAGAAAATACGGTCAGGGATTTGGTTATATTAATTTTCCATAACAAACTATGGATAGCAAGAAAGGATTTGTGAAGAGATTGCATAGCACAGGGCTTCTGTCAGCCAGTACCTTTTTTCAAGTTGGAGTGTCTAGTTCTTCATTTCCAACCAGCGGTACTTACTGTCCTCTTTTTACTGTTTTCATTGATTAAGTTTGAAGGCAATAGTTTGCACCAGCTGGTGCTGAAGATCTGCAGAGGACATTTTCACCCCGTGTCTCCCAACTATTCATATGATCTAAGGATATTAATTTCCCAGTTGTTTAATATATCTCCAAAAGATCGTCCATCTGTCAACTCTATTCTAAGGAAGCCCTTCTTGCAGAACCTTGTTCTCAGGTATTTGCCCCCTGAGGTGAGTACCTTTTACTGCTGCTTGCTGAGAGAAAAAATGTATATCAAAGTAGTACAAACAGTTCTGTCAGATACCTTTTTGCTTATAGATAGCACAGGAAGAACTCAGTGACACTGTGATACATAGAAAAAGGGCTTCACCGTCACAGACTGGAGCCAAGCCGATACAAGGTAATGATAATAGTATTATTTAACATTAGTTCTACACTAACATTTGTTAGTTATGATGTACTTGAGAGCTATAACTTTCTCCAGCAGTCTTTCAGGCACATTTGGACACAAGAGTTTCACACAAAGTTGAAAATAAAAAGAGGACAGAACTGCAGCAGCAGAAACATTCACTCCAGACAGTGCATTGCTGTTCTGTTTGGGAAAAGGCAACTTTAAGACCTGCTCATTAGCCACATTCAGCTAGAAAAGCTGCCATAGGAAGGTGGTGAAATGTTAATCTTAATTCTTTTAAGAACAGAATTTACAAAACTAAGAGGCTTTGTTCTAGATGCAGTTTAGGTCTGTCACATGAATAAACATCCTTATTTCATTTTGCTGAGCTATGTGCAAAAATCATGCAAAACTTGCTCCACTGTATTTTACAAAATAATAAAAATGTATTTTACAAAATATTACAAATTAGATTAAATTGTGAGAGACAATGAACTCTATTTGTGTTAGTGCTCATTGATAGATCAGATAGTGTGTGCAGATTCTTAGAAAACACGGATGAGACTAAATGGTATCTCTGTATGAATTGCTAAACATCTGATGTTTCTGGCAGCATAACCTTTTCCTAATTTTGTATTCTTCAGTATATCATAATTATTTCTCAAATTTGTCATTGGAGGTATTAAGGTAGTTTAAACACATTTGTGAAAATAAACCTATGTAGTTACTTAACTATGCTGTGGACTTCCCCCCCCTCCAAAGTTCTTCAGTAGTGTGGGAACCTGTATTGTTTTGTAAATAACAAATTTCAGTGTGATTTATCTGCCCTCAGGTCTAATGCAATTTGGACACCTAAGTCACTTAGGCAGTTTAAAAAATATCTATGGTCATATACTCATAATTTTCATATACTTTTTCTTCTAGACATGATACTCTAACAGTCATTACACAGGAAAAATTTAGAACTCCTTTAGAAACTACTTAATCCTAGCAAGGACTCTACTTTTCATTTTTGCAGATAAGGTCTTTGCAGAATACTGACTGACCAAACTGGAATGGTGTGTACTTTTATTCTCCTACATGGGGAACTGATAAGCTAATTTTTTCCCTTGGCAGTCCACCCTTCCAAATTTCACAAGTACTACAACATTGTCTAGTGGTTTGTAGAATACTGAGGACTAGGTTTAGAAAGGGAATGCCTTAGCAGATAGACACCTAGCCTCCAGTGAAATCTGAGCCTAAGAATCAGGCCGCCTGTTTTCTGTTTTTGGTACCAGCATCAAATCAGCATTCTAGTTTATAGAGGTCTCCCTTTTATTTAATGTGCTTCTTTGCAAAACTAATCAATAAGATCCACTTTACATGACTGTGTTAAATCATGATGTTTTCAAAAACATGTCATTCGAAGGATGAAAAGCAGAGTCCCTAGGAAGTGTAAAGTGTGGTGGTGGTGGTGATGATGAAAGGACATAAGGAGTGTTTGTTAGCCCAGACTGTCAGTGTTAGCTGTATGCACCATTACTGTGGTTTGCAACTACATGATCATTAATCATGTAGAGGGCACAAAAGGTAACCTTTTAATCTTTTATTCTTAAAAAGCACATAAACTTCAAAAAAGGAGAGTCCAGGACCAAGTTCCTCCAGAATCTGGAATGGTGGTGCCTGTCAGACAGGAACTATTTCAAAGGAATGAATGGAAATCTCCTTCAAGAGAGCAACAGCCTATTTTTCAGGTACTGTGCATCCACATTCTCGTAATATTTAATCATCTTCAGAAGGCAAATTCCTGCTCTTAGAAAAGATCCTTTAAAAGGCTTCATTAAGATGTATTAAATTCAGCCTAATGCCTACACTAAGTCAGTGGAGACAGTTAAGCACTCCTGAAGCCTCAGAAGAGGTGTTTTAGAAAGCATAAGTGGGAAACACTGAATTTTGGCTGCTTCAGTATGGTCCTTCGTAACAAAAGGAGTCAGGCATGCTTTGCAAATACACTGATCCTCTTACCTCAACCCTTCTGAGAGCCCATGTATGGGCAAAACCACTGGTACCCACTGCCCTTGTCTCAGATACTATTACAACAAACTGGGATCAAACCCTACAGCAGAAAACCTCAGTTCTCTCTGTGTCCCTCACTTATTTTCCACCTCCTTCTTTCCTCAGGCTGGATATCAGCTGTATGCTGTTTTCAGCCTCTTACTTGGCATCACTTCATACCTTTATGCTTATCTTCAAGAGCATGTAGTACTGTGTTGGATGCTGGTGAACACAGAACAAAGCATATTTAGGATCTGGGAGCTCCCAGCAGTAATTGCACATTGCAGTTACAGTGGATTAACTGATGGTGGAGTCTTGTGGGGTTCCTAGAACTGCAGCCCTCAAGCAGTCACTTGCACTACCTATGGATAATATTGGACCTATGCAGAATATAGGACTTAGTTTTCCTCATAGTTACCTTTGTGCATATCCAATGCAAATCCAGAGATGCTGGTTAAGTTTTCTTACACTGAGCACTGCTGTAATCAAAGGCAGAATTTTGTCCACAGCGTTTTTATCTACAATACGTGCTCTAATATTAACACTTGGAAAGTTCCCACATTTCTTTCAGCACCCAAATGGAGCAGTTTGCACGGTTGCAGGGATACTTGTGTAGTGTCATACTTTGAATGTGTTGCTTCAGGATTCACAGAATCTAGAATGGTTGAGGTTGGAAGGGACCTCTGGACGTCACCTTGTCCACACCCCAGCTCAAGCAGGGTCATCTACTGCTGGTTGCCCAGGACCATGTCCAGACAGCTTTTGAATATCTCCAAAGATGGAGACTCCACAACCTCTCTGGGCATCCTGTGCCAGTGCTCAGTCCCCCTCACAGTGAAAAGTGTTTTCTGATGTTCAGAGGGACGCCCGCCGTGTTTCAGTTTGTGCCCATGGCCTCTGGTCCTGTCACTGGGCACCACTGGAAAGAGCCTGGCTCCATCCTCTTTGCACCCGCCCTTCAAGTATCTATATATGTTGATAAGATTCTTCCTGAGCCTTCTCCAGGCTGCTCAGTCCCAGCTCTCTCAGCCTTTCCTCACATGAGAAGTGGTCAAGTTCCTTAATCACCATTGTAGCCTTTTGCTGGACTCTCCCCAGTATGTCCATGTCTCTCTTGTACTGGGGAGCCCAACACTGGACACGGCACTCCAGGTGTGGCCCCACCAGTGCTGAGCGGAGGGGAAGGATCACCTCCCTTGACCTGCTGGGAATACTTTGTCTAATGCAGCCCAGGATACCATTAGTCTTCTTTGCAGCAAAGGCACATTGTTGGCTCATGGTCAACTTGGTGTCCACCAGGCCCCCCAGGTCCTTTTCTGCCAACCTGCTTTCCAGCTGGGTGAATCTCGGCATGTACTGGTGCACAGTGCAGGACTTAGCACTTTCCCGTGTTGCACTCCATGAAGTTCCTGTCAGCCCATTTCTCCAGCTTGTTGAGGTCCCTCTGGATGGCAGCACAACCCTCTGGTGTATCAGCCACTCCTCCCAGTTTTGTCATCATAGAAGCTTATCAAGTTGGTCAAGCATGACTTAACCCTTGGTGAATCCAAGCTGACTACTCCTGATGATTTTCTTGTCCTTCATGTGCCTGGAAATGGTTTCCAGGATTAGTTGGTCCATCACCTTGCTAGGCATTAAGGTGAGGCTGACCAGCCTGTAGTTCTGTGGGTCCTCCTTCCTGATAGGAGTGACATTTCTTTTCCTCTAGTCCTCAGGCACTTCTCCCAATCACCGCTGTGATCATTCAGAGATAATAGAGAATGGCTTTGCAATGACATCTGCTAGCTCCCTGAGTGTTCGTGGGTGCATCCTGTTAGGCCCCACGGACTTACGTTGGTCCAGTCTGTTTACGTATTCTCTAACCTGATCCATTTCCACCAAGGGTATATTTTCTTTGCTGCAGACTTTCCCCCTAGTTGCAGGGACTGGGATTCCATTCCTGAAGGCTGGTGTTGCTAGTAAAGACTGAAGTGAAGGCGGCGTTCAGTACCTCAGCCTTTTCCATGGCCTGTGTCACCAGGGCACCTGCTTCATTGGTCACAGTTCTCAGTCCTTTTACATTTATTACATTACATTTACATTATTTGGCTTGATTTGTTCTCCTTATTGCTTGGAATTGCCATGCTGCTGGATACCACACTGCAAAACTTATTTCAGCGTGGGACGGGATGAACACATTTTGAGGTTACTTCTTCCTTGGGAACATTACTGTCAGTGGAAATTTTTCTTCTTATGTAGGTATGAATTTATATTCTACTGTAGGTAGATGAGCCTGTTTTCAGTGTTTCTAAGAAGGAAAACAGGGAAGAAGAGTTAATGTATTTACCATCTGAGGAAGGGATACTTAGATGCTTTTTAATTTATGTAAGAAAATAAGCCACATTGAGCATTTTTCTTATATACCTTATAGTGGTTTTTAGCCTCCAACCATGGAAAAGTTTGTGAATGTCTTGCCACACTTCTTTTAGATCATGCAGTGGCAGCTAGATGATCACCTTCTCTCCATTGTTCTTATAAGAAGTGGAAAAGCTAGTCTTGTCACAAATTAGAAATACAGGGATGTTTCATCATAGTAAGGACTTTGAGAAATGAAAGGCAAGCTCCCACAGGCAGATAATCAAAGAGACGGTGACATGAAGTAGCACAGTGCTCTCCTGAAAGCAGCAGTCAATGTGTATGCTGCCCAAAACTACATCCCAGATTCCCCTTGCTCTCACATGTCAAAATAAGATTCTCCTTGAATGAATTCAGTGCTTTAAAGCTTCAGAACAATGAAGGGACTTGAGGGCAGCGACGCTACAGGGTACAAAGCCCCATGCTGATTGACTCGTACAATGGTATGGGCTGCTGCTTAATGACAGGAGCTGATGGAACATGGGAAAAGGAAAAGAAAATGGTAAGATGACATATGCCCTGAGAAATTAGGAAGTTTCTAGGTTACATGTGAAAGGATTTGGAAAACTTAGAGTAACTATATTGTAGACTATATTACTGTGCAACTCAGACTGGGGAGAAGGACAGGAAGCTAATTCAAACTTGTACTGATACAAGTGAGAACAGGTCAATTAACATATTTTATTATATTTTCAGCCACAGAGCTCCAGATTTAAGATGGCAGAAAGGCCAGAAAGTATTAGAGTACATGGCCATTATGGTCATTACTATGATAAGCTTGACAACTTGCAGAGGAAAGCAAATGCACATTATGACCTTTCTCACGTCAGCCAGAGAGTTGAGGAATACTATAAACTAAAAGGACAAGTTGCACCTCCACCCCCACCACCCGACTGGTAAACTTTTCTCACTCTATTAGTAGTGAACTGTCATGCATGTTTTGAGTTATCAGTCTTCCTGAGTAGGTAACACCGGATGTGGCTCATTCAGTAGAATTCCTTCTTTGCTTGGTCTTTGATAATTTTTCTACATAAGTTTATTGCACAAAAACATAACTCCTGTTCCTGTCTATCCAGAAGTTCCTTCTGAATGTGTTGTCCTGGTGTCTGAAATTTCATTGTCAAAATGTCTCCCAAATCTCAGCATTTTATTGGGTGAGAAGTAAAACACAGGCTTTTTGTAGACTTTCTGATTATATAAAGGCTAAACATTGTCTTTCCTTCCCACCAGGATCAGAACAATACAAAGACCAAAAGCAGTTCTCCACTTGAGGGAACAGAGTGGGAGGCAGGCTATGAAAATGTTTTTTTCCTGCAGGGCTTATATTTTGATTTCAGATATAAAGACCCTTTCTCCAGCAGTTTGTTTACTTCAGAGCCTTTTTCTTACAAAATATAAGTACAGCCTTTTTATTACTTTAGACATTGCCAGTCCGTTCATGATTGGCCATTTTAGGTGTGGATGAGCTTTGAAAACCCTGAGAAAGGAAGGTAAAGAATTTTTAATACTGCCTACTTTGGGATCCTTCCTGACTGAATCATTAATTTTCATTCAATAACGACAATGTTCAGAATATTTCAGTTAAGGATCATCAGGTTTAGAACATCTTGTCTGAGCTGAGTTTCCAGTGCCTTATTTAAGGACAAAGTCAATTCAGTTTGTCTCCCTGGAGGACAAGTGAATTGTGAAGGTAGGAAATGAAATAAATAGAAATCAGGGGGCTTACAAATGACTGCTGGTATTTTATACCAGAAAAAGAGGTGAGTGTTTAGAAACCACAAAACTACGTAAATACAAAGTTAAGCTGACAGATTTAGGCACAGAGGAGAAAGAAAATTTGTTGATTATACAACCTCCATTCTGACAATTTTCACTCATTTTGAGGATCTGGAAAAACAACTTTATTTTCATTAACAGTTTCACATACCATTTATCAAATAAAAGGTAGAGAAGGACTTTGCTGCACCCTTCAGAAGGCTAATGTAACTGAATCAATAGGAAGGGGAATGCCTGAAGTGGATATGTTTTCTTTTTGTTATTTTACCATTGTTCCATATTTATATGTATTTTATCCGTATTTATATATTCATGTTGTACAAAGAGAGCTCTGTTTGTCATATGTGATAGAACCTATAGAGAATGATTTGCACAGAAGATAGCAGAGTCTGAAATAAAATGTAGTATATGAACATCACTTTCTTGTTTCAGGCATGCAGAATATCTTCAAAGGCATTTTGAAGCCCAACAGTACAAGATTAAAGTGGAAAAACAGCTGGTAAGTAAATAGTGAATCACAGAATAAAATCTGTAAAAAAAAAAAAAGGAATGACATTCCAAAAGATGAACTGATGTCTTTCTACCAGCAGACTGTAACACTGACAGGTAGAAAGTTCTGCTCTAGTGAATTCGTTGATCTGCTCTGCAATGCTCATCTTGAGGTTTTATTTTCTAATAAAAAACTGTAGCCATGTAAAATTCTACTATAACTTTCCTCCAAAAATACACACTTGCCCTACTGCACTCTTCAGTGGAACAGGGTGAGTGAATTGAGCGAGCACTGAAGGAAAGGATTCTAAATGAAAACTCCTTTGCTCTGGGATTTATTTGTACATCCATAGGGACTGCGACCATCCTCTGCTGACACATATCATGACCAAATACAGCAGCAGAATATAAAGGAAGAGCATCTGAAAAAACACCAGCAGGACATGTCTAGAAAGAATGAAATGAAAGAACAGGTAAATGAAATATCTTCCTTAGCTGCATAAAGCTGTCTACTTACACTCCTTGACAGTAGTATTCTTTACATAAGAATTGATTCTTTTCCATTTGACCAGTAGGAAAATATAAGCTGTTTTCCTCTGGTTCCATCTTACATAAACTGGTGAAGACTTGCATGAAAGCTGATGTCCGTAATCATTTCAGAAACCGTGGCCTTGATTTTGATTTCACTTCTACTGAGATAGAGGAGTTACATCACTGAACAAACTAATATTGGAGGACAACAGATCCTCACAGTTACAAATCAGAGAAAACAGTCATACATGTACTATTCATGTATGTATATTAATTGTTCATAAGTCATGCTATGACACTGAGAATGTGATATAGTAGTATGTGATGCATACTACTTCCCTGGTATGTTATAACTTTTGGAGATTATTTTATACAGAAACAATATGGTTTTCTGGTTTTGCTTTTGGGTGACAGAGAAAACAAACTGATACTTCTTACTTACATGAACACATGCAACTGTGTTTAATCTTTCTATCTTTGATTTATAAAAAAAAGCCAGAATAAATATGAATATATTAACTTTACATAATGGTCAGACTTAGGAATAAGAACATACTTGTCATGTACAAATTCAGAGCTTGTTGCTGTTCAGTTCCATAAAATCTGTACTAAATATGCCAAAAAAACGAAATTTTACAGATTTGTCCATTTGTAACATGGGCAAATTGGGATAGACTCTCATAAAAACAGTAACAGAGATATCCTTAACACAAAAATTATCTTTTGGCCAAATTTGAAGTTTTTTCTCCAAAGCATAGGAATGTTGAAGCATCTCCAAGAAAAGATTACCAGGTTTTGCTTGGTTTTGGGAAGCAGGTTGCAATACAATAAATATTATGTAATTTTTTGTCTTCCTAATTTCCAGTCCTCTATTTTTGGATTGCAACCCTAGCATCATTACTCAGACAGTCCTTAGGTTATTCTTGGAATTTGCTCTTTTAGATACAATTCTACAGAAAAGCTAGCATGAAACAGTGTCGTGGTTTTGGCTGGGATAGAGTTAATTTTCTTCCTAGTAGCTGGTACAGTGCTATGTGGATTTAGTGTGTGAATAATGTTGATAACACACTGATGTTTTTTAGTTGTTGCTAGAGTAGTGCTTATCTGAAGTTAAGGATTTTTCAGTTTCCCAGGCTCTGCCAGCAAGCAGGTGTACAAGAAGCTGGGAGGGAGCATGGCCAGGACAGCTGACCCGAACTAGCCAAAGGGATATTCCATACCATAGGACATCATGGGCAGTATATAAACTGGGGGAGTTGGCCGGGAGGGGCGGATTGCTGCTTCGGCATGGGTCAGCAGGTGGTGAGCAATTGCACTGTGCATCACTTGTGTTTTCTTGGGTTTTATTTCTTTTTGTTATATTCCTTTTCATTACTATTACTATTATTATTGTTATTATTATATTTTCTTACTATTATCATTGCTATTATGTTTTATTTTGTTCTAGTTATTAAACTGTTCTTATCTCAACCCACAAGTTTTACCTTTTTCCGATTCTCCTCCCCATCCCACTGGAAGTGAGGAGGAGTGAGAGAGTGGCTACATGGTGCTTAGTGGCTGGCTGGGGTTAAACCACAACAAACAGTTTAGAAAACTTCAAAAAGGTTGAAGTCTGGAAGAGTTATAACTCCAAAATGTCCTCTAATAGGAAGTATCAAGCAATCTTTAAAACCGGCGGCAAAGGACACTGATCTGTTTTCTTTGATATCCATAGACTATTTTGTTTAGCTAGTGTTATTTCTGTATGTATTTCTAATACATATGTATTCTACCTTACTGTTCTTTAATAGGAGTACCTGAAACAATTGCAGAAAATTCGGGAAGAATACCACAGCGATATGAAAGCATTCAGATTTAGAGCAGGAGTACTCCAGGTAACAAAGCTCAAACATACACACAGTCATATTTCCTTTTTCTTTTTTAAGCTAATACATTTAATTAGAAATTGAAATGAATGTTTTATAAAAATGTTCCCTAGGAGAATAAAAAAATACAAGATAAAACCTATTTTGTGAGGCAAGGGAAAGCTGAGGACCAGTCTGAAACCAAGCATACAGCTGGAACACAAGAAAAATCACTTCAGGTATCAGTACCATCTACTAGTCTAAACAGAACTTTTTATGCAAGTCCCGCAGGGTTTTTGATTCACTCTTTGTGACAAATCTGAAAAATGGTGAAGCTTAAATCTCACCTGATGCTTACACCGTATGTGAAAGTCTCCCTAGGTTCCCTTCATGAATAGCCCGGAAAGTTTCTTTGGCCAAGCCCTGACTTGTTTTAGTAATTCTTTTTCATCTGTAAATATTAGGATGTACTTTTATTTAATTTCATTTTGTGGTATGTTTCTTTTCCTTGCTTTCTGAGTGAAGTAAAGAAGCAGCTACTCACAGGGCAAATGTTTATGAGAATTCTGTGCAGAAGATAAACAGCAATTCATGACAGCCCAGAGTAGCACTGTGTGGGAAGTTAGAATCCAGTTTTATGTGGAGTCCTTACTTAAACAAAAATTTGGGAGAGGTGGGAGGAAGAGGCAGAGCCAAAGCTTTCCAGCTACAGTACTCCTTCACTTCTTTCTCATCAAACACTACCAAAGCAGCTACTGGAATGGAGTTGCAGAATTGTTCCACTTTTACATTGCAATAATGGCATTGCGAGCACCAGATGAGGTTTCCAGACCACATGGAGTTCTGCATCAAGAAGTCCACTTTTCTTCAAGTGAAATGAATGAAAGCCTCAATTTATGAAAATTAATCTCAGTGTGCAAATTCCCAGTCTATTCTGAAGGGAGAACAGCCCTGATCTTGCTGCTAGGATTCTCCAGTCAGGATTTGCCTCCTGTGGTGTAGGACTTCCCACACTGTTCAGTAGCAAGGGGCAGACTTCCACATAAACCGGGGACAGACATTGCTCCCTCTTGCAGCTGGAACTTGGGCCAAACCTGCCAATAGTAGTAGGATCCTCTTCAGTGATTTTCATGGACCCTGGATCTGGCTTTTACTAAAGTGAATTCACACATCACTTGATAGAATAGAGTAGGTTATAGACAGCCAGAGCCATGACAGGACAGAAATTATATTTCCAGTGATTTCATGGGAAATGCACGATAACGAAAAAGAAACACTAGATTTTGCACCTGCTTGATGTCACCTTAGTTCATGGGCAGTCCATCTGCTGAAGAAACTGCATAGGTATTTTAATAAAGTAAAATCTGTGAATTGTTGTGGTTTCACCTGAGGTTGAGGACGTGCCCTAATTGCAGCAGATCACTGAAAGAGCTGCATACAATTGTTTACTTTGCTTTTATCTGACAGGTTCTAACATAGGACATAGGAATATGAAAAGGAGTAATTAAATATTTTTAGGTGTTACCAGAAAACAAGATACCGTGAAACATGGCTATACTTTCTACAGGCATACGTTTCCATTATAATCTTGATTTTCATCACTTCCAAAGCTTTCCAGAATGAAATCAGCCTGAGTCATCTTGCATATGATCATCAAAAATAAAAGATGTATTATTTATTTCTTGACGCAGTACTGTATCCTGCAAACATAGGTTTTTGAAAAATCAGGTTTGCACTTTATGCAAGGTTTTCTACTTTTCTTTTTGCCAGATAAGCCAGAATTATTATGTCTTTTAGTATTAGAATCTAAATAAGGCAACGAATGGAATATTCTTACAGATACATATACAAGGAAGTCAGTGACTACATTTACTACTTAAACAAGGTTTTTTTTACAGGGTATACACATATCCTGGTTCCAAAGAGTGTATTTTAAAGTTGGGGTTATTTTCTCCTTCCAGGATGTGGAAGAAAACTTTAAACAAGTCAGACTCCAGGATAGGCAATACCAAAAAATCTTAGAAAAGAAACATAACACAAAGGTATCTGTCCTTATTGTTGTATTTTTTTCCGTTCTTACGTCTGTACATTTCAAATGGTTGTTTTACCATGGTAGCTCTGGAAATCAAGTTATTTGAGAGTCAGTTAAGAGTGCTGGTCTACTGTTTCTTAAAAGTTTATATGAGAAGACAGAATCACTAAGAAAATAAATGAGCTTTTCTGATCACTTGAGGGAAACTCCCTTTAGATATTACCAGATAGTAGACCCTACCTACTCATCTTTATATCAAACTGCATTAGTAGTGTATGGGAACTCACATTTACTCAAAGATTAAGTAAGTGAAGTCAAGTCAGGCTGCTAATTTTTTAACACTTTGTTATAGAACACTATAGTGCTTTTTAAATTGTAGAAGGGGATGTGAATTGAATGAAAGTGCACATATCAGGAAGGTTTCTGACCATAAGATCATTGTGAAGTGGGCTAAAGATCTTTCGTGAAATATTGCACAGAAGTAGTACAGTATTCAAATTTTAATACTGGCTGAGAACCAGCTGTAAGAACCAACTCTATGTATTGCAAGGATTTGAATTAAATTATTATCAAAGACACCTTTCCTTAAAATCAAAAGTGGATCTAATAATTCAAAAATATCCATAAACTATATTTATTGAAGTCTATTTTTGTCCAATTTGTTCAACGCTGATCTTGTCCAATAGAAGAAAAATATTATTAAATAAAAGTTATTTTCAATAGAAGAATAATTTTCAAGTTTGTAGTTCCATAGAAACTGTGAACATTTAATTAAATGTTTTTATTTAATAAAATAAATTAATGAAGTGTGTGAATTTTCTTTAGGGAGGAGTAAAGTTTGAAATTAATTTAGATGTATGTGTTCCTGAGGAAGACAGCATTCAAGAAGCAGAGGTATGTTATAGTTATATTCAAAGCATTTACATTAGTAATCTGAAACCATGACAGTAGCTCCATGATCTAAGGTTTGTTTCCATTACCTCTACCTTTCTTATAATGAAGCTTCCTATTGAGGATCTGTTGACATATTGCATATATCTGACCTTCTTCAAGAGGATAATTGCTTAGAAGAAAGTTGGGTGATATCTGGGTGTTGCAGTTTAACCCCAGCCAGCAACTAAGCCCCACGCAGTCCCTTGCTCACTCCCTGCCGGTTGGGATGGGGAGAGAGTCGGAAGGGTAAAAGTGAGAAAACTCATGGGCTGAGATAAAGACAGTTTAAGAGGTAAAGCAAAAGCTGCGCACAAGCAAACCAAGGAATTCATTCACCAGTTCCCACGGGCAGGCAGGTGTTCAGCCATCTCCAGGAAAGCAGGGCTCCGTCACGCAGAACGGTGACTTGGGAAGATAAATGCCATCATGCTGAACGTCCACCCCTTTGTCCTTCTTCCCCCAGCTCTATATGCCCCATATCAGCTACTATGAAGAAAATTAACTCTGTCCCAACCAAAATCAGCACACTGGGTCAATCTTTCATATGGTAAAAGATGAAGTGCAGATATTTAGGTTTGTAAATTGGGCTCGGGGGGGAAGAACTCATCTCAAAATTGAGTTAGTCTGCAAATGCCAAATTTGATTTGTAAATTGTCTTAGTACATTTCTGTTTCTTTTCACTAGTATTGTATCACAAAGCAAGAATAATATTGTGATGAACCAGCTGTTATTTAGAAAAAGTGGAAGTGAGACTACAGACAACATTATGTGATTTCATTTATTAAAATGACATTTGTGGCTGATCAACATGTAATAGCTACCTATTACTATTTTTATTAGTGTATTTGATTTTTTTTTAAATATTTGTAACAGCAACATCGAAAATACAATTTCTTTCGAGTATATATATCCTTAATTTATAAAGCACTATTTTGTCATTCTGTTGTTTCACATCTCTGCAGACCCCCATGCAGCCTTCTGATAAACCAATCACAATGTGACTTTTGAGCTCTGCTGCTTCACCTTTTGTTACAGTTTTCCTGTGCATACCTGAGAATGTCTGGCAAACACAGTAACATGAGAAGTGATCAGTTATTGTCCCATATTTATTTTCTCTTTCCAGAGTAACCTATTGTTTTTTCAGGTACTAGATAAACTCAGTGAGACTTTAAGTTTCGTGGATGGTGAGAATCCTAAGCAGAAATTGGTGGAAGTTTATGAAGATCATACAGACGGACCTTTGGAAGAACTATCTGGATACCAAACAGGTATTTCTTGGGGAAATGCAATGCTGAGTATTAATCCTGAAAATAACATAGGAGTTAGGTAAATTCAATAACTCCCGGCAAGTTTATAGCAAATTTATCTGATGAGCTCTCTCTTTCTATCACATAACATTATAATCACACTGAAATCTACTTAGAAAAAATGGAGTAACTTTGCTTCCTTTTTCTTCCCCTTAGAGTCCAATGACATAGATAATATGAAAGAAAAGAGAAAACATTGGCAAGCTGGAGCCCCTCAGACGCTACTGAATTTTGTAGCTGATGCTGATGTCACACCTGTATGTCCTACTGTGGCTGAAAATGAACTTGGTAAGAAAGTTTTGGTTTTCAGTGAAAGTAGGGAGCTGCTAAAATTCAGTCAGACTACTTACAGACCTTTGCCAAAATAATTCCATACCAGAACGTTCACATGATCTGGCAGGCTTTTGCAGGGTTTCATAATAACTGAGGTTATTGTATGTGTTGAACCACAGAATACAGTCGTCATTTTCCCCTCTGTCTAATATTGCAATCATGCTGTGCTGCTCCTGCGTATTAAGAGGGCGGCATTTTATGACTCACTCGGTGGCCTGGGTAACAACAGCTGAAAACACCAGTCTGTGCAACTAATCAGCACCACTTTCTCAGGCCCTGAGCTGATGACAGACAAGAACTAGGGCAGTCCATTGCCAACGCCATCCCAGAGCGTGGTGGAGTTCTGCTGTCCCACCCCACACCAGTGTTGCTGGACAGTCCCAAGTGCAGGCTCACGCCGGGCTGGCGGTGGTGGGGCTGCTCCGTTTCGGAAGAGGCTCATCGCTGCGTTTCTTACAGTACCAGTCCGTGTACTGCCAGGCAGCCAGGTACCTCCAGTGACTGCTTGCTGCGAACAAGGAGCACTTCCAGCATTCCAGCGTGCTCCCAACACCCCAGACACACAGAAATAACCTGGAGAGTTTGCATGGACAGTGAAGACAAAGCCGAACAGTATTAATATGCCACTTCTTGTTCATTCTGCCTTAGATGAAAGAGCATAGGGCACAAAAGAAACAGGAACTTCTTTGAAGCTTTTTCAGCCCCAAGAAGCCAACAAGTTTGCAAGCCAGAGCTGCTCCATGAAGCTGCACCTGTCTGTTCCAGGCTTAATAAGCAGTTACTTGAGCATTACAATTGGTGATACAAATTTTTAGTGAGAAATAGTCCAAACTATTTTTTCTCTGCAGTATAAATCAGATCAAGTATTTATAAAAAATTCAGGAGTATTCCACAAAGGAAAAAAAAAATACAGCTGATACTGAAACTGATTTGAACTCACTCACGCTGCAGCGCACTTTCCTAAAGTAACAGACTGTTTTAGAAATGACATTTACTTTGCATCAAAGTTGTTACCTAAAAAGCCAGAGTATTTTCCACAGAAAGACGCTGTAAATGTAACCAGACATTGTGGTTCTATGCACAATTGCCAATCTACTGAACGTATAATTGGATGACAGGACTTTTAAGCCAGCTAAATTGCACATGCCAAGTTTCAACAATTTTAATGGATCATGAGAAATATCTTTCACTTGCAACTGTGCAGTCAGCACTCTCCTGTTAATTATGCCTTACTTACTTACACATTTTCTTATAATATAACGAGCTCTTTTAAAACTGCCCCATCCAGAAGGCTAAACCACCTAAATGTACCACCTAAATTCCATTCCTAAGACAAGCTTTATTGCTTACACATTAAAAAAAAACCAAACCAAACCCAAAATGAAATTCAGACCACTTTTCACTAATGTCAGCAGTTCATAGGGCTAAAGCAAGAGTAAGTCACACACGGATTCTAATTGCTGTTGCTTTCATCAATTACATTTATTAAAATACGGCTCTCTCTCAATACCCAGTTCTGCCCTGCTACTCAAGCTGACATTGTGGAGGACAGTGTTACCCAAACCGACAGATTTCTGTTGGATCACGTGCAAAATTTAGTCTTTATTCTGAAACGACTCAGCGTTGTTCTCCCAGCTTCAGGTTATGGTTGCCCTTCAGTCTTTGAAAGCAAGCCTTTTTAGGTAACCAGAGCTACATCCAAGTAGTAATTTTCACTCTTTCCCAAACAGTACTCCCCTAAGTTTTCCACTGAAAATCCAGATCCCTGTATTGGGAACTTAAACCTACTATCATCATATCACCTTTCTTACTTAACTTTTACAGTCCTTTGGTTATGGTCTGCAAACACACTAGGTTCCACTAAGTGGAAGTTACAAACCACTGACTAAAGCGTGTGATCAGGAATAACAGAAGTGTGGTATTTGCGTTGTTGTAATTTGAATGGCAGCAAAAAAATCCAAGCATTTACTTACTTGCTATTACTTTACATACACTTTTATAGTTGGCTAATATACAAATAAAGGAATGTTTCTTTCCCTTCCAGAAGGGAGATTAACTATGTTGCCTCCAAAAGAAAACAATGCAGATGATTCAGAAACATACTCTGCTGTTGCTGTTACTGAAGGCAGACTTGAGCCAAGATCAGATGATAAAGACACGTAAGTCAAGCACATCAGAAAAAAATGCACACAACGGAACAGTTTCCATGAAATGGCAGGTTGCGTTACCTAAAGCTTTTCTTCTGTTCTTTTAAATTCATAAATTAAGAAAACTCACTTGTTTTACTGAGTCTGCTAATTTAACTTTTAATTCTCTAATTTGTCACATGCCTGTGCTGTCATTAAAAATGTTATGCAGAAGTATTAACATGGCTTTGCAGCTCCTGTTCTCTTACTTTATAAACACAGGTAAACAATCTCACAGGGAAAGAAGAAACAGTTTGCATTATGTGTGTCACTTGTACATTCTTTATAAAGGGTTTAAAAAAAATCTCAAAGACCTTGAGAGGAGAAAGACTCCTTTGTAGATGTAGCAAAGATATATTTAATTGATATAATTATCTTGTTTCACTTTACAGAAATTTTGAAGATTCTGAAGATGAACTCAGACATGAGCTGGAGGGATGTCTGAAGAAAGTGGCAACTTCTCCAGCAGAGAGAACCATGGAGTCTCCCATCCTTTCAATAAATAAAGGACAAAGAGAGGAGGAAGAGAGTTTACCTCACAAACTACTTGGAAAATCTGATGATGATTTAGAAAATAACTGTGGGTCATTTAGTGCTGACACACATAATGAAAAAGGCAAGCAGGAAGCAAGAGCTACCTAAAACATCAGCACAATTACTGTTTCAAAGCTTTAACTTGCTTGAAATTTCAGCCACATCAGTAACAAAATTTAAGGCTAGCTAACATTAAATGCCAAGTAAATCAAATGCTTTTCAACAGTGCTAAATGCTCAATTAAAAATAACAGAAGGTTGTTATGATTTTGTTTAAAAGGAAGGAAAAACAGGCTACTTTTCAGAAGTCTAAATGTTGAAAAATCCTCATCCAGACTGAAATGCACTTTTTATTATTCTAAACTACCTGGGCAATCTCTGACAACACTTGCTTGAGAAATTTGTGGTTGTATACTCTCTTTAACCATTTTTGTATCATGTAAGAAAGTCTTCTCATCAGTATATTGTATCTCCCTAGATCAGTCAGCTCCTGGTTTAAGCAGCTCTTCCAGCTTTTCATCTCTCCGTACTGCCAATACAGCTTTAGAACCCAGTTGCATTTACACAGTACTGACCCTACACAGTGTCACCAGCTGCTCAGCAGTTCAATGTCGTAGCTGCAAAAGGGTTTATTAGCACCATGAGAATTGTGTGTTCCCCAATTCCTAATAAAACATGGGACAGTAGGTTCTTCCAACTGTATTTCTTCATATACAAAAATTTCATATAAGCCAGGTGAAGCTTAGATAGAGGGAAAACCACATTCTGAAGTCTGATTTCAGTAGCTTTTTGCCCTTCTCTTAGTTCACTAAAATATAAAATACTGCTTTGATGGCTCAAAAAAGGACTGTGTTTTTCCATTTTTGATACAACAGATGTCCAATTTTTGAACATTTTGTTCACAGTGTTCTGTTTTATAATAAGCAGTAGTTTAGGGCTTCAACGTTCATATTTGTACAGCATTTAATTATGCCCTCTCATTTAGACCCTTCTATTCCCTAGGAAGAGAAAACCTTTCAATGGAGTAGGGTTGGAAAAATACCATTAAGTTGTCATACTGTGAAAGGGCATGAGGAAATAGCTAATACAAGGATCATAGACAAGTGCAATTATTACACTTATTAAAAAGCAAGTTAGCGAAACCACCATATGATTAACCTAAAGGAATCACTGTAGGTAATGAAATCTCCAGAACCACAATTAAAATCCCACATAATATAATTTTGCCACACAATGGGGAAGAGCAAATTGAAAAGTTGCCACAGATTCTGGAAAAAAAAATCTTCTGGGTACAAAAGCTATCAAACAGAAGTGCTGACTGCAGGTAAAGAGTCATGAAATGGATGGAGACTGAAAGTATTCAATAAATAAAAGAACATCCAGATGTAGTTCTGTTACCAAGGAAATACGATGGTTCTGTGAATCCAGAGGGTTTTGCAGTGCACTGTACTGTCATGTAATCAACAAATAAAATTTTTTTCCCAGTAAAAAAATGCCCATTACATAAAGCAGATACCCTGACAGAAAGAAATAAAATCTCTTTATTGAGTGGGACCAAGGGATCATAGATTAGATATATTTACAGGTGACCCATAGTCAAATATAAAAAGTTAATTTTATTCATATACATTTTTATTAATATACTTTTATTTAAATAATGGCTCCACAGATAACAGGAATGTCTCTTCAAAATGCTGGTCAGAAAACCTATGCACAGAGCGACGAGCATTTTCCCTGATCTCTAACCTTTTTTCAGGAGACAAAGAGAGGATATAAGCCATCATCTCAGCATAATTGTCCTCGTTTTCTGCCAGGAAGCCTGTAGTATGTCCTTCGTAGGGTACCACAATATCTAATTTGGGGCCTCCAGAACTGTGAGCCAGGATAACTGTGCCAGCTGCCATACATTCAACTACTCCTGTAAAAGACACAAAACATGCTGGTGTGAATTGCACATCATGTACTTTGGCTTTCCATAAGTCACTGGAAAGTTAAAACCACAGTAAAATTCACCCCAAATTATAAGCTACTATAGCCTGCCGTTCTAGATCAGCTTGAAAAATACAGAGTAAGTGGTCTCATAAGAAAAACAAATTTAAGCTTTTCAGTCCTAGGGGCTGAAATTACAGTGTCTCTTAAACACATAAAATTGAAATTAGAAATCAGATATAATTGGTTAAGTTGTGGTTCTTGAAACATATTTTATTTACCTGAGATAGACTGTATCACCAGTATATCTGGTGGGGAAAAAAGCTAGATACTGAAACAAATGTGAAGATAAACATGGAAGGTAGCTCTGTGACAGAACACTGCATAGTTCTGTTCTGCTCTGTAACAGAACACTGCAACACTGGTTTTATGGTGTGGTGGCAGCTGCAAAAAATAATTAAAAATTAGAGCTGAACATAACTGTATTCATTTTCTCATCCACACTGAAGATTTTTAACATTTAGAAAGATACTGAGAGAAAAGCTGACTGTGCACGTTTCAATCGGATGATATTCAGAAGTTCGGCATTTTGTAGATTAACAAATCTTTATAGCTTTTGACAACTCAGCAAGACAAACTAGTAAAAATTGTTATCACTACATCTGTGTTTTTGATGGAAGAAGTTTTAATGAAATGGGAATCTGATAGTAAGCTTTCCTCAGCCAAAAGCAGTGGGACAGGAATAGCACATAATGTATACATCAACTTCAGTTCTCCTCCATAGTTCTGGAACAGACCTTAGAAATCACTTTAATTGCTGATTCTTCCAGTTCTGATTTCATTTTTAAAAAGTTCCCCTTAGCTCAAAAATTGCCAACTATAAATAATGCTCCAAAGTTTTGGTACATGTTTTTTTACAGGTAAAAAGCCACTGGAGATGAAGGTGAAATCATACTGAAATTCAAAATCACAGTGTGATTGTATCACTTTTTTTTTTTTAATTTACTTAACTAAACTGTTTTGTGGCAGGGGGAAATATGAGAAACCATTACTTCCACTTTGTGGCAGTTGCTTCGGGGAGACACTTCAGAGTCACATTATAGCCAAGTATGGCAACCGTTCTGCTTGGCTGCTGACTTACCCTGCTGCAGATTCACAGCAGGTGGGCAACCTCGCGTTCCCTTTCAAGGTCAGGACTCGACTCACCCCAATAAACTGAGCCCAATACCTTAATTGTGTACGACAGCACATTGCAAACCAGGTGCCAGCTCCTCTTTGGCACTCTGCTCCACGCTACAGCGACTGACTTAGGGACTTGATTTAAATGCCTTAGCGCAGGTGCCCAGTGCAACAAGATGACCGAGGGAGGTACCCGGTGGCATCGACACGGGGCTTACAAATAAGAGACGGGATCTGTGGGAAACGTGCACCTCCGAAACAGCAGCTAGAGCCCTGTGACATGTACTAGACATTCCAAAGGGCAGCTGAGGCAGCCGAAACACCATCAAAATCTCTACGCATGGATGTCTGCACATGAACTGTGTCCAAGCCCCACCCCTGCAGCCAGTGGAGCCCCCAGGGCACGGTCCAAGGTGCTTCAACAGACGCACCCGCTGCCCGTTGAGGCCCAGTTGGGTACGGGAGGCACCGGTGCAAACCCCACGCAGGACCTTAGGGCAACCCACGACCTCGCAGAGTGGTAGCTGGAGGTCAGGCAGGACATCCTGGGCAGCACAGGCGGCACCAGCTGCCTGTTCAGTGACTAGCGGACACCCATAGTTAACGGCCTACAAGGCCTACGGCGGTTCCACTTGCACTGCAGTCGCACCTAGCACCCAGTCACCCGAATTGGTGCTGGAGGCTCTACCTCAGCTAGACTGCCCCTGAGGAGAACGGGAGTTGGACACCCGCTCGGCACGCAGACACCGACACCCAGGAGCCCTCGTCGCGAACTGAAGCCCTCCCCAACAGTGTCCCCAGCTGGGACAAGCGACTGAACGCTGAGGAGATACTGACCGATCCCGAAGTGCTCATTCCACATCGTATGCAGGCCGATGGTGGCCTCAGCCAGGTGTCTCTTTAGCTCCTCAAAGGGAATGTTTATTCTGAACATCACGTTGTTACTAACTCCCAGCTCTTCACAAAGACGTTTCAGGTTATTTACACGCTCTTCATCTTGCTGGTTACGACAGCCTCCAATTAGGATAAGCTTCAGTGGTGGCTGCTGCCCCAGTCTCTTCTCTTTCAGCAATTTAGCAAAGGCTCTGATTTGCAAAGGATGATCTTTTTCAGGCCTGAACTGGCTAATGGAAACAATAGAATATTCCCTGGTGCTCTTTTCCTCTTCCAGTGGGATATCCAGGAAGGTCTGAACATCGCACGGGGGATACACAATGCTAGTGCAAGCCCCAGCTCTCCAGAGGGAAAGGATGTGATTTAGCGTCCAAGAAGAATTAACCATAATCACGTCACTGCAGGAACCAACCAATCCGTACATGAAAGCAAAGAAGTAGTAGTAGGCAAGTTTAAATTTGCTGAAAAGAGGACTGCTTGTAATGAAGGCTGCATTGTTAAACCTGGTATCCTGATTCCTAACAACAGAAAGCATATCGGTGCTGATAGTGGGATAATGGACGTAGCATCCAACGCGACAGCCTCCTAAATATTTAAAGAGGGGAAGCGTGAAGGCGTAACCCATTGAGTCAATATAAATATCAGGAACACACTTTAGAAGAGCTTCCCAGCCAAGAAACACTGATCCTAAACTTTGTCC
Source organism: Buteo buteo (assembly GCF_964188355.1). Lineage (NCBI taxonomy): Eukaryota > Metazoa > Chordata > Aves > Accipitriformes > Accipitridae > Buteo > Buteo buteo. The sequence goes on along the minus strand of NC_134184.1, from coordinate 33,150,576 downwards.
CAGCAAAGTGAAGTGAGGGTAAAGAGAAGCTTCCACAAGGTAGCGTTTTTCTAGAAATACAAACTTCACAGGATGAGTTAATTTAATATTGAATCTTCTGAAAGCACCTTCTACTATTTCTTCTCCCGTTGCACCTCTATCACCAGTGTAAACAATGCATGTTACATTTCTGTACCTGCAAGAGTAAAGAAAAGGAATTTCATACATTCTTCTCTTCAATTTTTTTAACGTGAAACTAAAATACTATCCATTCAAAATTACTCAAAAGGTATGTGAGAACAAATGCCTGGCCTAGCTCTGAGACGATTTTAACTAAACTATACTTTTCATTATACTTTCACAGTTTCTTCTGATCTGCTGAAAAACATGGCTGAGGACTTGGGGAATATTTTTTTGAGTAAAACACAAAAGGAGCTCAGTATTATTCTACAGACTTAAGAACGCCTTGCCCTACGTTAGGAGATGTCTGTCTAGCGCATAGCACGAGTAAAATACAGAAGACTCTGCAAGCCAGTGGACATACCAACGTTAAAACCAGTTTAGACACTAACTTGTTTTGCCTCCTGCACCAAGAGGCAAGTACCAAGATTATCAGTTACCTGCTGATGAGTTACGCTTACACAAAGCTCCATATCAGTAGTGGAAACCTGAAGAGGGAGGAGGGGTTCTCCCAAGGAGATAAAGAAGTGAGAGGTGTCACAGCAGGAAAGATCAAAATCTGGGTAAAGGGATGAAACGGAACAGTGCAACCAGGCGAAACATGGATGTAAAAAAAAAGTAGGACCAGTAGATTAATGATACCTATTTAAATATGTAAAATGCCAAAATGCATATAAATAATACCACCAGTAGCTGAGAATGAAATATGGTATTTGATAAACATATATGCTTACTTTTTCTGGAGTGTTCTTATGGCACACCACAAGACTCTCTCCCCTCCACCACCTGCATTGCAGTACGGGTGAAAAAAGGCAACCAGCAATGGCCGCTTCCCATCTTTTCCTGCTGAGGTCAACTGTTTTTTCCTTTGTTGTATCCAGAGCCGTACTCCCCACAGCAGCACCACCAAGCAGACACACAAAACTCCACTTAGAAATAATGCAGGGATTAACAATGAGCACAGCAATCTGAAACAAGCCAGAAATTTTAAAATATAAAACTGCTTTAAAGAAATACTATGTACGATATTGAGAGAGAAGGGCTTTCAGACAGAGCTACAGGGATTTCAACAGTTTCTTGAGTTCTTCTAATCTCAGAAATCATTGGTGTCTGTGTATCATTTCAATGATTATGGGAAAAAAAAAATCACTATTCTACATTGTTTAGCCAAAGATTTTTTTCCTCCTACTGTTACCTTGCAATCATTTATTATTGTTTATTCGTGCCATGTGTCCATGTCTATCTCTGTGTGCTCTATACACTATAAAGGTTGCATGTCCTCAGCAGTCTGGCAAAACACAACTAGCGAAGAGATTTCTAAATAGATTTATGAGAGTTTTCTTCAGTCCAAGCTCCTGTTTGGCCTGCCTTTGCATGAACTGCTTTGGTGCAGAGCTACTTGGGCCAGCCCGCAGTGCGTGGCCCAGAACCTGCACCTTCCATTCCCCCGAGACTTGAAGGGCTATGTCGATTGCCCAGAAAAGCTCCGAGCAGCGTCTCTGTTTAGACAGACCCGTCCCCTCACACCTCCGGAGTGCCCCCTCTGCTCACCGCCGCCTCCCCGCGCAGCTCTCCTCACCCAGGAACGGGAGGTTTCTCACAGGAGCCTCTTCTTGGCCTACAGAGCCTCACAGGCGCCAGAGCCTGGGTTCTGATGCTGCGCTACGTGTCACGATAAACGCCATTAGCCCAACACTAAAGGGGTTGCCCACGGCGACCCACGCGTCACCCCTGAGGCGTCAGGCAAGAGAACGCTTTCCTCTTCGGGACGAGGAAGCAGAAAAGCACATTAACCCTCCCGAGGCCGGCGGCGGAGCGAGGAGCCGGGCAGGGGCCCGTCCCGCCTCGCCCTGCCCGGCCGCCTCTTCCCCTCGGGGAAGAGGGTCGGGGTCTCCTTCTCCCTCCCCCTCGTCCCCTCCCTCTCCGCTGCCAGGACGCGCCGCCCCACCCGCGGCCCCGGTACCTGATCAGCCCACACAGACTCAACCCTCCCGCCACCATCTTGGAGAACGCCGCCGCCTTTCCGCCGGAAGGGGACGGCTCCCGGCTGGGCGGGCGGGCGGGGCGGGGCGGGGCGGGGGGCGGAACCAGCCGGGCGTTTTCTCCCCTCTCATTGGTTCCCGCGGAGATAGACGGAGGGGAGGGGAAGGGGCGGGGCTAGGAGCGGCGAGCAGGGCGTGGCCGGGCCGGCGTCAGGTGGGTGGCGCGAGCGGGCGGCGCTCCCTGAGGGGCGGGAGTGGTGTGGCCGCCGCCTCCTCCTCTTCCTCCTCCTCTTCCTCCTCCTTTTCCTCCTCTTCCTCCCCTTCCTCCCCTTCTTCTCTCCCTTCCTCCCCCCCTTCCTCCCCCCCTTCCTCCCCCGCCGGGGTGCGGTGCGGTGCGTGAGGAGGCCGAGGCCTCCCCTGGGACAGCCATTTTCTTCTCGCACATCCCCCGGCCGCCCGTTTTGTCTCTGTCAGTGCTGGCCCCTCTCTTTGGGCCAGAAGGGGACGGCCCGTCCTCCTCCTTCCAGCCCTGCCTCCCTCTCCCGCTTGCCAGCGAGTCCCCCTGAGGAGCGAGGCCCCCCTCTGCTCCCCGGCAAGGCCTGCGGGTGAGCCCCGGCGGGCCGAGGGCAGGATGTCCCAAATACCCTGCGCCGGTCGAGAAGGATCCCCGTGAACACGGTCACTGGAGACGACGTCCACTGGAGGGTGTCCAGGCTGTCTCTGGCTCAGAGACTTTGTCTCCTGTTCTGTCTCGATTGGGGAGCGTATGCACAGACCGGAGGATTAGTGTGGAGATAAGACTGAAAAGTGCTGGGTTTTAAAGTGCTGCTAATGATGTGTCATTAAACAGCAAGACTTCGTGTTTCTAAAATGGCTTCCCTTGGGGAAACGTAAGAAACGCATCCCGCTCTCCCAGATGCTGGGAAGTGTTGAGTGAAAATACCAGACTGTAGGTGTGGAGGTGATTAGGCAGAATGGGCCAAAATATTTCTGATTTCCTGTCACATCCCTAGGTGCTTTTTTTCCACCCACTACAGTCTCCACTAAAAAAAAAAAAAAAAAAAAAAAAGTAACGCTTTATGTGGCAAATTTGATCCGAATAACTCAGTCTCCACTCTCTTACAGAGTTGAGGTTGTCCAAAATTTGAGGGCATTTCAAGCATACTTTCTTTGAACAGGACCTCTCCAGAACCTGTGACCTCTTCGAGGTCAGCATGATCTCTTTCATGTCACAGCCACCTGTTAATTTTGAGGTCTTGAAGCTTAGGGATGTTTTTGAAGGTCACCCTGTGTCTTCTTCATCAGAAGAGTGCTGGTTGGAAAATGCTGAATCGTTAGTTTATTTGGCCATTGCCATAGCCCGAAGCAGAGACGCAAAAGTCTCTGCTGTAGTGGGAGTGAGAAGAGTTCAGCTTAAGTAATGGTTATTTGATTCTGACTTGCCTGGATTGAGTTTTCCACTTATAAGGACTCACCATGTGGGAATAGAATTGGAAATGTGTCAGGCCCTCAAAGTTAGAGTTTTATTGGTTATTTTACTGGTGTTTGTAATTAAATCTCTTGACTGTCTTAACTACTACTGACTATAGGTTTTACCAGGGCATCTCTGCCTTTATGTAAGCAGGTAAATTGGAAGAGTTCTGTTGGGAGGTCCAGCAAGCATGACCTAACATTTCATTTCTGAACCAACAGCCCTCATAAGTAGGGTGCCACAGGCACTGGTTTCTCTCCCTTAATCTTTTTTCCTCTTCCCTGACAGAGCAGTTGCCTGAGAACCATGTGGGATGTTTGCAGAAGAGACCTTTGCTGGATTCACATCTCTCAACTCAAGACACTTCTGTTGTAATGTCAATGTTTGAAGATAATTGCCTGGTTTCAGAGAAGAGGCACGGTTCTTCTAGGGCACAAGACATCCAGTCTATTTTAGATGATGAAACTTGTGTGTCTCCCTGCTGACTTGAAAAGGAGCTTATGGCCACTCCCTTGGAAGGTATGAATCTTAGACTGAGTGTCTTTATGAAGCTGAAGGATCGCACATTAGCCATGGCTTAATTAAGATGAGGCTTAAGTAATGCTGAAGAGTTCCAGGAAGCAAGAAGAATAATTAATGAGGGAGACACCTACTTACCTGGTTTTTGTGTTGCCTGGGCTGTAAATGGTAGTGCAGTGTTTTGGGTTTAGATTCAGCTCTCTGCTCGGGAAATCACATAGCAAATGTCCTTGGAAAAGCCTTTGGCTTCATGTAGCTAGAAGAGTACAACTTGTTCTTTCCAGTCAGGCTCATTGCAAAGTGAGCTGTACTGAAATCAGGATTTAATCCATGAAGCTTCCAGTATAAGTCCTATGCTTTCTTCAGAGTTTCAGTCCTAAGTGTCAGAAGTATATTTTAGCTTGAGCCCAGCAAAATATCTTGCTTTTCCTGAAACCACTTAATCAATTTCTTGGAAGCTCCCAAAATGTCCTATTAATGAATGTATACGTCTGTGCATTTGGCAGCTGGAAGAAAAAGTCAGATTTGTACAGTCACAATGTAAACAGCTGCCTCCTGGCAGCATACTGTATTTCCAGTGCATGAACTTTCCAGCAGGGTGAGCTTCAGACTTTATTCAGCTAGCTGTACAGCCAGACGTACTCTGTATGCATAGCATAGCCAGTGTGACACGTAGATCTGGTGCTTCCCTCCAGTACTGAAATTTTTGCATGATTGCAGATTGACTGTCCAGCCTTAGTGCTGCACAGCATGTACAGTCACATAATTTTGCTAGTGACAGCAAACTGAGGGAGTTGTTGTTGGGAGAACAATTCATAGATACTGTTCTTGTCTTGCTTTCGCTCCCAGGGCAAACAACAGATAGGCCAGAGGAATTGTTGGGGTAGGAACAGCCCTCTCTGATTTATATTCCTTTTTTTTTTTTTTTTTAAGCTTCATGGCCCTTTCCTAACCATGTGCACTCATTTCTTGATGGGTACTTTCAGGTGGAGTATGCCAGGAAACATGATGTCCTTGTAGGCTGTGTATGACCTATGAGTTGTAGCTCAGGCACATTGTAATAAAGCATCTGCATAAACAAATAGATATTCTGGATCTGGATAACTTTTTCAGATCGTTACCAATGCTAAACAGGGGAAAAGAGGAGTTCTTCACAAGACAATCAGGCTAGATGGAAAAGGATGTGAAGAAAAGCTGCAGTGCATCTGCTTGTATTCTCTGCCTGGTTTAGATGTGTGGTCTGGTTTTTTGTGGTTTTTTGGTTTTTTTTTTTCCAAAAACTACATGAGTTGCTACAGACACAAACTCTCACATAAGTTCAAATTATAGTTTTGAAACCTCTGCCAGTCCTGGCACAAATTCCTCAGACCTGACTTTGCAGTCAGAAGATGTTTTGTTTGATGGCCCCTGTTTCTTCTGCCGTTCTTCCCATGTGTTTTGTAGTCACCTCAGATGGTCTTCTTTTCATGGAAGGCTATTTTTATTTTGGAATCAGTGTTCACTTGCTTATTGCAGGGAGAAGTCTGTGTGATGGTGGGAGTATCAAATAGTTTTCTCAGTTCTAATAATTTGTAGTTCACAGAATCACAGACTGGTTGAGGTTGGCAGGGACCTCTCCAACCCCCCTGCCCAAGCTGGGCCACCCACAGCCAGTTGCCCAGGACCATGTCCAGACGGCTTCTGAGTATCCCCAAGGATGGACACTCCGCCACCTCCCTGGGCAACCTGTGCCAGTGCTCAGTCCCCCTCACAGTGAAAAGTGTTTCCTGATGTTCAGAGGGACCCCCGCTGTGTTTCAGTTTGTGCCCATGGCCTCTGGTCCTGTCACTGGGCACCACTGGAAAGAGCCTGGCTCCGTCCTCTTTGCACCCGCCCGTCAGGTATCTATATATGTCGATAAGATTCTTCCTGAGCCTCCTCTAGGCTGAACAGTCCCAGCTCTCGGCCTTTCCTCCTCGTAGGAGAGGTGCTCCAGTCTCTTAATCATCTCAGTTATTTTATTTCTTCTGTAGTCCATCTAGTGGTAATTAAAAAAAGACACATTAATACTTTCAAAGTTGTTTTGTTAACTTTTTTTAATCAGGCTATTCAGCTTCTGACGTGAGCAATATGAAAACTGTGTTGCTGACAGCCTTGCAGACTGCAATGGATACCTTTAAAGTGTGAATGTCCAACACAGACTAATTGAGTTGTCACCACTTAACAACTTCCCCACCTTAATGCATAAGTAGCAGGAGATACTGTATGCATGTGTTTAGGGTATTGGCAATAACTTCGGCAAGAGCAGTGCTGAGCTCTCTGCGGCGTTCCCACTCCAGCACTAAGAACGCTATTAAAAGCCTTCTCTGTAGAAATTCCACGTGGCTGACATGCCAACGAAATTAAACTAGCCTTGTCATGAAGTCGGCTTTGTTTTCACCTTCCCAGAGATGCACCAAGTTTTTAATCTTTTGCTGCCTCTGTAAGCATTTTTGTCCTGTTTAAAACCACTGGCAAGTAATAACACAAAGAAAGTGCATTAATATTGTGTAAGGTTATTCATATGACAGTCATGTGGTCTTTTATACTTTCTTGTACAGTTGGTTACTTTCTTTGAGAAACATGCACTGTGTAGCACTCAGTCTCTCATACAGGACTGCTGTCTTAGCTACCAAAATGCCTGGGACTGTTTTTAGCAGAAGGAATCTTAGATCATTGATATACACAGTAAGTTTTTCCTTTTTGCACGTGTCTCCTGATGGGCTGTTAAATGTTACAGTACATTTGTTCTTCATTGCATAGTAACAGGAGGCAGAAATAAAGTTGCACCAGCTGTGTGCTAAATATTTGCGAAGCAAAAAACTAGTATTGGAAATAAATTGTGGCACTAATGTATCTAGGGCAAATCACTATGGGGATGTTTTTACTGATATATTGTAATATTAAAGTTGCCAAATACAAGCAATTCTACTAAATTTTTTTTTAACTGTCATCTTTACTTTTGAGCTAGATGTTCTAGGGCACGGGTGCTCTCGCCATGTATCTATGAGCAAAAGCTGCTCCTTTTTTTTTTTTTTTTTTTTTTTTTTTTTTTTTTTTTGGCAGAAGCAATGAAGAATTAAGCAGCTTGGACCTACCCAGAATTTTTGCAAGAGCTCCTATAAACAACCTTTATTTGTATCACCAGGCAACTTAAGCAAGTTGAACCCATAGCTTTTGATTAACAGAAGATTATTTTCACACAAGTTGTCCCCGTTGGGCAAGGACTATGTAGGAAAACAAATCAGTTCCACTGCTGGGGTTTAATCCTGTAGATTGTGCCAGTATTTTAGACTCCTGTGGACTCTTCTGTCAGTTCTCCTAAACAGTTATAAGCGGGAAAAAGCAAAATGTCTGCCATTTTTTAGGGTGGGTGAAGGAAATACATTCAAGCAACTCAGAGCACAGGCAGAAATGGGATGGCAAATGATGTAGCCCTACTGATAACATCACTGAGCTTGCAAAATAACATGCAGACTCACCTTAAGTCCCAGCTTTTTCGGCTGGAAGTTTGGGATTCTTGAGGGGCTGGGGACTAATTTTGTGTGCCTGTGATAGCAGACCAAACCCTTCTTGCTTTTCCTTCTCCCTTATGCAGATACTAATGTCTCTATGGCCATCTGCACCTAATCAGGACATGAAGGGGATCATGAAGGACCACCTCTTTCACAGTAGTACCCTAACATCTGTTTAAATCAACTATGAAACTGCTCAGGAAGCTGCAAAACTTCACAGCGTGAAATTTTTACTGAGATAGGCACCTCCATCATCAGACTTGAAAGGGTTCACGTATTGAAAAAGAAACACTCTGCGCTAACTTGTTCAAGGCACATTTGTGCACATGTGTTTGTGCGTGCTTCTCTTTGCCTGTTTCAGGAAGCAAGGGAGAGTGCTATTTGGATGAAAATCCAATTTGTTTCACATGAAGCCAGGATGAGGCAGGATTTGCATTCTGTGCTCACGTCTGGCTCCTTGGCACTGCTCAAGAAAGAGAAAGGAGCCAGAAACTAGCTGTGGAGCAGGACAGAAGGGAGTTACAATTATTGGAGGAGACTGTTTGGCTAGTCCAGACATGAGAGATGCAGGCACTGTGCCTCGTCGCCTCCTCTGACTTATTTCTATTCTGGGGATGAGGAAAGCTTGAAAGGTCGGTGATTTTCCCATGGGGTAGATTCAATCAAATATGCTCTTCTGGGGGGTGAACTAAGGCTGCTTAGAAGTAGTTCCCTGCCACACTACCTTTTCTTTCAACAAGCAGAGGTACCAGGAAGGAATGATAAATTAACTGAGCCTGAATTTCCATGGACTAGCATCTCTGCTTCCCAGGAATTGAAGGCAGTTAATAAATCTCAGAAGGTTGCTCAGCAACTCTCGGGATGGTTACCTTCTTTTATACTGAGCTGCAGGATGCATCAGTTTTGACTAAATGTGTCCTTGGAAAAAACATTCTTTGTCTGGAGAGCAGACTGAGGTGAACTCTGGAAATGACAGGATTGCTGAGAGCTGAAAAAACCCCTATTTCACTGTCGGAAAGCTTTTCTGTTTCCCTTTTCTCACAACTGCAGGCTCCCAGGATCTCTTTCTTTAGGAGTCAAATGTCTCCAGTTTCCTGTGTGCTCGTGCAATAAGCAAACACTATTTTTACAGTGAGTTTGAGTCATGATGAACCAGTATTCATTCTGCACAAAACAACCTGAGAAAATCCATCTGCATTTGAAAGCAGGATTTTAACTGCATATTTCAATCCAGGTGTTAAATGTTTCAGATAAAAATACTTGTAAACACAAAGAGGTTTACTCTGTATTGCCATTTCCCTTAGATGTTTCTGGAAGCATCTGTTTGTATGGAAGCAATTGTGTAAAATTAGTAGCAGAGTTTGCTGTGTTGATACTTTCATCCCTGACTGTTGCTTTAGTTCTGACATTTCCACCTGAATTCTTCCCCGCTACTTGCTGTAGGCTGCCGGTGTTAGGAATAGGGAATTACTATCAGGTATTCCAGCAGAAAAAAGTAACAGCAAATATGTTTTCATCTTTATTTCTTATTTCTCCGCTCAGTTTCTATAAAGCCATCAGTATGGCTCTATCCAGGCCAGCTCCACTTATTTTCGTGTTCACTTGGAAGTATGTTTTGTCCACTGATAGAAACTGGTACCTCTCTGCTTGTGGCTCTTGCCTGAGAGTTGACTGTAAGTTCATGTGAGATATTAGACCTCAATGGGGCAGTGCTGTAATAGTTCCTAGCCCTGAAGAGCAAATAATTAACAGGATTTTTGTAGAAACATAAGGTAGCTAAACAGGAGCTCACATACATTACAGTTTGGACCTCTGACAACTGGGAACAGCAAAGCCTCTGCCCCGTGTGCCTGTAGTGTCCTCATCAGAGGTTTCCCTCCTCGCTTCTCGCCTGCTGTGGCAGAGGGAGTCAGCCAGAGAGCTGGCAGATCTTCATCCCTCTCCAGATCGGGAAGAAAAACCCGCCTAAGGGCAGGCGGTGCTGTCGGGAGGCTGAATGACTGGACCCTCGTGTCCCTTCTCTCCACAGTGAGTAGGGTGATGCCGAGGTCAGCAGCATGTGAGCAGTGCCCCGGTTTGTTTGCTCGCGGGACGGCAGTAGTCTTGTCTTGGCAGGACGTGGCAGACCCCGAAGGGGCGAGTAGCGGAGGATGTGCAAGAAGGGCCTTCGCGCCGGCCTGGCTGGGCCGTGTCCGAGCCCCCGCGGCCATAGGGTCACCCCAGAGTCTACACTCTCTGCAAGGCTGGGATCACAGGAGGGCCCTGACACCCTCCTGCCTTTTCCTGCGCAGTAACTGCATGCAGTCCACAGGAAGAGAGGGAAAAAAAGGAGTAAAAGAACGAGACGGATGATGTAGTAAGCAGAAACCCTTCTTCCCAGGCAGAGTTTTGCCTGGAACATCAGGAAAGCAGAGAGGGCTTTGCTCAGGACTCTGTGCTGGAGGAGCCCAGGTTCCGTGCTGAGGAGTGCTGCTATCAAGCTTTCTTAGGGATTTGGGAATTGCTGGTAACTCCTCTCGCTCTGTATAGAGGTGGTTTCTGCCAGGGTAAGGTAGACAGAAATAACCGTTAAGAGAAACTGAATTTGGGCTTGCCTTTACATATCTGGCCTGTCCTAACAAAGGCAGTATGTTTGTATTTTAGACATGGCATCTGTAATGCAAATACAAGATGCTGTTTTGTCTTTTATTCTTGAAATAAAGGTGATGGTGTCGTATATAAATGAAATGGGGTGAAATAACCTTTTATTCAGAGGCCAAGCAGTTTGTCTTGAGATTAAACACTGGCCATAAAACCAGAAATACAGGCTTAAATCAAGGTTACATTCCTTTTCTTTTTTTCGGTCATTTTTCTTTTTTTGCATGCTTTACAAATATGACATGCTTTATGTTATTTACATAGTGTCAGGTGTCTTATCAAAGTGAAGTCTCTCTCTCTGCCTGTCAAACACGACCACAATATGATTTGAAACAAGTGCAGGCAAGGAACTAATAGTAATTTAAACAGTCTGGACTCTACAGTCAGGGACAGTTTAGAGGATCTATATTATATATGAATGTCACTTAATACACAGGCTTACATTCCTGATCTGTATAGGGGAAAAAAATGATTGCAGATTTGGCAAAGCATCTTAGGATATGCTAGTAGTTTGCCTTCTACAGGGTAAACAACAGGTTACTTTGAAAGAAAAAACCAACCAAAAAAACACCCTCAGTCTTCCCATTTACTTAAATCACAGTTCAGAGACTTACCACTTTATTTATTCAAAACAAGTGGGAAAGATATTTTTAAAAACCCACAAATACTGAGGAATGTAAAAAACAAAACTGGAATGAAGAACTTGAGTCTTATTTCTAAATGTGGATAGCAAATGTAGCTGACAAAAGCTATGATCTATAGCAATGACCGATACCGCTCATAGGTATAGGTCTGTCTGTCTTCTCAAATAAGCCTTTAAAAATAGTTACTTTTGTAATATTCTCAAGTTACATTTGAAGTACTGCAGTTACCATTGATAAAATGTAGGTCCTTTTTCTCTGTATGGAATTCAAAAAAGCTTTTGCTCAAACTTTACAGGCCAAAACCAGCTCTGAGCAAGAGCAAAGCATGGACAACGCCAGAAAATTAGGTTGGAAATGCAGAAGTGAAAATACTGGTTTTGTTGTGGCACTGCCCGACAAGTTCTGCCAGCCTTCTTCACCTGCTAGGTGAATGAACGTCACTGGAAATCTGGACTCGAATTAATTCATGCAGATTACAATTGTTCTTTGCACTTAAACCCTGACCCAAAAGGTGTGCCTTTTCCTGTGTTAATATTAATATGATCAGCCTGGTAGTTTCCAGGCACTCGAAAACAGGTTCCCGTAGTATAAATAGACAGATAACAGAAATGATCATAATGAAATCAACACTGCTAAAAGCAGACAAAGTACCAAGTCCACACAATTTTGCAATCATATTAGAAGCCATGGAACGAAAAAAATTAGTATGCGTTTTGGGCCCTGTTACAAAAGAGATACTCCGCTGAGTTTTGCTGGTTTAGAGCAAACAAATCTTTTTTAAATATTTAGAGAAGATTGAGTCTGCTTCCTGAAAAACTGAAGCCAAAGTCTGAGCTCATTTGATTCGGAATGAGGCCATCAACTCTTAAGCAATTTTATTCATGGCAGGTAGGAATTCAATTCCTTGTATGTACAGTTTCCTTTTTCTTATATTGTAAGAAATAACATTACTTATGATCGTGCTTCTTCATCTGTTGAAAGAAATATGTATACCATTCACACTATAGAAACGCTTGTGTACCTGATGGCTGCCAGTTTTCTTAGGACTGTAGCCAAAGAGTTATCTTTCTGATTTCATGGCTCAAAACTAGGAGCAAATGTAGGTAAAGAGAGAGTTTTGTTGGCTCTTCAATGCTAAAAAGGTATGGCCCTTTTTTTTATTTTCTGTAATAAGTATGTCAGTTAGTCTGGAGAAGTCAAGGACGTTGTTACGTACTGTCAATCTGACCAAGCTTCCACTGAACTTTCAGCTGCAACTAATTGACTTCATGGGGGAAATGTGAGGCTTGTATTGCTTAGTAGGACTGAAAAATGACTGCTGAGCAAGCGCAGGGATTTGCTTGAAGAAAAAGTGCGTACCTTTACTACTTCTCTTTTGGCTTAAAGAGGACACTGACAGAGGAGAAATAGTTGTCTCACACAAGGACTGGGTTTTTCACAGGTTTCCCCCAAGCAATGTTGTTAACAACTTGTTGGTAACTGGGAGTTACCAGCACCGTTGTTTGTGATGTTACTAGGAGCTTTGCAATACTTTGCTTTTTTCCTTTTTTGTTTTGTTTTTTTTTTTTCCTTAAAGCTTCAGGTCCTGCAGTTGCACTATATGTGTAAAAACCAAAGTCAATCTAACTCTGTTATGATGGGGAAAAAAATTCAAAAATTTAGGTGACTGCATCCTGAAGACAAATTAAAAAGAACTCAAAATACTGTCAAATGTGAAATTGCTTGGGTTTTAGCCCCATATCATTGTTTGTGTGCCTCAGGACGGATTGTATTTCAGTGTTCTAAAATGATGTCTGAGGAGGAGAATAGGAAAACAATTAACATTCAAAGGCAGACTGGATTTCTAGAGTGATGTATTAATAATAATACATCCCTCTTTGCATTGACATGATGTGCACGTATCTGAACCTGTTCCTCTTGTCTGTCTGTCAGATTAAGGCAATATGACCCCCTTACCTCCAGGCTCCCAGTTTTTTCCTTGAACCCAAGCGTCTCATCTTTCAAGGCATTGTTAAGACTATTTTAAGATGCTTTCTTTGGAAAACAGCCAGAGGGATTAGATACAGGCCAGAACATAAAAAGCCAGGGGTGAATGCACGCAGGAAACATAATTTACCTGAAAATACATAGTTCTTGTGTGTTTATCATATTCTCCAATAGTAGCAGATAATGTAAAGGGGAAAACTCATGTTTTACCAGCTCTTGAGGCTTTAAGACAAAGGGATTTAATTTTCTTAGGATGTTCTGCATTTTCTGACATCAACTCTAAAGGGGCAATTAATTGAGCCAGAATGGGGAAGATAATTTGGAAGCCAGTAGCAGTCTGTTGGAGTTCAGCAGCAGCAGGCGATCGCAGCAGTTAACTCCAAGCAGCTGCCTCGCTCCCCTGGCAGGCATTGCCACCCTTCAGGTGCCGACATCGGATCCCTTCCTGATCTCCCTAAGAGTTGTGGAGTGGTTGGGATGGGGCAGGACCTCTGAGTTTTCAGTCTGGTGCATTAAGGTAAATGGAAATTGTTCGGTTTTACGAGATGCTCGGTTGTTTCTGCTTTGTGAATGGTACCTCTTCTCCAAGAGCTGCTCGTAACTCAGTCAGCTACATACATGTCATTTGCCATTGTCATATAGCTCTGCTTGAGCCTGCAGCTAAACTAGGTATTGTAAATCAGCTAGACTAGTTGAAATACGTATTATGCCCCTTTCATCTGAAGAACTATAGCAAACTTTTTTCCAGCCAAATAATTCTTTTTAATGTGGGTGAATACCTTGTAAACTGAATGTGTTTAAAGCACAACCTCGTGTGTTTCTTCTCTACCTCCAAATCAGTATTCAGGACTCTGCCAAAGGCAAAGGACTATGGGGCACTAAGTAAGAACTTGTCTCCGTTGCTTTCAGAAACAAACAAATTTTTACCTTAAGAGTTGCTCAGAAGTTGGGGGAAAAAAGGGTGATTGAAGGGAATCAGAGAGAAGATACTTACTAAACATCTCTTTATTCTGCCAGCCTAAGTTGAGCTTTGCTGGTGAACCTGAAATGAAGAAGAAAAAAACCTACTTGTTTTTACAGTATGTTTCATCACATGATAATTTCATGAATATTAGTTACTTGTAGAAACATGCTAGGTAGAGTTTGGGATATTTTTAATAGTAAAGATACTGTCAGAGATGAGTGGATCAAGTATATATACTTTAGAGCTGGCCAGAAACTGGAATTTCTGTTCCCTAAGACAATCTAGAATTTGACATTTCCATTATTTGGAATTAGGATGCAGAGCTGAATTTCTGAATATCTTTGATTTGAGATCAGAGAATTGTTTTGTTTTAGAAAGACAAAAAATAGTTTTCAACTTTATATATATTTAGTATTTAAATACATTGTACTGAAATGTTTTCACGTAAGTCAGATTGTGTGATTTTCAACTGCTGGTTTCAAAACCAGTTAGAATCAGTAATTCCTGAAAATATTTCACCTTTAACACAGTTTTCTTTTTTAGAAAAGTGTTGTAGCTGAAGCCAGGTGTGTTTTTAATTGGTTTCATTGGTAAATACAGAACAAACACAGATGCTTCACTCTTAGTAGTAATACTCATTAGAAGTGCCATTTCTCAAAATGTTTCAAAATAACCCTTTTTTTTAAGTTTAATATTATCACCAATCTTGTATATTAAGACAATGATACAAAATAGTGCTACAACAGTATTTTGAGTTTTGCTTCATTGGCAGAAGACCTTGTTTTTGCAAAGATGGTTCTTAACTCTGAAGTGGAGTCAAGAACTTGGATGGTGTGAGTGGAGCGGAGGATTTATCTTTGTGGGAAGTTACGGCAGGAAGGCAAGCCAGGATGCTAATGCCCTGCGTGGTGGCTTTCTGGACCACTGTCTTTGTGGCAGGGGTGTGAGGGATGTACCTCTGCTTTTGGAAGTAGAAAGAATCTGAATTTGTCCTGCCAGACAGGTAGAGTATCTATCATCTATTCCCTCAGGTTTTTGTGACATGATAGAAGTCTGCTGCGGTTTTGACCCTGTGTGCTAACTTTTGCATAGGAGTAATTTTGGTGACTTTTTCCAACAAGTCCAAGAGATTCTGATTAAACATAAAACAATTATTTTAAGGCTTACCTGTGTGGTGAGGTCACTGCATAGCCAGGGAGGGTGTGAATCAATGACACATCAACTATATTATATAAATTCCTTGCATGGCCATTCTTTAGGTGTCCCTGTTCAGGGGTGTCTTCAGAAGTGGACTGCGCTACTGTGGGCTTAGGGAACTAGAGATTCCACTCACCAAGTTAGCACAGTGCTGTGAATTTGCTGCAGGCAATCCCAGAGAAATCTATTCAGGCTTGGCTCAAGGCACTTCTAGTGGTGGTACCTGTCATGTGTAGGGCTGTCTAATTAGATGTTCCTGTAGTTGCCCAGAGGATTTAAGGGGAACTGAGTTCGCCAAAAGGAATATGTTTGGGTTTTTTTTCCTTTACTTTCTGGCACTAATTGCTGGTTTAATTTTGTTTGTTTTTTAGTAAAGCATGCTGATGGTAAAGAGGCACATTTTAAAAAGTATAAATGTTGTACGCACTCTCCGCCCCCCCCCCCCCCCCTTGAAACAAAGAATGAATATTCTGGTGCCCTAAATTAGTGAAAGACCTTCAGTCTAGGAACCTTATCTGATGGTATAATCATAGGCACGTTTTCAATGTTAGAAGGGACCACATTTTATCCAAGAAATCCCTGGTAATTTCATAGGAGAAAGAAATGGAATAGCATTGCCCTTTGTAGGAGCTGTGATTACGCACATGGCCACAAGGAGCTAATGCCTGGCTGGCTGAGTTAATTATGCACTGGCTTGCTGCACACAGGTCATGTTTGACTAGCTTGTGAAAGGCAGCCTTGGCGGAGCTTGCTGCAACGCCGTGCGCAAAGATTAGCAGCGCTGAACGCAGTTCGGTAAGCACAAGGGATGCCAATTGGTGGGAAGCGTTTAAACTGGCAGGAAGAGCAGGTAGCCGAGTGCAGCGAGCAGTGTACACAAGGATCACAGGTTACATCTGGGATTTCGTGATGAATGCCTAATGAGCACATTGATTAGACGGGCAGAACTCTTCAAGCTGTTGTAAATGTAGCTGAAAGAAGTGTGGCTGATAAGACGCCGAATAACCGCTCGTGTAAAGCTTTCCTTTGGCGTTGCAATATTTAAAGCCCAGAACGATAATGGAGAGAAAACTGGACAAAAAAATGAAAAGGGAACTGTCCTGCTTAGCTACTTTAAACAACAAAAACATAACCCTGGTGTCTATTCGTAAGCGGCAGGCAGCTCATGATGTGCCTGAACTACTGATTATTGGTGAAAAGTCCAAGACAGGATCTCCGGTAAAAGCAAGCAGTAACTTGCAGAAAGAAGAGAAACTTTTGCAGAGTTACTCCATGGGAATGCCAGAAGTCCATACAGTTGAAAGACAGGTCAGTGAGCCAGTGTGTGTGTGTTGAGAGGGACGAGGTGCTTCTGATCTGGATAATTTAAAACAAAGCATGTTGGACACGGGTTGTATATTAAAGGAGGTTAAACCTTCTTTATCTAAATTGTCTCAAGCCCCAGCGTGGATGCCTGCCCCATAACAAGCAGTACACAAATGCAAAGTCCTCTGGAGATCCTCTGAAAGTAATCTTTGAAAGCAGTTGTTAATGATGAGTTATGCTATAGTAACTGATGAGCATTTTTTCAGCCCCACCTCTAATAATACAGAGTGGTGTTCTTAGTAAGGAAACATTATAATATTTCTCCTTTTGAACTGCAACTGCTTGAGTTTGACAGCAGCTCATACCAGGTTATTCTCTGGAATAATAGAAATTGCAGAAACAAAAGGTCCTAATTGTAGGTAAGTAATTTATTTATAACTACTAAGTGGATGCTAGTGAAAGTTCTTGATAATACTTCTGTGGCAACTTTTTTTTTTTTATTCAGTGTTGTATATAACTATGGTATTTTTGGAGAATAATTCTTGCGGAGAAGAGGCTTAGAAAGACCAATGCTGATAAAAACATGATAAGGTTTATTATTTTAAAAAGAAGTTTTGCTATCTAAAAGGTATGTAAATTACAGTAGTGTAGTTTGGATCACTGAATATTGTGAATATTTAAGGAAAAGAAACTCTCAGGACAAATTTTGTGTCCTTTGAAACTGCATATGCTTAGAATGGCTTAAATAATTAGTGTCAGACTGGAATGAAATAACAGCCAGGACAGACCAAGTATACCTGAAGGCTTTTTCTGCCTCAAGTTACTTCTTATATTATAAATGTTTGCTAGAAAACAATCATGACATCCATGACTTTGTTCTACCAAAGGATCTCTTTTCTGTATTTAGTTCACTGGGATATATGTGTTGCTTGTACCCGAGCCATGAAGAACATTGCAAAGTGTTTTGCTTTGTTTTAATTCTAAATTTGAAACAATCCATTTACAACAAGGCTTTCCCCTTTCTCACTAAACCAAGTGTGGTTTATATAGCTCCCTTTAATTTAAAACTACCTGTTAAGGTCTCTAAAGTTTGTTAACTATGGTGTAGGTATCGTTTCAGAAAGACTAGGTGCAACTGCCTAAATCTTTCCCCATTGTCTGTATTGTTAGAGAAACCTGTTCCCAGATGGGGAATAGCAGTCCCTTGGCAGAAGCATTAGGGCGACTAACGGTATTTTGAAAACAAAAGCACCATAAAGGCTGCTTTAAAGTAATATTTTCATTGAATCTTGATATCCAGGTGGAGAGGGTGGTTTTCTCCATGTTTAAGACTCAGGAACTATTTGAAAAAGAACAAGTTGTGTTACAAGTAGTTAGTGAAAACAGTAGCTACTGACATTTGTTAATCTTCACTAAGCTTGAGGGAAGGAAGAACAGCCAGTTAAGATCTAATACATTTAAACAATATGGGCTAACAAGATGGATGGACAAGTTGCACTGAAATTTGTTAAGGAGGATGAGGGTTGCATTTCCACCTACTCAAAAGCGCTGCTGTTACAGGCATGAAATTGAAGACTCGGAACCTTTGATGTTCCCGAGGCTGCTCTGTCCTTGTTTTGTTGTTCGCTGGCTGCCTATAACAAACAGGGAAGGCATCTGAAGTATTTAATTAGTAGTATGTGGCTTTTCAGTTGTGTGTTACTGCCTGCCTGAGCCCAAAGCCGTGAATCAGCGCGTTGTGAAAGAATGAGGCAGTAAAAGGTAAAACAGCGACACAGATAAGGTAATTCATCGTCGGTCGTGTGCTCGAAGGCGAGAGGGCGATAGCTGGTTTCAGCCTGTGGACGTACGGCGAGAAAAGCAGCCCAAAACCTTCGGAGACACTGGGCGAGGTGTTCCGCGAGGCCCGGAGCAGGCGGGCGCAGGCAGAGGGAAGGTGCTGAACGGGACGGGCCCTGTCTCCTCGCCGGCCGACTGCCTGACGTGGCGGTGAGGAGTCCGGCGCGTGGAGGGCAGGAGAAGGAGGTCGGGAGGGCAGTGCTGGCGCTGGGGGGAGAACCGTGCTGGAGCACCCGCGAGGAGCAGCAGCCGTGCGGGATCTCGGGGCGGGTGATGCTCGGGGAGCTGCGGGCTGCAGCCGGCACGGCCTCAGCCTTGTGCCGCGGAGGCTGAGAGCTTCACACCGGCGTTTCGGGGCTGGCTGCACCTCTTGGGAAGGGGAGGTCCGGGGGGAGAGGGATGGCTTTCCCGGTGACAAGCCACCCCACGAGGTGACCGTGGAGAACGGGGGTGGAGGGAGCAGGGGGACCCAGCCAGGGGCGGCAAAGCTGAGGAGGGCGCTAACCTTGTCGAATTTACGGCCGTGGGGTTGCATCTGTTGCCGGGATGCCGGTCACCCACCACGTGCGTGTACGGGGGGGTCTCGCCCAGTGCTGTGGTTTCTTGTTCTTCGGGTTGTTTTTTTCCCCAGTTCAGTTGATTTTCTTACATTTATTCTGTATCCCCTCACTGCTGTGTTAAACCCTTGAGCTTTGCACTTCTGAATGGGAGTACCCAAAAGAAATAGCCCATTTGAGGGGACAGGGGGGCATCCTGATGCCAGGCCTCTGAGGGGGGCCCTTGATGGAGCAGTTTTACCCCACCAGTCACACAGGCCGTGGACAACGACCATCTTTCCCGCTGGACCTGCCGGATGCCATAACGCTGAGAGCTGCGTGTCAAGCCAGGGCTCGAGGCTAGATGCTCCCAATCCAGCAGCGTCTCCCTGCCCTGCTCCACCTCCACGCTTTCTCCAAAAGTGAGTCCAGCCCGGGGCGTATTCCCATCGGATGATGTCCTTCCTGCTGGCTGGAGGCGGTCAGGACAGGGAGCAGGAGCCTCTGCCTCTCCCTGCTGCTCCCAAGCCTTGCTTTGCCCCAGGGCAGGCATGAGTGCTCCGACTCCGGTCTAGGGCAGCGAGGGTTACTCTTTATGCTGGGGTGTTTGCTCTGAAATCCTCACATTGGGAGCTGGGATTCAGGTGCCATGCTCATGCACATCAGCAGTTTTAGTTGCTACTCGTCTTGGGTCCGGTTTAGAGCTGTCAGATGGGAATGTTTTCCATTCAGCTCTGGTGCTTCCTTTAAAGCTCTCTCCAGCTACTGCTTCAGTGTCAATAAGTCCCCTTTTAATTTTCTTCTTTTTTTCTCTCTATTGTTTAAATGCGCTTCAGAACACTGCTTTCTGTAGGGATTCTTCGCTTTCAGACTAGAGCTTCGCTCTGCTGTGCGTTTTGAATTGAAACTTCTATGTGCAGAACAGGGGAGGGAAAGAATTGTGGTAATTGACTCAGTGTACCCCTCCCCTTAAAAGTAAGCAGGTTTCCTTTGGTGTGAGAGACGAAACAGTCGGTAACTGTGGCCGGTTCTTTCACACTCCCGTATGGATGTGGAGTCAGTTGCATTTTCATTATTTCGTTAGGATTTCTCTGTAGGCAGAAGCAAGCAGGAGGGGCAACACCTGGGAATCCTAGGCACCTTTTTTGTTATTTTTGGAGGTGATTGCTTCTCTGATCCTCTTGCAGATGGTGTCTCTGAATTACTATACAGCCTCATAGATGCCATTTTACGTGTGGGTGTTAGCTGGTATCAGGAAACCCTCTTTTGAGGCATAGCATGTGCCTGAGGAAAACTATGGGCACATTTCTGCATGCCTCGTCTTTGTGTCCTTATGTGAACCTGCTGTTTTCCTCTGATCTAGTGTAGAAACACTCCTTGCAATTACACGCAGAGATGTGTTTGTGCCTCTTCTTTTTTTTTGAAGCTATTAAACAACACTAAAGGCTTCGTAAATACTGTATTTGAACCTGTGCACATTTCTGGTTTTTGGGGAGAGATTCTTCAATGATTTGGCATTTGTGGGGTGGTTTTGTTGTTGGTTTTTTTTAAAGGGAAATAAACATTTTATTTCTTTTGTATCCATGTCCCCTCTCTAATTTTCTCCTTCTCATTTAAAAATTTGTGTGCAAGGATTTTTCTCCTACAGAACATAAACATCTGGTTTTGTCAAGTAACAAACAAAATATTTTTGCCAATTCTTCTGAACGTTGGGATAGCTTTTTATCCAAAATATAAAGCGGCGGCCAAGTTTTGATGTTTCTGTGGCTTACAATGCATTGAAATAGTAGAATCAGTCCTTGCTTTTATGTTTTTTCAAAAGACTGGAGGATGAGAAATACCCTTTAATCTTTTTATACATTTAATTTGAATTGCTTTTATATCGCTGGGTACCTAGGGAAGCTGAGACAGTTGGTGAACGCGAGGGTGGAGGGAATGCAGTGGAGGACATAAGGCCTATGATGGTTCCTGGTTTTCATCTGCAAGGGACTGCCAGAAACGTGGTGAAGGGGAGCAGGAGAGCAGAGGACGTTTGTCTCGCCCATCTCTCACGCTCTGTTTCACCCAAGGATGTAGAAGGCAAATGCCTTTGTCGTACGAGCCAAAGTAAAGGCACAGGGTGAGCTCCTGTAACTCACACGCAGATTTTCGCTTCAGTGGGTGTTTGTGATAAGAAGAGCTGGCCACCGCGAGCAAAGTGTCCTCGGAGCGCTGGGGACAGGAGATAGGGAAGAAGAGACAAGTGACAATATTCAAGTAGACATTACAATAAATGCAAATCTGAGCTTAAGCAGCATTTGAAATGCGGTGGGTGAGAGACTTTGGGCTTCTTTTCCATATACAAGGCCATATTATTATTTTAAACTGTGGGAAGGCACAAATAGGAGGAAATAAGCATGTGGTCATCTTTGTGTGCGCTTAAACAGGGAACCACCTTTGCAGGGAGGTCCGATTAACTATGGGTTTTTTTTGAAAGGAGAGGCTGGCTGTGCATTTCCATGTATGTTGGGGATTTCAGTGACTTCTGGGAAGGAAAGTGCAAGGAGAGGGACATGTGCCCCAGGTGCTGCCAGGCCTGTGGGAAGGAGAGGTGAAAGGGGATGCTGGGGCTAAGATAGTCCGTGACTCTTCTTCCCCAGCGTCCCCAGCACGTAGCCTTGAGGCCAAGTGGAGAGGGGGGTACACACGGGGAGAGCTTGTGATCGGGATAGCGAGGAGCTGCACCGTAACACTGAAGAGTCGAAGTTGCTCATTCCTCCTCCTGTTCTAATAAATACAGTATGGAGAAGGCTGAAAGCAAATTTCTCGTGTTAAATTTTTGCCGGTTTGGTCATGACCCCAGACCTCATTATTCCCAAGTTGTCTAAGCATGAAACAAAATCAAGTTAATGAATTTTGAATACTGCATCAGATGAACTGGATGCAGTCTAGTGTTAATAAGCAGCCTAAATGCTTCTCATCCGCGCTGCGGTACAAAGGAGGGAGTTTTCTTCTTGGTGGTAGGAACAAGATTTGCGGTACGGAGCCTGATCCGGTGACCCTTCCCTGCAGTAATACCCAGCACTAGGTGCTTTATTGAATGGCGGAAAGCCCGCAGCTTTGCAGGTGAGAGAATAGATTTGTCATAGTAGCTTGCATCTAGATCTTTAGTAGTTAAAGCAGCCTTAAGTCACAGACATGAATTTTGATGTGCTTTCCATGAAAGCTGACAAAGTGGGGCTTGTCCCTCCCCTTCTCAATCTTCCTCATCACTTGGCACCAGCAATTTCCTTTGATGACAGAGTCTGTGATCTGATTACCTGTTCTGAGAAGCATTGCTTTTACCGCTTTTTTTTTTTAAATAATATTTCATTTTCAATTGAATAGAGTGCACTAAGCTCTAGAGTCGCAATACTGTGGAGCCTGTGATCTGGCTGACAGATAGTCCACTTCTGGCTGATCTACTTCAATACTGGCCATTATATCCTGAAAACTGGTGTTGCATCAAACCAGTGAGTTCTTGCAGCTCAATATATGGTCTGTCTTAGGTAGGTGAAACTAAACCATAGTGGAAGTGTCTGCATATAGGCCTGTGTCTTTTAAAATCCTTGTCAGATATAGATTTTAACTTAAAGATCTGTGTATACGCAGGCAGCCCAGGCCCATGTGTGCACACATACAGATCTACAGACATCGTGCAACTGGTCCTCTCTGTGCCAACTGGTTTCAGGCTCTTGGGAAGTTCTTGATTCTGTTTTCTGTGGGTGGTTTGGTTTGATTTGAACTCCTGCTGAGCATTAGCAGGTTGCACTAACAGAGACGGCTTCTGACGCTTGTGGAGAGGCATTCAGCACGCTGTCTGCTGGGACCCTTTGTGCAGATGACAGTGTGCTCTGAAGAGCAGGGCTCGGACTGCATGGTCGAAGTGCACCGTGGCTGCAGAGAGCTCACGTTTTAAATATTTGGATTGGGGTGGGAATATTGAGACAATTTTACTTTTATATCCCTAGTGAATATTTTTTAAATTGCTGCTCAAAAGAAGTGTCAGAGGCCTGATTCATCATCGTGGGCATAGCTCACTGGTAATATATTCAAAGTGTAAGTTAATGTTGTGAAGCATTTTGGCAGTATAGACTGACTTGAGAGCACTTCTACTATGTGCTTGAGAGCACAAGCAGAACATTGCTGCTTTTACAGTGCTAAAGGTACTTCTATTTTATTTTTACTTCTCTTCTTGCTCTTTAGGCTTTGTCCAACACTGATTCTCCTCCTGGCTGTGAGCTGGAGCCTACAATGAAACACAATTTTGCTTTTGACAACATGGGCTATGAGGAGGGCTTTGAAACAGTGCCCTCTCCATCTTCCCAAGAACACACCATGGCAGTCAACATTGTGGGAATGACTTGCCAATCTTGTGTGCAGTCGATAGAAGGCCGAATTTCCAAGGTGAAGGGCATTGTGAGTATTAAAGTCTCCCTTGAACAGAACAATGCTGTAATAAAGTATCTGCAGTCAGAAATAAGTCCTGAACAGATTTGCCAAGAAATTCAGGATATGGGTTTTGATGCCAACATAGCAGAAGAGAGACTGACACCAGGGACTGTAAGTTTGCCGTGCTTGAGAGAAGCAGTAGTTAAACTTCGGGTAGAAGGCATGACATGCCAGTCCTGTGTCACCAACATTGAAGGAAAGATTAGGAAACTGCATGGTGTGGCGAAAATCAAGGTGTCGCTTGATAACCAGGAAGCAATTATTGCTTACTATCCTTACATCATTCAGCCTGATGACCTCAAGAGCCATATCAGTAACCTGGGGTATGACTGCACCATTAAAAGTAAATCAGCCCCTTTGAAGCTTGGTGTGTTCGATCTCGGGCGCCTGCAGAGTGCAAACCCCAGGGAGACACCAGCAAGTCTTGAGAGTGATGGGGTGGATCCACCGGTCACCAAGATGAGTGGCACAGCTACAGTGACTGTACGGATAGAAGGCATGCACTGCAAGTCCTGTGTCAGAAACATTGAAGGAAATATATCAGATCTTCCCGGCATACAAAGTATTAAAGTGTCTTTGGAGCATAAACGTGCTGTTGTACAGTATAGCCCAAATTTAATTACCGTGTCAGCTCTGCAGCAAGCTATTGAATCCCTTCCACCTGGAAACTTTAAAGTACGTCTCATAAATGGTTCAGAAGTTAATAAGGGAGCATCTCCATCACCTGCTTTGCTATGCGATCTCTTCAGAGAGCCGCTGCAAGACATGACATGCATGGCTGTTATTAGGATTGATGGCATGACCTGCAATTCCTGTGTACAGTCCATAGAAGGGACCATATCACAGAGACAAGGAGTGCAACAAATAGCAGTTTCTCTAGCTGACAGAACTGGGAACATACATTATGATCCAGCTGTCACTAATGGAGAAGAGTTAAGAGCTGCTATAGAAGACATGGGGTTTGATGCTTCTGTGCTGAAAGGTAACTTTTTTATTCTGTGGGTAGTGTGACAAGCTGGGCCATGTGACATCTGCGTTGAGACTCTCTTCTGGAGAGAAACTCTTAAAACATCACATTGGCCTTATCTTTTCTACTAGGGACTAGCCTGATCTCACTTAGCAAGGGCGAGAGATTTCAGCCATGAAGCACCTTCTTTCAGCCCTTAATAACTGCACTAGTGAGCGGAAGAGTTGAGTTACTTTATGAAGCCAAAAGATTTGGAAGTTGGTACAAAGTCCTTCAAATAGCTGATCCTCTTACCCACCGAAGTAGGTTTCCTACTCTGTCTACAGGCTGCTGTGAGTAGATCGATCAAATGAAATGTTTTCGTTTACATTCCAAAATACTAGAAAAAAACCCCACTTAATGAAATATCTTTCATTTAAAATCACTTTTTACCTAGATAAAATCTCTCTTTAGTGTCCTAATCCTTTGACCTTTATTTCTTGAGTATTTTTACTAGCCCTACTTTACTAAGCTTTACTTTCAGCAAGGTAAGTGCCAAAATGCAGGTACTCTTTGGTGGGATCAGGTGCTTTTACATGTCAGCTGCAGAACAGTTCATACATTTTGTACGTGCTCAATGTTTAAGAGTTGCTATAGTGTACAATCTCCTCTCTAGCGAATTTCAGATGTGGCAATATTTATCTGCTTCAACTGAACAGATTTGCTTTGAGATACTGATGTAGCATACCTGGAATGAATTAGTTTGATTGCAATAGACCACATCCTATTCATTTTTCTCATGGGTCCAATCCCTCTGAATCTGTGTTACTACTGCAAATGAGGAGGAGCCTGTATGTGGTGTTTAATTATGATTGTTTGGTTTATAATTTGTTGGTGGGAGACCTCCCGATCCATCTATCGAAGAGGAGGGGAGCCCCTGTGTTTAACGTGTTCAGAAGCAACTCTTGCTCCTTTACACAAACGTCTGCCCAAGGGAGGCAGTTTATGAACGCAGCTGGAGCTGTTGGGTGTCTGTTCAGTGATCTGGTAAAGAATAAAAAGGATTGCAACAAGCCTGTATGTGTGGAGGTCTTCTGGGTGCTGCAAATCCTTCTACTACTCGTTTTGCAGTACTTGCAGTGTAAATATTGTGCCATAAAGAGAAATCTGTTGAGAAACTTGTCCTTTTCCTTGTTTAAGATGAAGTGCTATGAGCCCTGCATAGATGACAAGGACAGAATGGATGTGAGGCTGGACTGCATTCTCTGTGCTGGATAAGGACCCTCTAGATACTAATATATCTTTATTGAGTGGAGGTAGCTGTCAGGTCTAGGCATTGAAATCAGAGGGAATCATTTGCCATCTGAAGGTGGAAAACCAGTTCTGTAGACTTAAATAGTCATGCAGGTGGTACTGGTGAGTGTATATTGTTATACACATAGTAACAATCTATATTACTTACATGAAGAGACCAAGATTACCATGTCACCTTTCAAACAATTAAGAGACTTTGCAACTTTGCATGATTGGTAAGGGTGACCTGCTTGTAGTTTTATGTCATCCGATCGTGCTGTAAACAATGTTTGTTCAGTTTGTTGTGCATTTATTCAAGATACCGCCGCTGGAGAAGGTAGGCACCAGCCTGACGCCAGCAATGCTGCCAGGCAGCCTCGAGCTGCAGAGCCTCCTCGCCAAGGCTGCGCCTCGGATGCTCTTCCAGACAGTCCTCACCTTGATGGGCCAAACCAGGCCAGTGGAGCGACGGCTGAAAAGTGTTTTCTACAAATCACAGGCATGACCTGTGCGTCGTGTGTGTCTACCATTGAAAGAAATTTGCAGAAAGAAGACGGTAATAAATTTCAGATTCATATAATGAGTTTGTAAGGGACTATGGGATGGAAAAGGTATTCTGTGCGATTAATGGAAGAGGCTGTGGTACAGCATCTGGAGGTTAAATAGACTTAATGCTCTTTCTTAGTGATAATGTAACTATATCACTGTTTAACTATCCTACTGCACTGGTGGACAAACCCAATGGACATACTTGTAACACTAAGTTGTTGTAATGTGATAAAAATTTCAAATAAGGCTCAAGACAAGAACAGAGAAATGGTTCTCATTTAGTTTTCAGGGCCTTATTGCTTCACAGAGCAATCCATCTCTTCCAGAGCTGTTGAGAGCTCTGACACATTTGCGATGTGAAACTTACCCTTCAGGGCACATTTGCACAAGCAGGTACAAACAAATGCGTGGCTCCAGTGCCTGGGTAATTATATTGGCTTAGGCACAGCAAAGCTTATTAGGTTAGAAGTCTGCAGACTGGAGCTGCCTTTCCTCTGGCGATATAGAAGATGAACAGATGAGCCTCAGGAACGTGATTTAATTTGTGTAGGCATGCCTTTGGAGGGTTTTGCTTATTGATTCCTGTGCCCCCAGTCTCCCAGTGATGGTCTCACTGCCTTGATTTAAAAATCCAAGAAACCATTAGCATTTCAGAACAATTTTTTTGCCCGTGATTTTTTTATGTTTTGCTTTTCAATTCTAAATGTAGATTTGGTGGGTTTTTTTATTTTAAAAAAGAGGAAAAAACACCAAGGGGAAAAGCAAGAAAAGAAAAAGGCCTAGCATTGTACTGTGAGGTTTGTTTAGGGCTTTCCAAACCTAGAGAGTCCAGGGTAGAGCTTGCAGCAATGAGTGCAAAGATTGATTCTGAACATCTTTTTTGTCTCATTAGATCATAGCAAAACTCACCTCCTTCCCTGTGTAACTCTTGCAGTTCCTGTCATTGCTAAAGGGAACCACAGTGTGGCTGGATCTCAGTAAAAACTTTGCGGTTGTGACTAGGGAACAACACTAGAAGGAGGCAGAGAGAAATCATTAGGTTTATAACATCTCTAAGTTGTTACAGCCCTCATTGACAATCACTTGTAATATTTTATTTTTCTTCCCCTCAAAGGAACTACGTTATCTAATATTTTTAATTATTGCGACTGCAGGAATTATTTCAGTGTTGGTAGCACTGATGGCAGGTAAAGCAGAGATAAAATACAAGCCAGAATTCATACAGCCTCTTGAAATAGCACAGCTGATCCAGAATTTGGGTTTTGAAGCTACCGTCATAGAAGATCATGCAGAAACAGAAGGAAATGTGGAGCTTCTTGTAAGTCATATGTATTTGAAATTCCATGTTGGTTTTGGAAAGGTCAGGTCTGGAAGAATAATTTTCTTGCAAATGCTTTTGTTTAAGGAGTTGTGGCTTCAGCAGGTCAGTTCTGGCTGGTGACACTTTTTTTTCCTAATTGCTGAAAAGACAAAATCAATTTGGCTTAGGAGAACCTGTCCAAAGCGCTGAAATAAAGTGGTAGTTGAATGCACAGAATAAACTTTTCTTAGCAAGGAGAAATGAAACAGAAGTTTTCTGTGAAGGCACTTTAGTCAACTGTACAGACTCTGAGCAACTGAGAATGTGTCACCAAATATGTGTTGATAATGCCTGGGGCTTTGTATAGAGGTCTGAGAACTTTGGGTAAAATTAGCAAATTGTTTATACAAGGGACAGATTCTTCAAAAGTCTGGTTTTATTCTCTGACATATACCTACTACAACACAGATAACAACAGTCTGCAGTTGTGCTAATAGATCAGAAAGTGGGAATGTGCCTTATTGAAGCCACAGGAAAATTTAAGTAAGCAAGATGAAGTTACGCTTGCAGAGTTTGACTTTGGCAACATTAATATAGCTGCTGGTAGAACTGCATTAGCTATACTATTACAGTTAATACAATGTACAAGTGCTGCTATACAAATATATTGCTGTGACTATAACTGTTGGTTGCAGAATTTTATAATAAAAGTGGATAGTTATGTTCTTAGCTTTGTTTCATTTAAGACAGCTCTATAAAATCTTCATGCTGAGGCCTTGGGCCAGTACCAGCAGAGCTTGAATAATCATTAGTACCTTTGTGACATTGGGAGGCCTTGTCTCAAATTCATCCACAAATATTGGGTGAATGTGGTGAATGGCTAACTATACCTAAATTTGTCTTTTCTTTAGATTACAGGGATGACTTGTGCTTCTTGTGTTCACAATATTGAATCCAAACTCATGAGAACAAATGGCATATTCTACGCCTCAGTAGCACTTGCTACATGCAAAGCTCACATCCAGTTTGATCCTGAGATTACTGGACCTCGAGATATTATAAAAATAATTGAGGTAGGCTTTAGAAGTTTTTTATGTATAAACAATTATAAGGTGAAGTTAAAAATGAAATAAAGCAGCTGATATTTGAGAGGTTTCACTGACTTTTGCAGATGACATAGTTATTGCTATATGTTTTTATGCTCTTGTGGTGAAGCTGCTGTGCTCCACAGTAGTGCATAATCTCCCAGGTTGTTACCCTAAAAACACACCCTAAAAACTACAAGAAACCTTTTTTATCTATATCTGGTAGAAGTGTCATATATTCATTCCTTGCAGTTCTGTGTGTAGAATCATGTGTCTCTGATTTCCAGTCATTTCAGTGAAGTGTTGATACTTCAGAAAAAAATACTACTTTCTCTTGCCAGTGAAAGAGGCTGTAAAAGTTTTGCAACAGCTCATACCACAAGTATTACACATCTCTGTATACACTGGCATTTATTCTCACATCTGTTCAGAGAAGAACTTTTTAAATCAAAAGAGCTTGTGATACAGCCACTAAAGGAAAAAAAATCCTGGTTTACCAGTAACCACACAGATCATAAAATCTGCTGTTATCATGGCCCAGGTGTGGACAAAACCTTTTCCTTCTCTGCCCCACCAGAAGGGAAGAGAACCTACTGTATGAGGCACACACAGTGAGTAGTCAGGAGGACAGCTATTCGTGTTCTAGAGTATTTACTCAGAAAAAAGCTCCTAGACTGCAGAATTGATGTGGCAGCAGTGATTAACATGTTAACTAGTAGACTGTTCAGGCTGGCAGAGTAGTTCTGTAAAGAGTATCTTGCCACAGGAGCATCTCATGATGCAGATATGAAGTTTATATGTATTGTGCTTGCAAGTGTGCTTTGGGTTTTTTGTGGGTTTTGTGTGTGGGGTGTGGTTATGCTGCAGTGACTCACTGAAGTGTCAGTCAAAACTGGCTTTTTGCTTTTATCTGTTTCTGGGATGCTTTGCCCTGCAGTTTTTTGTTTTACAGGTTTAAACTGATTCTAGCCACTTTGATTTTCAACTTCAGGTGTACCTACTCAGCTGTAGTGTTAAGGAGATGCTCTCAAGGTTGACTAGCCCCGCAGCTTGCACATTTCTACCTTTGTGGTATTTCCCATCTCTCATACTTATTCCAGTGGAGATGAAAGGGCATAAATTTCCCTTGAGGAGGAGGGCAGCAGAACTCCAGCTGTCAGCGGGAGCTTCCTGTGCCTAAGAAACCTTGGACACTTACTGCATCTGTACACTCTGTCCAAGTATAGGTAGAAGAAATCCTTTGCAATCCACATTTTGAGTACTTTCTGAAACATCCTCTCATGTTGGCAGGACCTAAAAATAAATAAGAAGTTGGCATTTATTAAATATGGAACAGTGTCCTTTTCTGACATTTCTTCTAAAAGTAGTGTCATTTAAATATGTTATAAGTAATATGGTTGGATTAATCAAAACTAACTCATCTTTCCTCCCCTTTCAATAAAAAGGAAATTGGCTTTCATGCTTCCGTGGCTAGAAGAGTTCCAAATGCACATAACCTGGATCATAAAAAAGAAATACAGCAGTAAGTATTTCTCTTTGTCTCTCACTAATGAACATGTATAGATCATCTCTTGTAACTCACCTCCCCCCGCTCCTTCCCACTTACTTTAGCTTATCCTTGTGTAAAGCATATTTAATTTTACGATTTGCCATTTGGTTCAAGTACTTTTATTACTTTCATTAGTTTCAGTTTTTAACTGATAGAAGTCTGTACTGTTAAACATGTAGGAGACACTGAAACAGTCCTGAAGTGTTGGATCTTTCCCAAATATCCCCAAGCTGTGTGTTAGTACAGCTGTGTGTTAGTACAGTACTAATACTCCAAGCTCTGCACTGTGAGCACACTGTTTGGCCTGGGTACTGCGGGGTGTACGACAACCAGGGATTTACAGCTTGTACTTTTCAGGTGGAGGAAATCTTTCTTGTGCAGCCTACTGTTTGGTATCCCTGTCTTAATCCTAATGATTTATATGCTGATACCTGACGGTGAGCACCACGGGTCTATGGTGCTGGAACAGAATCTCATTCCTGGATTATCTATTTTAAATCTTCTCTTCTTTGTCCTGTGCACTTTTGTTCAGGTATGTCCACAGTACTTCCTAGGGGTTTGCTTTCTATTCATCCCCCATTTATGTAATCTGATGTGGTAAAGACAGGAGACTGGAAAGGTTTAGTGGATTAGCCCTGCCCTCTTGTCTGTACCAGCTACACAGAATGAAGTGGCACTTTTCTGGAAGCTATCCATTCTGTAATTGCTTACAGCACTTACTCCTGCCAAAGTTGTGTCAGATCGTTTTCCAAGTGGGGAAGGTAGTGTTAAAATGAAGAAATATCTGATCAGCTGCAAACTAGTTGGGTAGCTATAGGGAAATCCCTTCAACTTCTGTGCCTTGTTTACTTTGCATTGCTGCAGAAAAGGAGGATATTTAGCTGGCAGAGTTGTTTTGAGAACAAGGAAGGGCAAGTAAGAGGATGACAATGGAGTCAGCCTCCTAGTAGACCACTCCACTGAAGTTATATCAATATAAAATTTGCATAGGGCAGCAATGCCTTCCCTTATCTACTACGTGTTTATAATTCTGCTACAGGCAGTATTATGTACTCTCCGCTTTCACTGCTGTGATCTTAATACAAGTCTGTCCGTGCTTACACCAACAGTTTCTTGGTGGATGGTATTTTTACGTACAAGCTTACAAATCACTGAAGCACAAGACAGCCAATATGGATGTGCTCATCGTACTGGCCACGACAATTGCTTACGTGTATTCTTGTGTGATCCTGATGGTAGCGATAATTGAAAAGGCAGAGAAAAGCCCTGTCACTTTCTTTGACACTCCTCCAATGCTGTTTGTGTTCATTGCCCTTGGGAGATGGCTGGAACACATAGCAAAGGTAACTCATCTTCACACTAATTATTGTGTATTTATGATGAGTAGAATAAAACTATTCAGAGGAATTTTGAATCAGATGTTTCTGATGTAGCCTTATATAAGGTCATTCAGAGTTCATTGTGTTAAGTAGACATCAGCATTTATATATCTCAATATATCTTAAACATTTATCTTTGTTTCTTAGAGTAAGACCTCAGAAGCTCTTGCTAAACTTATATCTCTTCAAGCCACAGAAGCCACTGTAGTGACTCTTGGACCTGACCACTCTATCGTCAGGTATGTATTTATGAACCAAAGCCCCTTCAGCCTGCCTGGGTGCACAGACTAGGCTTGATGCAGTTGATGTGGAAGCATTATTATTCTTTTGAAGCGGATGGTGTAAATAATCCGTCTGTTCTACTTGTGTCTTTTGCAGGGAGGAGCAGGTAGCTGTTGAACTGGTTCAAAGGGGTGATATTGTAAAGGTAGTTCCTGGTGGAAAGTTCCCAGTGGATGGAAAGGTCATTGAAGGCAGTTCTATGGCAGATGAGTCTCTCATTACTGGTAACTTCTCTTACACTTATGCAAAGAAGCAAAATCTTCTAGAACACTTTCTTATAAGAAAAGAGAGCAGACTCAGCCCAAAAGCTGTCTGTCTGAATAACCTCCTACCTTAATGGATGCTGTGCCTAGCCTTCGTGAGCTTGAATCCAAATCCCCTGTCTGCACACACCCTAAAAAGCTGAAGATTTTCTGCTCAGTTTGGTCACTTTTACTAATGTACTGATGGGATCGGTAGAGTCTAAACACTATTGCCATTATTCCAGAGATCTGGTGGGAGTTTCCCCTGAAATGTATTTGTAGAGATGGTACCTTCTCAGAAATAACTTCTAAAGGGTGATGGGGAAATATTGCTGAGATGTTGGGGTGTGTGTGCATGGGCGCTGAACAGGGCTTCTGACAGGGATCTCCCAGTGAGCAAGAACAGGGAAAGGAAGCTTCACAACTTGATGCTTGTTAAGGATCATGGGACTTTTTCACAGCTTCTGAAACTTTCATTTCATTTTGTAACTATAATAAGGATTTAATGCATCGTGCAATGCTTATAAATAAGGTAAAGGATATAAAAACTTTATATTGGCACTGACTTACTTGTTTTAGTTATGTATTTACTTTACTTGGGGAACAGGGACACCCTTAGTTTAAGAGAACCAGTCATGATCACTAACCTTAAAAATAGAAAATAAAGATTTTGTAGAACTAGTATTCTTGGGGAGGCAGTGTGAGAACAGGAGCTTTGCTGCAGAGACAGCTTTTCTAGTCTTTGAAAACTGAGTGTGGCAGAAATAAAGACAGATTGCTCAAACTCCCATGGCTATGCAAAGTGTTAATTCGAGAAGTTCCTAGAAGTTCCTTTTACAACCAATTTGCTACTGGCCCTTTTGAGGGATGACACACTGGAGAGTTAGGACCAAGGAAACAGCATTTGCTTTGAAACTAAACCTAGAGAAAGGTTTACAGAAGTATGACACCACTTATGCAATTCTTCTCTAGACAGAGATATACAATATGTGATTTCTGGTCATTATTGCTTAACATACTGATTTTGCTAGCATGAAACAAGCTGTGTGCTAATCGGCTATGTTCACTGTTATTAGGGGTATTGGCTCATTTATTCTTACCTTTTCTTTCTAGGGGAAGCTATGCCAGTCACTAAAAAGCCCGGGAGCACAGTGATTGCTGGTTCTATAAATGCACACGGCTCAGTTCTTGTTAATGCAACTCATGTTGGTAATGATACCACTCTGGCACAAATCGTGAAATTGGTGGAAGAAGCTCAAATGTCAAAGGTAAAAATAACAGAAGACAAAACCTCATTCACAGATTTTTATTAAATAAGAAAAGGATTCCATATTTTGATATATTTACTTGTTCAGCAAACTGTGTTTTTCCAGACTTCAAAAAAGAATCAGATAAAGACTATTAGATATTTTCATGAATTCTGCATATTTATATGTTTTGACCATAAACATGCAAATACCTGTTTTTCTTTTTTATAGGCACCCATCCAGCAACTGGCAGATAAGTTTAGTGGATATTTTGTTCCATTTATCATCAGCATTTCAACAGTCACATTGATAGCATGGATCACAATTGGTTTTATAAATTTTGATGTTATTCAAAAATATTTTCCTGTAAGTAATTTCATTAGGAGCTGGATTTTGGTGTTAGGATATCTTCTAGAGTAATTAACATACCTTCTGTGTGTATGGTTTGATGTTGCAACTTGGCAATTACTTTTGTACAATGTGGTGTTTTCTACACAGAGCAGATAATTACACTAATTAAAATCTATCTGCAGGTATAAATATACCTTTGCATTTACCCCTTAGTTCTGCATGGGTTTCCTACAAACTGAAATTATTGGCAGTCTTTCTGGACTAAGCATGATCTATAGCTGCACTGCAAGGAGCTAAGCCATTCCTATCATGCCTGAAATCTTTTTGGACATCCTCGTTCCTGATGGCAGATAGTGATTTTGGCTTTAGAAAGAAGATAGCTTCTGTTACATTTAGGATGTGTATTTGCTATGCTCAGCAACTGTGCATATCTGTGTACCTGGAAATAGGGTTCTCCTTTGCTGAGCTATAAAGGAAATACATTGTCATCCAGGAGCCTGAGGGCAGAGTCAAGCATATGTGTGCTTAGGCAGCAAAAAGTCCAGAAAATACTGCCATAAACAATTCATAACATTGACCTTTCTCTACCATTACAGTAACAATAATAGATTGTTTTCCTATACTGGAGGTTTCCAGGTAAATGTGTTTTTTGAAATTGCTATGATTGATTGTACATCTATGTTATCTTCTATCAGCAATCACACATCTTTTTTTCCCCTTCTCTTCCCTTTTCTTGCAGAATCAGAACAAACACGTTTCAAAAGCTGAACTAATACTGAGGTTTGCATTTCAAACCTCAATCACTGTGCTGAGCATTGCATGCCCCTGTTCTTTAGGCTTGGCTACCCCCACAGCTGTCATGGTGGGCACAGGAGTTGCTGCGCAGAATGGTATTCTCATCAAAGGCGGAAAACCCCTGGAAATGGCACACAAGGTTAATAGTTCATTCTGTACTTTTGTAGCTTACCCCGCCGTTGCTACATGAAATATAATTTCCCAGGAAATCTTGCTGGTCCAAAGAAAGACCGCAGAATGTTGTTTGGGTATTTTTCTGTTGGTTGCTGCTCATTAAGGTGAAGAAGACAGACTTGACCATCTTTCTTCAAAGCAGTCACAGCAAAGTGTTGAGAGCCAACAGTTCCTGCAGCCTCATACCAGTGAAGCTGCTAATCTTCTGCATGACCTCAGAGGTTTCTGACTTCTGCACTCTCTTTAGCTCTTCTGCAAAAGAGCCCAATAATCCAGTGTTTTCCTTCTTTCCTCAGAGGGCTGTTGTGAAATGTATATTGTTCATGATCAGTAGTTTAAAATGTAGGTTGTAAAAGAAAAAACGGAATGATTTGAAGTTGTTTTAGTGTATAGAAAATAGATGGAAGGGAGGCAGAAAAAGCTCTTCTAAGACAAAAAACTGATGAAAAGAGGAGAAGATTGAAGGAGGAAAAGGTTTGACATGTCCACAGCCAGTGAAAAGAATATGAGTTTAAAATGTGCTATGGTAGACTGGATTAGACATACGCAGAACATTTTAAGTGAAAAGGATGGTAAGAATAAGTTAATCAGACTGATAATTCTTCTTCTTACCGGACATTACAAAGCATAGGCCAGAATTTTTTCCAAGGGTCTGCAAAAAAACCAAAAAATGACTGCTAATTAGTGTCAGGACTTTTTACCTGTTGAATCCAAGCAAGGCTAAGGTCACGGCTTGGAAAATTAAGTGACTGGTTGGATTCTGCAAGGTTGGTGGGTTGGAATAGCTGGGAATGGAAATAGTGCCTACTTTGTTGAGTTTTTTGGTTCTTGTGTTTCTCTGTGCTGTGTTTATTTTCAGGATTAGAATTTACTTTAGCTTTGGGTTTCAGTGTAAATGGGGCTGTGGTTTTTGGTTCATTCCTGATTCCTCAAGACCCGCTGGGCTGGCTAACGAGTCATTGCTGAATTTGGTGAATAGCATGAGGTTGGTTTTGGTTAGGTTGTTACTTCTGGAACTTGTTGCAGCTTCTTGCACTCTTCCCACCTGCTCTATCACCAAATAACTTCCGGAGTCCTCTTTCCTCAGTGCTGTTGTTAACTGTTTAGAACAGCATTCGTAAAAGCCCTCCTTGCATCATATACCCTGTGGTAAAAGTGATTAAGGTTCCACTGTGTGAATCCTGCCTGTGAATACATACACACACACGCAAAGGACTGTACAAGTCCTGCAGTGACTCAGTTTTCTGCGATCCTGATATAGGTACAGGATGACGTTGTAGCTTCAGTGAAATCGCTGTACAGGGAATGAATAAAAAAGCGTAAGGAGACCTACTGTACAGATAGTTCGAGGTCCATACAGGAGTCCCTACTTCTGTAGGTTTATTCTGTCTTGGTGTGGATATAGTCAACTGGTTATTAAGGTCTTGCCTGTATTTATGTGCCCTATGCTTGCAGGGCTGAGCAGTAACTCTGGTTTATTTTTTGCAGATCAAGACTGTGATGTTTGATAAAACTGGGACCATCACATGTGGAGTTCCAAAAGTCATGAGGGTGCTTTTGCTGGGAGACACAGCTGTGCTCTCCCTGAAGAAGGTACTGGCGGTGGTTGGCACTGCAGAGGCCAGCAGCGAGCATCCTTTAGGAGTGGCAGTTACTAAATATTGCAAAGAGGTACTTAGCCTTCCTGTTTCATCTAAGGCCTGAAGGGATCTGTGCAAATGCAGCAATGTTGTATAAAATAAGCAAGTCCCAGAGGGACAGGCCTGCCTGAAAAGTAACAAGCTGGAAAGCTGGGAGATTTTATGATTGTGCATCTTAGTCTGGACAATACCAGAAGGCATATTCTAAGCTTTTGTTTTCTGGTAATGCTGTGGACTTCTCAAGCAAGGTCTTACAAAGTTTTTCCTGAACTAGTGAGAAAATAAGGATTGTGGAATATGTGCAGGAGGAATACTTATGCTTAAAATAGCATCATGAAGCAAATGTGTGTGGTGACATTTCATGTTACCTGACTGCAGTTGCTTCTATTAGTCACTTGCTTATCTGAATAGATCGGGCAAACAGCTTTAAAACCAGAATATTTAACTGTGGTATTTGTGAATTTCACAAATGAATTAATAGATTACTCAATTCTTTGCAAATTTTGCACATCCTCAAAGGTCATATATATATTGCATGTGTTCCTCAAATGTTTCAGGAAGAGTGAAAGCACAAATAGTAACCGAAATAAGAAGCCTGGTTTAAATAAACAATTTATTTCTGCTAAGACAAGTCATTAATTGATTTATGGAAAAATTCCTTGGC
The DNA here is from genome assembly GCF_964188355.1 of Buteo buteo. Classification (NCBI taxonomy): domain Eukaryota; kingdom Metazoa; phylum Chordata; class Aves; order Accipitriformes; family Accipitridae; genus Buteo; species Buteo buteo. Next base: position 33,113,838 of record NC_134184.1, on the reverse strand, counting down.
AAGAACATATCAATCTTATTAGTGATAGATCTTTCAGTAGTAAAATTTAGAAGTTAACATATAAATTGAGAAGCAAAAAGAGAGTATGGGTAATGATTCAGTTGCGTCTCTTATATTTTACATTTTCTGGTTTTGAATTTGTCTTAGTACCCTGACACTTCTGTAGTTATCCCATGCACCAGTTATTACTGGATCATGGCTTCTATGAATTGCAATTCTGTACTGTTTCCTGATATTCTTACCACCTGCCTTGTCATCCCTGTGTTGTAAGAAGGTCACTGAAGGGTACGTGTAATTCCAACTTCCAGGGACAGCCCTGAATAACTTGTTTATAAATTAATATTTTCTGCATTCTTTTTTGTAACTCATAGGATCCTGGTAATCCCTTTTCTCATCTTGAAGGTACTCACTGGCTTCTCTCTCTAACTCAACAGAAAGACCCAGTTTCCTTATCATCCGGCCAAATCACTCCAGCAATTCATAGTTTTTCACTGTACTTTTACTTATATATAAAAGGCCTTATACCCCCCAGCCAGTTCTCTGTGATGTTAATTAGAAGTTGCATCTTTTCAGAAGCTGTATGGCTTATTTTTACAGTATTTCTCTTTAGTTCCTTGTCTTGGCTGAGGTCATGAACCACCAATGTAACTGCTTCACCCTTGCACTATCAAAAAAAGCTGTCCTTTGTGGTTTGCTGGTGCTAGGGCTGAGACCTGGATGTGGTCTGTATTGCTGCCCCTTTCTAGAAGTCTAAACCACAGCACATCCAGAACATCCTTATTTTTAGTTCTGCGCTACTGATACCCCATGCTGCTTTTCAGTCGGTCAGTCATTGTCAAGAGGAGGAATTAGGCCTCTTTTCAGCAGGAGTTATCTAATATTTGTACCCCACGTGGGCAGCACAGACTGATGATGAACTCTGGTTATGTCCACAGGAGCTTGGCACTCAGAGCCTGGGATACTGCACTGACTTCCAGGCGGTCCCAGGCTGTGGCATCAGCTGCAAAGTGGGAGGCGTTGAGGCTGTCCTGGGCATGGCTGATGAGGGTCTCGATAAGCTGGATGCTAACAGGAGCAGGGACAGCAGTGCTCCTCTGGGAGATAACACGCTGATCGCTCTCCCAGAATCACACGGTATGTCTGCCCCGCAAGTGACCGCCAGTCGCAATGCGAGAGCTACTGAGTCAGCAATGCTGACCACTGTAAAACAATCCTATCAGACTAGAACAACAGAAAGGTGGATTTATGGCAGAAGGAGGCAAAGAACACGAGGGATAAAAATGCGCCTTAACAAAAATTGAAACTTTCTCTTTCCCCTACTCTCGATCTCTCTGCAAGTCAGAAACCTAAATAAGAATTTAGATGCTACAGTGATGGGTACTCGAAAAGTCCATACAATAAGGCATACCCAGCAATGTTCCTTTTGAATAAAAGAATGGTCCAGCAGAGAGCAAAGTTAGCCAGTTAGCATTATCTTCACATTTAGAGCAGTTACCTTTAACATGTTATCTTACTGCAACTATTTATAGCCTACCCTTTAGTTCCATATTAACTTGGACCTTTTGTTTTCTGTTCATATATCTTTCAAGGCACTTAATTAAAGAAAAAAAATCTATTCAGCAGACACACAATAAAGCGCGTTATATCTGCAAACTGAGTTTCAGTGCCTGATGTTTTTGATTAGGCCAATACATTTGTTTCTGTTTCAGGCTCTGTGGAAGCTGCTTTGCTCTTTTGTAGTGTAGGAGAGAAAGAAAAAGTATTTAAAGCCTTCCTTAAGAAGTTCATTAGTTCTCTTCAGAAGGCTGGGGCTCCCCTGACCTTTTTGAGAAAGCTATTAGAAGAATTAAGTAAAATAAGAACTTTAATCATCAGAACTGTGCCATTTGTGAATGGTGTTAATGTAATATTTTCTCACCTGCTTCAAACGGCTCTTGTGAAGTTGGATTGAATTCATAATGAGGGGCTCCACATACTGTTTCATTGTTTGTTAGAACAAAACTACTTTTTTCTTACCAGAAATAGCCTTGATATTTGAAAGAAGTCACTAGTTGTAAGAACAAAGCAGCATGGCATTTACAAAATGTGCATACTGCACTTATTCAGAAAAACAGTGCCAACTAGCAAATATAGGCAAATACTTCCATTAAGTTCACGATGCAGTTCTGTGTATAAACAGGCACAGAATGGGTCTTGAAGGAGAAAAGTTTTATGAGTCTGTCTTCAGGTAGTGCCTATGCATTTGTTTGGCCATGACAGCAGCCCTTCAACAAGACTAATTCTGTTTGTGTCTTGGGTGTGACCATTACCAGTCCAGAACACACACAACAAAGAAATTAGGAAAACCTCTTCAGAATATCTTTCTATAGCTAATGCAGCCTGATGTTGCCATCCTCAAACATCTCTGGCTTGTGTTCACTCGTTTTTCTTTTTGTCTGTGCACAAAGGTCCATCAGCTTCTCATACATACTCGGTGTTGATTGGAAATCGTGAGTGGATGCGACGCAATGGCTTGCATATTGCAAATGATGTAAATGATGCAATGACAGACCATGAAACGAAAGGACAGACTGCCATACTAGTGGCTATAGATGGTAATTGCTCTTCTTTGGAGTGACTTAATAATCAGTTATTAATCAGTTGATCCTACCATGAAACAGATAAAAACAAACTCTGGAGCTATTGATCAGTGGCTTAGTGTCAAGAAACTACTAATCTTTTAGTGCAGAACTGGTTGTGAACTGCAAAGTATCAAGGTGTTCTCAAAAGAAGCTTTCACCTCAGAACAATGTTTGTAAGATTTTGTTAGGTAGTTTTTTATTTAAGTATTAATTTCTGAACTTCCTGTTGTCTAGACTGTTGTTCAGAAAAGCAGTGCCAGGGCAGTGCCATGTCCCATCCTGACTTTACATCACTTAAGGGTCACAGGCAACCTATTGCATCACTGATTTCAAAACATTTCATGAATAAACATGATGATTCATTAGGTCATTCAAGTAAAATAGATTAGACTAAATGAGTTTTGCTGGAGGGGTTCTGTTCTGTGCTTCGCAGAAAGAGATCCCAGACAATACTTTAATATGAGAAACTGCTCTAACGGTGATAGATTGCCAGTGCAACTGTGATCTTGAAATGGTACCTCTGATTCAATTACTGAATAAATATTCTTGGTGCTCTGAGAGAGCAATTTTGAGATGCATTTGCATGTCTCAGCCTGGGCTCCATCAGCAGTCCGGCAAAATCATGTGCTCTTTGCATGGAAATAAGGGCCCTGATGTACTTCTGGTGTTCCTACTGCTGCTGGTGGTAGCAAATAGAGATACAGGGGTGCAAAACCTACTTAAGTCCTTACTTTTGAAAGGTAACATGCAATGATAAACCAATGTGAGATTTTTGTAAATCATGTGAAGGAAACGTGGATGTACCGTTGAGTTAATGTGTTGGAAGGCAGGTGCAACACTTCCGTATGAAAGTAATTAATTATAATAGCGATCCAACTATGAAAGATTAGGGACATAAAACCAGATATCTATATGCTTCCTCCTGGAGGATTGGCTTCAACATCTGACCATGGCACAAATACCGAAACTTTCTCTGGCCCACTATTGTATTTGTCTGTACCATAAAATCTAGAAGTCAGGCATGTTTAAAAGCTACCCTCATCTTCTCGCCTTCCTCCTGGTCCCTAAATATCAAAAGTGTTTGTTGTTCTATGTGAAACAGATAAATGAGAAAAGTGTGTGTGTGTGTGTGCGTGTAAGAAAGAGACCATAACTTAGAAAACTGTAGGCAGTTGTTCAGGCTTATGAGTGTCAGTATTGCCCAGAATGTGTTATTTCACAAGCCACCATGGTGTGATGGAGGTGAAGTCCCGTTCTATTGCTGCCACTTTGCCTCCCACAGCTCTCTCTAACAGAGGATGTTTCTTTGTGCAGGTGTGTTGTGTGGAATGATTGCAATAGCAGACACTGTCAAGCAGGAGGCAGCCCTTGCTGTGCACACGCTGAAAAACATGGGAATAGATGTTGTGCTGATAACGGGGGACAACAGAAAAACTGCAAAAGCCATTGCTACTCAGGTATCTGCTTCTTTGCATTTCAAAAAAATACATGATGAGGTTCTAAAACTGCTTACCCCACTGAATTCAGAGCAGGAACTCAGAGTTTCCCTGGGTATGTTAAATGAAGACTAACTTTCTTGAATTGGACTGAAAATCTGGTCAGGTCCTATGGCATAGTAAAGGCCAGTAGCTGCATTAAGATCCCACTGAAGACAAGCAGTCAATACTTCTCCAGAGGTACAGAGTTTCTTGCAGTAATTAGTCTGTTGCTGAACTGAAGCCTCCCACTTCCCTTCACTGAAGGGCAGTTGTGTTTGGTTAGTGATGAGGGAAAGTTCCTTTAAGGTCCAGTCCTGTTCCCAATAAGGGAAGTGGGGTTTTGTCATTATCTTTAAAGGTAACATAGTAATAACAGTAAGAATTATTGTTAAGAAGCATAGCAGTCTAAAAGAGTTTGGGTTTATATGAGGTTTCCTTGATCTCAAATGATAAATGTTGCTCCAAAGGCAAAGCCAAATTCTCACTCTACCTTCTTTTCCCTTCATTTCCCTCTTTCCCTTTGAATTGGTCTACTTCTAGTCTACTGTGTGCCACCTTGCTTTCCTCAGGTATCCCACTACACAGCTAACTCAGCCAGCACTGTGGTATACACGTTCTTGTATGTTGTGAGGTCTGTTTTGTTTCTCAGTGTGATGCTTTAATGCTTCTCCTATCTTGTTTCATGCTTTTGCTTTTGTGTTCAATTGTGGTAAAGTGCTTTCCCACCCAACTTTCTTTGTTAAGAAGTATTTCAGAAACAAGCTTCGATTTATGGTTCTAGGCCCTCAGGTGAAGTTTTCAAACAAGCTTAGTCTGTGCCAACCTACATTTTCTCTGAATTTTTGGCACTTACTTCCTTTCCAATGGAAAAAATGGAAAGCCAGTCCTAAAAACTTTTTAAATGTTACTTTTTGAAAGGTTAAAAGGGAGCTTCTACCTTGTGTGGTGAAGAGAGCTGATCTCTGCCTGGTGAGGCAGCCAAACCAGGGCCATTATCCCAGCCCTCTTTAGTACACGCACCTGTTTTTCTACTACAGTGCTAAAGCCGTTGGTAGCAACTCCATATTAGTTGCGATGTGGATGGGTAGAAGCGTTTAGCCAGCCGTCTGCTTTATTTTCGTAGTCTCCCTGAGACTTGCACATACTTGGCATTTCTGTATTTCCCCTAGTGTAACTGCCCAATCGTACATGGTTCCAGCATTGCATTATCTGCTCGAGGGTAGGAAGACTCTACAGAGGGATCTGGACAGGCTGGATTGATGGGCTGAGGCCAATTGTATAAAGTTCAACAAAGCTCAGTGCCGGGTCCTGCACTGGGGTCACAACAACCCCGCGCAACGCTACAGGCTTGGGGAAGAGTGGCTGGAAAGCTGCCCAGCAGAAAAGGACCTGGGAGTGCTGGTCGACAGCCGGCTGAATATGAGCCAGCAGTGTGCCCAGGTGGCCAAGAAGGCCAACGGCATCCTGGCCTGTATCAGAAATAGTGTGGCCAGCAGGACTAGGGAAGTGGTCATCCCCCTGTACTCAGCACTGGTGAGGCCGCACCTCGAGTCCTGTGTCCAGTTTCAGGCCCCTCACTACAGGAAAGACATTGAGGTGCTGGAGCATGTCCAGAGAAGGGCAACGGAGCTGGTGAAGGGTCTAGAGCACCAGTCCTATGAGGAGCGGCTGAGGGAACTGGGGTTGTTCAGCCTGGAGAAAAGGAGGCTGAGGGGAGACCTTATCGCTCTCTACAACTACCTGAAAGGAGGTTGTAGTGAGGTGGGGGTCAGTCTCTTCTCCCAAGTAACAAGTGATAGGACAAGAGGAAATGAACTCAAGTTGCACCAGGGGAGGTTTAGAATGGATATTAGGAAAAATTTCTTCACTGAAAGTGTTGTCAAGCATTGGAAGAGGCTGCCCAGAGAAGTGGTTGAGTCACCATCCCCGGAGGGATTTAAAAGACGTGTAGATGGGGCACTTAGGGACATGGTTTAGAGGTGGACTTGGCAGTGCTAGGTTAATGGTTAGACTCAATGATCTTAAAGGTCTTTTCCAACCTAAACCATTCTATGATTCTGTGATTTCACTGAAACTTTTTTGGTGCATCAAGCAGCACTATTACCTGAAAACTGGCTCTTTTAACCATCAAACCTTTACTGCCAGGGCGGTAGAGCTTCAGAAGCCCTGGGGGCATGACGCTAAGGGCAGAACATGGTTTGCCAGCATCTCTGCAGTTAAGGTGGAAGGGGCTGTAATCAGTCCCTTTCTTATGCCAAAGGCATTTTGCTCTTCAGCTTTCTGTGTAGCTTGCAAGTGTTGCCTCCACTGGAATCAGTTTGGTTGATCTTCCTTTGTTTCCCCTTCACCCAGAACAGCAAATGGCTCTTCCTTTCAGCATGAAGCATATCACCAACTGGGTGTTTCTTTCTTTCTACATAGGTTGGGATCAAAAAAGTCTTTGCTGAGGTTCTTCCTTCTCACAAGGTTGCAAAGGTCCAGGAGCTCCAAAATGGCAGGAGGAAGGTTGCGATGGTTGGTGATGGAGTCAATGATTCCCCTGCACTAGCCAGGGCCGATGTTGGAATTGCAATTGGAACGGGCACCGATGTTGCCATTGAAGCAGCAGATGTTGTTCTTATCCGAGTGAGCACTACAGTTTTGACCTGTCCTTTTTTATCACTGACACTCCTCTTTTTGCTTTGATGTTCTGAAGACTGCATGTGGAAAACTTCCAATGCTCTTCTGTCTTGCAGAACGACTTGCTGGATGTAGTTGCCAGTATTCGTTTATCAAAGAGAACAGTTCGAAGAATCCGAATAAATCTGATTCTTGCCTTAATTTATAATCTGCTTGGAATACCCATAGCAGCAGGTATGTGATTGCCAGAGCTCAGCCTGTTGAAGACAGCAGCACAGTTGAGCTCTGTGGTGCCTTTCGCAGGATTTCCTGCTCAAGGAACCAAAGAGAGGTTCCCAGAGTATTTAGAACTTGGCAGAAGGAGGACAAAATAAATACGTTCTTTTTTCTTTTTTTCACATTGTAGAAAAAAATCTTAGTTCCCCAAATTTTAAACTCTTAGGAATAAATTCTCATATAATGAAATTAAAACCATGCTTTTATTTCACATAGCACTACTTGGGGATTAGTTTCTGTATATTCAAATGCAGCTCTAATCAGAGATACCATCCCACTTCTGGGTGCTCCCTCATTTATTCACCCCGAATCACGCATTTTCACTCCTACCACTTGAATTCTCTGCTTTTCTCAGACATTGTCTCATGCTCCAAATTCCTCCTTAAAACTTACTTCAAGCACTCCTCTTTTTCTTTAGGAGTAACTTCTCCCTCCTTTGCCTGGACTATTGCTTTGTCTTTCTGTTGCTTTTGCTTTGTTTCATAAGTGCAGAGTAGCTGGAAGGGACGAACAGTCTTACCTTGTGGCCGCAGTCTTGTAGCTCAATTGGTGCAAAGGTCATCCCTTGCAACGGAAGGGACATATTTAAACTAAGTGAGTAAATACATATCAATCTAGTTGTGTTTATGGAGGTCTCAGCAAGTCATGTTGTAGAACAGCTGATCTGTTCTATGATATGCAGGGACAGAAATGTCTGTATTGGGACAGGCGGCTCTGGCTCACGTCCATATGGTTTTTTGCTAGGTGTGTTCATGCCTGTTGGCCTCGTGCTTCAGCCTTGGATGGGATCAGCTGCAATGGCAGCTTCTTCTGTGTCTGTTGTGCTGTCTTCCCTGCAGCTGAAATGGCAAGTTGTCTTAACCCTAATCAGTTGGGGAACTGTAGGCAGCACTGCTGCTCATACTCAAGTGAGACATTACTTTGGGCTTCGTATACCTAAAAGTACCTGACAGTCCTTTAGCTTGGGGTTGTTCTCTCTAATCCCTGGCTCCAGAAGAGACAGGTGTCACTATTATGAACAAACCTGGACTAAGACAGTGCCATTCTGGACCATTCTTTACCTAGCAGCTAAAAGTGTGGCTGGATGCCACCTGGGCACCTGTGTTGGAGATCTAGTTCAATACCAAGTGAGGTAATGATCAGTACTGGTTTTGCTGTGAATATCAAGTGAACAAATCATTCAAAAGATAGTTCTCCATAATGTAGCAGTAGATGTTTTTTAAAAGATTTGTACCTGTTTTTATTTTTTTTTTGTCTATTTAATTTAGCTAGAGAGAAACAGAGAAGCAGTGTATTTAATCTTTTGCACCTTGCTAAAGTATCTTCCTCTATTGTTTTGGAAGCGAACCAATTTCTGAACTATAACAAGATTTTTCAAATTCTGTTAATTTTTTTATGCTACATTTTTTGGGTGCAGTTACAGTGGACCTGTTTTTAGCAGCATTGAAAGCAAACATCTTTGAAAAATAAGATGTCTGAAATTAGTCCAAACCTTCACATATTTCTACTGTAGCTGGGGTCTTCTGTAGTGTGTAGTATAGTACAGTATAATACAGTATAGTATAAACTAATATAGGAAATCTGTTGCCGCATCATGTTTCTGATCCTGCAAATGCTCAATGAGACCACAATCTAGAATAAAATCTACATACGTGCTCATGTCTGTTTGGAGAATCAGCCCTACCACTACAGGATTTTCATCCTAAACTTTCTGTGTGTAGTTATCCAAAGGATGAGAAATTTCTATAAAGGGTTTCCTTTATTCTCCAGTTCTTTTGGTCTTGTGCTCTTTATGTTAAGTATCAGACACCATTGTGGTTAGATATTGAGAACCCCCCCAAAACATATTTGGCTTCAGACTTATGAAAGCTGTATTACAGTATACTCTATAGGACAATAATCTTTCCTAAAGCTTCACATCAGCTGAACAGAACTTCAGTTTCCAAAGAACACAATAATACATATATGTGAAGAAGACCATGCATACTTGCCATTGCTGGGCTTTTCTTGACCTAGAAATACATTGAATCAGAAAGTGACTTTTGGGTCATCAAGTCCATTCCCCTGCAACTGTCTACTACAAACCCTTTCATAATTCAGAAAACTCATAAATTTTCTTAAAGAACCTCACTTTGAGGTCCCACTCTTTTATTATTAAAATGTCTTAAAGCCGTGTGACCAGTACTCTTAGCCGTTAACATTGTGTCTGAAGTGCAGGAAACATTTCAGTTATCAGAAGTTTCTGATTTTTTCTAATGCCTAAGACTCTTCTACTCATTGAGCTCTTGGTACTAAACATCTTTTCTCTTTCTCTTCATAGTTATAAGAAGCCAGACACAGAAAGTTATGAAGCACAAGCTCAAGGCCGCATGAAGCCACTTACTCCTTCCCAAATCAGTGTTCATATTGGAATGGATGATAGGAGGAGGGATTCATCCAGACCGGCTCCTTGGGATCAGATTAGCCAAGTGTCTCTCTCTTCCTTGACTTCAGACAAGCTGCCAAGACGTAATGGTTTTGTTGAGGAGGAAGGGGACAAGTGGTCGTTGCTCATGAATGGAGGAGACGAAGAACAGTACATCTGAAGCACTATATTCTTAGTACAGGAGGAAACGTTCCTCCTCACCAGTGACGGGAGGGACTGACTTATTTCATCAGGAGCTTCAAGGTTGTAAGTGAAGTCATTCCTTCAGCTCACAAAATTGCAACTCAGCTCGATGTTGGGTTGTATGGATTGTGGATTTTTTTCAGGTCACCAATTATTTCTAGTCACAGAAAGAATCTGTGGCTCTATAATGAACTGGCTCCTCTGCACACAGCAGTTAATGAAATAATGTAAAATTGTACTTTTCAGAGTCTAAAAGAATTTCTCTCTTCTGGACTGTTTGCTGGGCACCAAATTTCATACTTTTCACTCTAACTTTATTCTTTCAAGAGCACATGAAGCAAAAGTATGTTCAGAGCTGCCAAATATTAATTTCTGTGTCCAACTGAAAACAGCCATGGCATAAGGAGCTCCATGGTCAGAAGTTGTATTTCTACACAGAATTCTAACTAGTCACATCACTGTGAGAGCACTTTGTATTTAGGATTCATGTGCATCTCCATGGACCAAAAATGCTTTGGTGTTTCACTCACTGTAACTCTCTGAATGGTCTCTTTCAAAGATTTTCACTTGCTTTCAGGTATTGCATCATTTTGACGCACATTTCCATTGCTAAACTTGTTCTGTCATTCCCACTGCTCTCCTAGATTTTCTCTTTTGCTCCATATGAGCTCTTTCTTCCCCTTTTTTTTGCACAAGATACCTTCTATGAGTTGTTATTATGTTTACAGATATTCCTGTTTGGGACAAACTCCTTTAAGTCACCAGGAACTTTTCCGTTCCTATTGAAGTCCACAAAGGCAGAGCAATTCCTGGTCCAAGTTAGCATATCCTTTCCCTGTGGATACCTTGCAGGACCCCGTGAAGCTCCTGACAGTCGAGCAGTTGTCTGTCTCTTCCCTCTGACAGAGTGAAGAATTTATGCCAGTGTGAGGAAAGGTGGTATTTACCATGGTGTGACTGAGAGCAGAACTAGCACTGCTGTGACTCCAGGATGGCTGAATGGAGCGAGTTTATTGCATAAGTTAACCCAGCTTGCTGGTTGCTTAAAATGGAGCCAAAAGTTTAAGTGGTAAAGGTGGAAAAGTGGCCTTAAAATGTGAGGCTTCTATTTGCTGTCGTATAAATAACCTTTTCTGACGACAGAAGGACTTGAACTAAGATTTGTAATAGCTTGAATTTTAATGTAAATTTGCATTCATGTTTTGAATCGGTTTTAATTTCTCTCTTTGCTCTAGTTTAATGAGAAATCAAGGTGCTGAACAACCCTTTTTTCACTTTAACGTTTTTACCAAAGCTTGCAGTAACTTTGTCACTGTGAATGTCAAATTCATCCCTTAACACTTTTTTGAGTCAGGACAGTAGGAATCAATGGCTCTGGTGCACTGAGTCGGGTCCCGGGGTGCTGCTTTTCCCAACTGTGGGACTTTGAAGTAAGGAGACCAGAGTTTTATAGTCTAATCTAAAAAGTGAAAAAAGAGGAATTACTATGCTAAACAATGTGAAATAACCACTTTATTTTCATTGACTTAAATATAGAGCTGTTTCCAACGTGAGTTCAAATCCTGCTCCTCCTAATGTAAAAATGAAAAACAAGCCAGAGAGGAAAAGAATTGTGCTTAAAGCATTGGACAAGTCTTCCTATTCTCTCTTCCTCTTAGTACTATATTTGAGCTCTCCTTAACAAACATTGACAGCACTGTCTTAAATATAATTATAAGTCAATTTTAAAACTGTAAAATCTTTCACAGTACACACACTTTTCAAACATGCTGTAGGTGCCTGTACATGTCCCTGTGGGGAAGATGGCCTACTGTTTCACTGTTTTATGTTTTCTTACCAGTGCTTACAGTAAAAATACTGTGTTTTTTTTAAAAAAAACAAACAAGCAAGCAAATCACTTTGTGTCTTTGTTTTTATTTTTTTGGAGGGGTACAGCAAAAAAAAAAAGTATAAGCAGCGATTGTTGGATTGCAGGATACATATGCATAAGAGAGATTTTGTGACTGCTTTGTGATCTATTTCAGGCAGGATGTATAGCAGGGGAAAAAGAGACAGTGCTGTATTGTATGCTGAGGCAGGTGAGGTTGCAAGCATGTTGAAGGGTGGAATTAGGATTCAAGATCATCTTGAGAATTTGGACAGAACTGAAAAACTTTGCAAACAGGAGAGAGAGGAATTAAAGGTCAGCTTGGCAGAAAAAGGTCAGGTAGTTGGCTGGCATTCGTTTTGTGACCCATTCTAACAACATAGTGATGCTGCAAAATGAACAGACACATTGAGATGTATGAAGACTGTATCATCCATATGACATAAAATAACTCTTTCTGTTCAGCTCTGGAGAGGCATTAGCTGAAATATCAGGTCTAGTTTTATATGTCATACTTGTTAGGACAAAATGAAGACAGTTCAGAGAAGAGCAATGAGATTTAACAGAAATCTAGAAAATATGAGAACATAAGTCCATGAGCATGAGAAATACAAGAAGAAGATCGAAGGAGTTTGAGTAGGTTTGCCTACAGAATACTCAAAGGAAATACAAGTCTCCAAACACAAAGAGAACAATTTATTCCTTTCATCTTTTCAGTGTCTTTTATGTTCATGGTGGGTAGAACAAGAAATAACAGGCTTATGGAATCAAAGAAGATTTAGATTGGTCGCTAGGGAGGAACTGCGTAACAGGAATGATTGTGGAGCACTGGCTCTTCAGATGCGCACGGCAATCAGGCACGTATCTGTGCTGGTTTTGGCTGGGATAGAGTTAATTTTCTTTACAGTAGCTAGTATGGGGCTATGTTCTGGATTTGTGCTGAAAACAGTGTTGGTAACACAGGGATGTTTTCATTACTGCTGAGCAGTGCTTGCACAGAGCCAAGGGCTGTTCTGCTTCTCACCCCACCCCACCAGCGAGCAGGCTGGGGGGCACAAGGAGTTGGGGGGGACACAGCCGGGACAGCTGACCCCGACTGACCCAAGGGATATCCCAGACCATAGGATGTCATGCTCAGCATGTAAAGCTGGGGGAAGGAAAAGGAAGGGGGGACGTTCGGAGTGATGGGGTTTGTCTTCCCAAGTCACCGTTCTGCGTGACGGAGCCCTGCTGTCCTGGAGATGGCTGAACACCTGCCTGCCCATGGGAAGTGGGGAATGAATTCCTTGTTTTGCTTTGCTTGCGTGCACAGCTTTTGCTTTACCTGTTAAGCTGTCTTTATCTCAGCCTACGAGCTTTCTCACTTTTACCCTTCCGATTCTCTCCTCCATCCCACTGTGAGGGAGGTGAGTGAGCGGCTGCGTGGGGCTGAGTTGCCGGCTGGGGGTAAACCACGACAATATCTGATGACAATGCGTTAGCCAGAGCTGAATCCTGCCCTGGGGCAGGCAAGTGCCCTGGACAATCTCCTTGCCTTCTCTCCAGCCGGGCTTTCTCTTATTTCTGTGAACGTAATATGAATGGGAAAATTATTGGAGTAGAGGACTGATCACACTATCCTGCTCTCAAGAGGTGACAAAGGAGTGGAGGAAAGATGGCTTTGACTTTAATAACTTGAAATGAACTGGAAAATATGTTAAGGGTTCCTAACTGTATTTGCGTAATGTCTTAGACTGTAAACTGCTGTGAAACTTGCATACATGCCTGTAAGGAAGTTAGAATTGCTACACATAGTCAAGAGAAAGAAATAGAAGTGATAGTCCTGACACTTGTGATCATGTGCTCTTGTTAAACTTGAGCTGACTCACTGAAGGGGCGTATGAGATGGAGGACCGCATCTGCATTTCTGCATAACATAATTATGATCTTTCCTTGTCTTCGCTGGGACCATCTGCCTGCAGAGCCCCTGGCAGAGCAAGGTGCTGGTCTCTGACTGGTGCTGCGCTGCGCTATGAGCCAGGTCCAGTAAAAGGGCTGGTCGAAGGTGCCCGAGAGGACGGCTTCTTGGAGTGATCCCTAAGCTCTGTGCCCCGTCTGCTCACCAGTGTGCCACGCTTCTCCTCTTTCCCAGGACTGAGAATTTTGATGGTTTAAGCAGTGTGGAGGAGCTTTTCAAATCCCAGTTTTGGTCTTAGGTGTCTACATTCTGCACATTGTTCCGGCATGACTCAGTTATTGCTGATCTGACCCTAAATGTTGATATAGCTGATGATTTACATGGGATGTCTAGTTATTTTGCCCAGGTAAAAGTTCATGAGTCTTTTCCCATAACTTTTTTTTTTTTTTAATGAACAGAGAAGACATCTAATGAATCAGACCTTTTACTTTGCCTTTCATGTTATTTTTAGTGCAGTAGCTCAGGAGCAATGTTTCCCGTGAAGTTTTTCAACTATTTTTCCTTCTCATGCTATAGCTTTGCCGTAAAATTTTTTGGTGCCCTAAGTTCACAAGAAAGAAAATATTCCATTTCATTTCCTCCTCCCTTCACTCTTTTTCAAGCAAATTAACTGTCTGATTTCTATCCAAGCTGATTACAGCATTTCTCTGACTGAATATTCTTCCAAGAATTGTATTTTCTCTAAATGCACTTGTGTGTGAAGAAAACAAATGAGTGGGTGGTGAAATTACACAATGGTGTACAGGGATGGGAAATCAGATAGCACCGAAATGTTGGATTTAATTTCCTCTACTAAGCCGCCAACAGCAAGCGTGTTGGTTTTCAGTGGGAAATCGTTTGAGAGTCACAACAAAAGAAGAACTGGCGAAGCGCAAAGCATCCTGCTCGCATGTGAGTCTCAGACAGGCACAAACGTGGGAGGAGGCAGATTAATTCCCCTCCTTGTCTCGAGTTAAAAGCAGCCAGGCTTTGCAGGCGAGCACGGCCCATCCACAGGCTCTCCGTGCAATGATCTGATTTTCGTGATAGGTTTATCTTCATGCCTAAAAGGATGATTTCTGAAGTTTCCCCTGGTGCTGCAGGTGAAGGGGAAGGGATGTGGCAGGAGGAGGTGTGTGTTTGTTTCCCCACTTGGGCGTTCAGCCGCCCCGGGTGGAGGTAAGTCCCCGGGGAGGTTGGTCAGTGCTGTGGTCCAGGGGCATCGGTGGGAGGTTCGGGCCGGGGGGCTGCAGCGCCTGGCAGCCAGCACCTCGCCTGGCGGGGGACCACGAGATGTCACTGCAGGTCCAGCCTGAGCCAGAGGATCCCCTTTAATCTGGAAAAGATCCAGTACAGTCCCTGCTGGTTAGCAGCCAGGGAAAAAAATACAAAGGGGGGCAGTTTAAGTCAGATAATACAGGGTGTCTAAAATTCTTGGGCTGACTTGACTTGTAGCCCGGGAACAGATTTTAGGCTAGCGCTTACTTGCCTTGAGCTCTGAATTGCTGCTTTCTTTGTATTATTTGACACTTAAGTAAACCCTGATCTCCACATATGCTGTCTGGTGAAATTATCATTACCTTTCTTTTTCCTTCCACAAGCTGAGATTCAGGAAGAAAAGCAGCACTGCAGGAAGGCTAAGCGTGGTGCTTGCACCCTCAGAACAAACCTGCACCTTGTGGCGTGAGTTTAAACTCTCCAGGCAGCTGAGGGTGCAAGACTGCTTGTTTGGTTGGTTTTTGTTTTAAGCAGGCTCTTACCTTAGGGGAAGTCACCGAACAGACCCACCGTAAGGCCCCACGAATGTGTTTCTATTCAGGGGAGCACCAAAGCACAAGCGTAAATCCTTTTGGAGTCAGTGAAGATAAGGCACATGCTCAGCACTCCTCCGAACTACAGCTGCGTGTGTCTTATGATAGCTATCAAAAAAGTTTTAGGCGTAAATCTGAATATTTGAGGCCTCCAAACACTTAGGGAGCTACCCAAAATCCACATGACTATCCTTAAAATAGCCTGGGTTTGAAAGAAGTTCACCAAACTGTTTTTCCTCCACTGCTACCTCTTTTTAAGACTGACACAGTGCAGGGCTTTTGTAAAAAGCAGCAGTGCCGCTGTCACGAAGCACTGTAGCTCCGTATTTTTATTTAAATCCCTGTAACCCTGCTCGCCTTCAGCCCCTGGCAGGTGAGGAGCTCCCGGGTGGTACTGGCTGCTGAAGAGGAAGAGGAGCAGTCCCCGGGCAACGCAGGGCCTTGGGGCACCCATCGGGTAAAGCTTGCCAAAGGAGCTTTTGGGGATACACAACATCAATGGGATCACCCAAGCCGCGACACTGGTCGAGAACGGTTTGTGGCAGTTTTGCTTAAAGCAAATTGCTTTAAAATTGGCATTTATCTATCCGCCTTTTTTTTTTCTATTTTTTTTTAAGACATTTCTGTTGTTCGGGAACACCTGGCTGTGTCCCCACGTCCCCTGAGCGCTTCGCCTCTCTCCCACCCTCACGACGTCGGGGTGAGGGCTGGCGGTGGCACCCCGGGGTGGGCAGCAGGAGGCGGGCACGGTCTCCTCTGGCCAGACACCAGGGGACTGCACACCAGACCCCGTGCTTCCCAGCTGCCCTGCAGCTCTGCGGCTTCTTTACTTGCAAAATTTTACTCACCGGGGCAAATCGGACCCGTGCGGGGGCTTGCTCCGAAGCCTGCCCGCGCTTTCCGACGGTGCCGGGATGGGCGTGCGGAGTCAGGCCCTGCTCTGAGAGACTCGCCTGCCTCCTCGCAGAAAGGGGCATCGCTTCCAAGGGTTAATGTTATTTTAAGATACCTCTGCATTGCAGTTGCAAATCTGAGCGGCTGGGAGTAACCTGCTAAACAGGAAAGAGCTCGTTAAATATATACTGTCACTGATTTGTAAGACAGTGCGGAGGCAATATAATTACTGTAATTATGTCAGATACTTGCTGCAGAGTTGCCATTTGTGTTGGGACTTTTATCCTCTCGCAATGGCAGGAGGATTAAAAAACCACATACACCTGCCAATATAGTTGTGCCACAAGTTACTCAGTCAGAAGCTGTTGTTTGATCGTTCTCTTTACAGACCATGGAGCACGTTAAGCGTATCATCGCATTAGGGATGAAGGGGAGGTAGGCAAGGCTTTTGGGTGGCGTGCTGCTTGCTTCACACCCATGGGGGAGGCAGATTTTGGCTGTAAAGGTGACCCGGCAGATGCTGCCCTGGCCAAGGCCATGTTGCAGTGAGAAATTTATACCCATAGATCACAAGAAGCTGCTGGAAGGGAAGTTTTGGTTTTTGCTCGTGACTGCCGTGACAGATGTAAGTGTGGCTTACACGGTCTATGGACCATAAAATGCCGGCTTCTATGGCGCTAAGTTGGGAAAGGGAAACTACAAGGAGGAGAAATATTTGCAAGGCACACAGGTATCTTAAAGAGGGAAGGAGCTGCTCGCCATGACCTGTGATGAGCAGGGCGAGGACCTGGGACGTGAGGGTTGCTGTTGTAGGGAGCGGGGCACCCGGATTTTCAGGCCACCAGGGGGGTTTGCTGGGGGGTCCCAGAAGGTGGCAACCTCAGCCGTTCAGAGGGGTGCCGGGGCCGACCAGCACCCACTGCAGCCTGCAGCTGGAGCTGGGAGCACCCCAAAACCCGTGAGTCCCAGGCAGGTTTCATACAGCACCTCCGCAGTGAAAGAGGCGGCAGATCAAGTCCCTTTCCCTGCAGAAGCCATTAACCAGTTATTAATGGGCTACAGCAACAACTCCGTGTGCTTAAAGAGAAGGGAGAAAATGGGAATTTGGCAGAGAGCTTTCCCTTCTGAGCACACCAGGCTGGAGGAAAAAGATCCTCTTGCTTAGATAATAAGCAGGTTGGACAAATATGAGGCAGCAGAAAAATAGGCTGGCTCTCGAGAGATCTTCAAAGTAACAAGAAAAGCAGCTTTGCTCGGAGAGTTTCATCCCAGGATCTTGGCCCAGAGAGAACAGGGCCTCTGCGGCACTGGGAGAGGGAGGGCTGGGGAGGGAGGTGAAAACAAGGCTGAGCCCAAAGCAGCCTCACTGTTTTCCTCCTTTGAAAAGTGTTAAATTCTACAGAAAAGCACACCGCTGATTCGGTAGCTGTTATTTAACTCCCTGTGCATTTATTAAATGTAAGCCCTGAGATAAAGGTGCTTTACAGCAATAAAACCTCAAGCCACTTCCACGAGGGAAGTGTTGATTGCGTCTCACACAAGGCTGAGCCGAGGCACAGGCGAAGTGACCCGTGCAGTGTCTGACCCCAGCAGGGACTGGGATGTTTTGCATCTCAGCCCTGCCTCTTCACCACCATCTTGCCTTGTTCTCCCCATTGCTTGGCTTCTTTGTAAACAAACACATAAAAATTGAATTTAAAAGAACTCACTTTTAGCTTCGTAAAAACAAACAAACAAAACCATAACTCACCAGCAGACAGTTAATAGTCTCTGATTCAGACACGTGTGATTGTTTCCCCAACAACTTCTTCCCCCTCTCCATTCTCAGTAGCTCTTCCATCATTTTCAAGGTCTTGTATGAGTAAGTCAGAAAAGAGACACACTGGACAACCCTGTAATAAGAGACCTGAACAGTAATGAAGTGAGCAGATTACAAGTTCTGCCAAGGTGCGTGGATTACATTTACCCGTCTGTGCTGATGACAGTGCTTCTTCTGAATGCTCTTCTTCCACTTACTTCTTTAGTAATTACAACACATGTTTAGAAATGGCAGTAGGTGTAATGAGAATGACTGCACCTATACCAGTATTAACACTCTCCCCATTTAATTTGCTATGCTGTATATACACACACCTGGTGCTGTGAATGGCCACAGCATTTTTGCAACGCTTACACTGGCTTCAGAGGAAAGTGCTTTTGACACCCAAGAACCAAAAAAACAGGACAGAAATGGCAAACCACGGCAAATGATATATTCTCTTTATTCTGCTGAGTTGTTCAGCCAGGTGCTGGGGCGCAGAGCAAGACATGATACTCCAAGCAATTCCAGCTCTCGACACCATCGCTTGTCTACAGGGCAGTACCAAAGCAATAACTAGAAAGTGCGAGCACATTGCCCCCAAGGGCTGCTTCACCTGCAGCAGCTGCTGTCCCATTTCATCCTCTGTTATTTTGAGAGAACATTAGTCCTTCTTTTTCTTTTATTTTTGGTTTTCTATTGATCCCAAGGATCCTGTTTACAGAGTTTGGTGCTTTGATGACCATAGTTTCTTCTCTGCTGAGGGTCTCCTATTGCCTCAGAAAGAAAATTATCTTTCCATTTACTTAATAAGGCTGCTCCAAGCTTAAGTCATTGGCCTGGCAAGAGGATGCACATAGGTCAGTTAAATTTGCCACTTGTGACAATACTTTACTTCTCTGTTTCTCATCTTCCCCTACAGGTTTAGCTGGTGTCCCGTGTGTAACGTGCTTTGGGATTTGTGTGTGGAAGTGCAATGGAAGGCACACACACACGGAGCAGCTCAAGGGCAGAGTTGCCAGGGTCTTACGGCACCTCTGCTGTTTCCCTGAGAGAAAAAGCCTCCTTGCTGCCTCTGAAGGTGGCTTCCACCACCACCAGTGGGTGATGTGCAGTTTTAGCAGATCCCAGCATCGTCTTTATTTTTTCAGTCCCATGTGACGCACAGACTGGAGCAATGCTGACACTGTTGGCCTGGGTCATCATGCACCGACTTCAGGTCCATCCCCCTTTTCTTCACCCTGCTAAGGTTGAAGTGGACTAGTGTACCTTGTTCAGAAGACTCAGGTATATTATCCCCGGACATATAATTGGGACTGACATATGCCTGGGTCTTTTCCACATGTGGTGGTTTCTTTTTCTGCCTAGAAATTTGGGATGACATTGGAAGATTTTGAGCATTTGCCCAGAACCTCTGGATATCCAAACTAATTCTGAGCGGGCTGCCAGACACCTCCATGTCCTTGGCAAATGGCCGTGGTCCATCTGCAGGTCAACTTCATACAGTACGTGCAGTAAATCCCACACATGCATACTGTGTCAAAACTTGTGCACATTTGCAAGGCATCTTTTAACATATTTCGGACCCAGAAATCTGAGACGGAGAGATAGCTGGGGACATGGAGCAGGGGAATGGGACTTTCAAACTGCCTGGTTTGAGTAATTTTAATTATATCATTTTGGCAAATAGCAGCCCACCATCAAGAGGCATGAAGGCAGCTAGTTATTTCTCAAAAACTTAGTATGGATTGTAAGCATGCTTTTTATTGGGGTGATTATACATTTCCCTTTTCTGTTCTTTACAGCTCTCATCTGTTTGTCCGCAGCAAGCTTGTCTACCTCAGCCTCTCCTGAACTCTGAAAACCAGCAATGGTTTCATGCCTAACAGAAGGTGCATAAAGTCATTTGGATCATAAAGATGCGGTGGGCATGTTTCTATGCAGCAAACACTCAAGAATCTGGCTTTCCAGATAGTAAATACCCTTGTGCTGGAGGAGCCAAACACTTTGGCTGTTAATCTGAAATAGGACTAAAAATCCTTGGGAAAAAAGAGCTCACAATCCGCATGGTCTCATTTTGAATATACAGACTGCCAATCATCGCAGTTGCTAGCAGTGTCAGCACAGGGATTTCATCTACCACTCATCCACCATCCGTTCCCAGGTAGCTCTGTGTGATCAAGCAATTTTCACAGCCTTGGCTCATTGCTGCTCTTGCAGGTGGGTGTAGGGTCAAAACCACCAGATCCTCTCATTTATTTATCCTAAGAGCAGTCATGACAGCACAACTTGCAGTGCTGCAAGCCCCTATGTCCCTACATCTCTTTTTCTGTCTGGTGCTTAGAAAATATTAGGCAGTCCCTCTTGCATGGGTTTCTTTCCATTTGCCTTTCTCCCCATCTGATTTTCCACACTAAGTGAGTTATTTCAGACTAAACAAGCTATTTCTCATTCACTCTATTAATAATTTCAAGTTCTGGCTCAGGCTTTCCCACTCTATGGCAGTCTTTCATCTTATAGTGGTTTGTCTTTTAAAATACTAGTGCAGGAATTAAGCGATACTGTTTGCAAAAGGAATGGAGACCGCAAGTGTGAAAAGTGACTGCAAAGGGCTGCAGAAAGATGTATCCATCTGGTCTGGTGAAGAAAACGATACAGCACTTAAACTGCTAGTAAAGCTTTTTTGTTGCTTCATGCATGGCCCAGCTCCCATTTCCGTCTGACTTCATTAGCGTTTGGCTGAATCCCAGTTCCTTTTGGAAATAATTAATTGCAGAAAAGCTATGCTTATTAGTGTTATTCAGCCCCAACTGTATTTACCACAAAAGCAATTATCAGGGAGCTGTGAGATGGCTTTCCTACTCAAAAAGATTGATTTGACTACAGGAAGAGCCAGGAACCAGCATTTCCCATGGCCTCCGAAAGCTGGGGAATGCCTTTCAGCCACAAAAGCCCATGTGGACGTCCTGTCTCTCTGTCCGTGTGCTGTTCCCACCATCACTGGTCCTGTGCCGACGATCACGTGGAACCATGTTGGAAACACGCATTTCCCAGAGCCGTACGGGAATGTGCTGCTTGTCCCTGGCTCCAGGAGCTGAGAATTGGAAAGGGGTCGTGAGCGTCAACCAACATTTACCAGCTTTTCTCCATGTCACTTCACTGCCAAGAAAGTTTTAATGCTGAAGAGTAATGTGTTAAGAGCACACGCTCGTGGAAGCAATTAGATTCATGGAATCACAGACTGGTTGAGGTTGGCAGGGACCTCTCCAACCCCCCTGCCCAAGCTGGGCCACCCACAGCCAGTTGCCCAGGACCATGTCCAGACGGCTTCTGAGTATCCCCAAGGATGGACACTCCGCCACCTCCCTGGGCAACCTGTGCCAGTGCTCAGTCCCCCTCACAGTGAAAAGTGTTTCCTGATGTTCAGAGGGACCCCCGCCGTGTTTCAGTTTGTGCCCATGGCCTCTGGTCCTGTCACTGGGCACCACTGGAAAGAGCCTGGCTCCGTCCTCTTTGCACCCGCCCGTCAGGTATCTATATACGTCGATAAGATTCTTCCTGAGCCTCCTCTAGGCTGAACAGTCCCAGCTCTCAGCCTTTCCCTGTAGGTGCTTCATCCTAGAAGGTGCTTCATCATCTTTGCAGCCCTTTGTTGGACTCTCCCCAGTATGTCCATGTCTCTCTTGTACTGGGGAGCCCAGCACTGGACCCATCACTCCAGGTGTGGCCCCACCAGTGCTGAGCAGAGGGGAAGGATCACCTCCTTCATCCTGCTGGCAACACTCCTCCTAACGCAGCCCAGGGTACCTTCTTTGCCGTAAGGGCACATTGCTGGCTCGTGGTCAACTCACTGCCCACCAGAACCCCCAGGTCCTTTTCTGCCAACCTGCTTTCCAGCTAGCTGGGTGTCCCCCAGCATGTACTGGTGCCTGGGGTTGTTCCTCCCCAGGTGCAGGACTTTGCGCTTCTTGTTGAACTTCACGATGTTCCTGTCAGCCCATTTCTCCAGCCTGTTGAGGTCCCTTTGGATGGCAGCACGACCCTCCGGTGCATCAGCCACATCTCCCAGTTTGGTGCCATCAGCAAACTTGCTGAGGGTGCGCTCTGCCCCATCATCCAAGTTAACCCTTTGTAGCAGCAATTCAGTGATAAGGACTTGGCTGTCTCTGCTCTTTCCAGTAACTCGGAGGCCTCCCTCTTCCCTTCTAGCAGAGACACCCGCTTCCTGACAGCTTGGTGATGCCGGAGCTTCGCAGTGCTCGTCCGTCCAGGAGGAACGTGCAGCCCCTTTGTCTCCATCTGAACTCCCAGACATTACTGAATTTGAGAGTTGCCTGAATCTGCTGGTTTGCCTTTAATCGGTGCCGTTCAGCCCGCTCTCTGCCACATCGCCTGGTTGCATCCATGTTTCAGAGCCCAGCTGCAGCACAGAACTTGGGGTTTGCTCACCACAACGTGGAGGAGCATGAGGTGTCACTGCCGTGATGAGCACTGCAGGTTTTCTTTAACGCTCACCGGCGTAGGGAAGAAATGCTTTTACGGGCGACCACATGCTTCACTTTAGAAAGTGTTTACCCAGCTATTCCCTTTCTGAATAATCTGCTCCCCTGGTCTTTCCCCCTGGCACAACTCTGGGATGGCATCACCTCCAGATGGCCTGGCCAGACCTGGAGGATGCTTGCTGGAGGCCTGCAGAGCATCATCCCCAGGCAAATTGTTGAAAACACTAAGAATTCCTGAAATCCTTAAAAGTCCTTTTTAAGAATGTAAATAATAATGAGGGAAAAAAGAGTGTTTTAAGGCCATATCTAAACACTGCTAGGATCTTTCTTTATCCATGCCCATAGTCACTGTTCTCAGGTATTTGAGAAAACCCATAAAACATAATAAGATCTCAGTTCCACTGTATTTTTAACTGCGTTATGGGACAGCTATGTTGCAAGTGGACTACTGGTGCGGCTTTATTGCTGATATAGTATTTTGCCATCGGGACCTTCCCACACAATAAGTAAGTACTTGTAAGTACTCGCCTTCTCTCCCCACTTCAGACAAAACATCTATGAGCTCTTTAACAGCTGCAGAAGCTACCAGTATTAGTTAGGGTATGTTATCAGCTTCCAGCCCGGCTCCTTGCAAGTGTTTTGGGATAGGGAAGGGATCCCACCTCTGCAGCTCTTCCTTAACATAGAAAGAGGGGTGGGCAGGACTGGTTGGGCATGCTTCTGAGTTTAACTGATACAAGCAGTCAGGATCCAGCTCTTTTGTCAAACTGGGTAAAAAAAAAAAGAGAATGCTGATCTAATGTAGTAAAATGCAAACAGTCCAAAGTAATCCTTTAGATATGGCACCAGCACTTTACAGTTTAATAAGAGAGGTCCATTTCTCCAGCTCCTTGGAGGCTGTGGCTGATGTTTAAAAGCAGCAAGAGGGTTATTTTGTCTCTCACTACTGCTTTCTTCTGGTTGGCTCTGGGGAATGAGAGAAAAATCATACCACGGATAGTCTCTCCCTTTGATTGCAATTGCAGTACTGGACGTTCAGATGCCAAGATAACAAACACAGCAGAGTTGCTTAGTGAGATAAACTGGCCAGGTAGATTTTAATTATGAACATTAATTGATGAATGAGGGGGACAGAATTACTGATAGCATCTAACACAAGAAACGCTGACACCAAAAAGGTTGTTTAGGACATATAACAATCGAAACAATGAGAATTTACTGATGCCAGGGTCTATCTCTTCCATATGAACCCATAAAACTTTCCAGATACTGCTGAGAGCGGGAATGCTTTTGCTGAGGCAGTAATAAAAATAATAAATGGGTTTACCTAAACTCCTACCGGGCTCTAATAAAAGCTTGTCTAGCAGTGAAGTGGTGAGAAATTGGGACTGGTGCATACCTAGGCTGCCCAGGAAGCCCCCGAGGCAGCCGCCGGCAGGCTGAGGCCAAGAGTTTCTTGTGTTTCTTGCGTTGGCTGTCCTTGCGTGGCCGTGCCCCGTGCCAGCCCTGGGAGTGACGTGGCAAGGTTGGATAGAGCCCTGGGGAGCAGGGACGTGGTACTGCACAGCAGCGGCGTGACGTTGCATGGATGCTCCCTTCTGCCTGCTTTGCCCTGGGTTTTCTTTTTGTGGGCATACAGTGGAGCTGGTTGTGGTGTTTGACGTCCCTCGCAGTTACAGAGATTATCCTTTGGCGTGGGAGGATTTTCACAGCACAGTGACCTAAAAATCATGCAGGATCTCTCTGATGGATTTCCAGGTGCTAAAAGACTTCTAGTCCCTTGGAAATGGCTGGTTGGCTGGCACTCAGTGCAAAACCCTGCAGCAGAACTTGGTTATAGGGGAATTAAGGTTGCCTCTGGTACGTTGTATTTATGGTTACATACTTCAAACCTCTGAAGACTTGGAAAGGATTAAAACTAAATTTCTGGAAACCAGGAAATGCTGACCACTTAAACCAGGGAATACTGACCACTTAAACCAGGGAATACTGTTCGTGCCAACACAGCTAGCTTCTTTTGATGCCTTCTGAATTTTGTAGTAGCGGAGACTAGTAGCTTCATCCATGCCCCTCAGGACTTTACAGATCTTGTTCATTTCTGTCTCCACTCACCTCTTTTCCAGGCTGAGCTGTGCAGGACCTGTCCCACCTTTTCCGCTTCCCATCACTGCATCCTTTCCGCTTCCAGAGGTGGAGATACCAGACACACACACCATCCAAAGCGCGACACACCGTTGACTTCTACAGTAGCATAATTACATTTTCTGCTCTACTCTGTTTCTTCCCAGGTAATTCCCAACATTTTTTTTCCTTCTCTGGCCCCCTTTGATCACTGTGCTGATGTTTGAAATGCTCTGTGATGTCTTACAGCCCACCAGCCGCACTCCTGGCCGTAGAAGTCAGTGCAGACCCCCTGGCAGGGCAGGGGAGAGGGACGAAGGACGGACACCCTTCCCCAGCAGCGCAGTGCGGGGAGGGAGGTGGATGTGTGGAGCTGGCTGGTCTGAGCACTCCTGCTCTGCCCACCCGTGACACCCCCCTTGCCTTGGCTGGGGTTTTCCCACCCCTTCCCAGCCTCACCTTCCCCCCCAACCCCTCGCCCCGTCCCGGCTGCCCCTGGCATTCCCTGCCCTCACCCTCCTCTTCCAGGGATCCGTTCCTAAAAAAGGGGTAGACATCCAAAAATATCGCCAGCACCTCGTGCGCAGAACACCTTGACATTAAGCTCACACAGACTCATTGCTCCGCGAGTGTAATTACCTGGCTATGCCTTTTACGTTCCTTGTTGCTAAATCACAGCAAACTGATTATAAATGCAGGTGAATGATTATTATGACTCTCAAATGGAAATCCAGCAACGTGTCCTGGGACTGATCCAACAGGGACAAGGTATTATTTTCAAAAGAATAGTCCAAGCTCTTTCCAAATATCACAGGGCCCATTTCCCTCATATCAGTGAAACCTCCTTGACACAAGTGAGCAGAACTACACTGCTGGCAGCTCTCTCTCCCGAGACAGCCAAGAATGAGATGGGGGGAGTAGGTTCGAGTTTAACGATCCCACCGTGCCTTTTGGACCCATCGAGTTATAATGCAGTGAGAACGCAGTGCTTGTAACCCTGTGCACATCCACGGTTCCATCTTGGTGGTGCCGGCTGCTCTGTACAGACCATTTTAGAGACCTGAAATCTTGCTGTACTGTCTTCCAACAGCACTTTTCCTAAAGTCCAGGGATCACTGTGCACTAGCCAAAAAGAAATGTGGACAATTTGGAGAGCAAGGCTGGGTCCTGCAATTTTCATGCACACACAGACATGCGTGATTGTTTTAAGAACTGCTTCACTCTATTAAAAAACTGGGGTTTTTCCATCTGTATCTCATTAAGTCCCCTGTCAAAGGAGCCCAAATCCAGGCCACGGAAAGCATCCAAGCACTGCAGGATGAAGCGCTAGAAATTTCATCCAGCTTTTAGAGCCCTTAGAGTAAACCTTTGAGCAAAAAGCACTTTTTAAAGCATATGTGGCCTCAGGCAGGTCTGAGTCTGATTGTGGGGGTGATTATACACTCAGAGGCACCTGTTTGCACGTACACATTTGCACACATGAATGTGCACATACATGCACATATATTTACAGATATTAAAACCCATCAATGTATAATCATTACATTGAGGCACTTACTGTTTAATCTGGAGATGAGGATTTTTGGTGGAAGCTGCTGAAAAGCTTCTCCATGATGGCAAACGCCTCGTATATAATGGAGCCATCCCTTGCTCTCACTGCCTCCCTCTCCCAACAAACCCTAATTTGATCAGAGATGAACCATAGCCTGAATATCGCCTTAGAAACTGGTCCCCAGCCCCAAGAAAGCTGTTGGATGTGAGCATCCTTGCACTGGGAGAGTTGCGGAGCCGAGGGCTGCCCTCAGCTCTCCCGCTGCTCCCTGGTCCCAGCTCCTGCAGGGCTCGGCTCAGCCCTGCCACAGTCCTGCGGAAAAACAATGTTATTTCCTGAACCACTCAGCACTGATCTCGTAGGAACTGTGAGCCTGCTACCCACTAAAATCAATTTTTCGCAGGTACAATGAAATGAAAGCATCTGGGTTTAGTTGGCATTGCTGTCCCATGGACAGCATGCCTTCAGGGAGCGCAAGGGAGAAAACCAGCCCCTGCCCAAACATCTGTGAGTGAAATCTTCCTGCAACACCTGAGGAGGATATCTCTGCTTCAGAACAGTGTAAAATGGGCAGTCACAAAAAAATGTTTCTGGCTGAACATCGCAAAGCCCTTCAGAGAGAAAGCAGAAGGAATGTCTGTGCAGCCTCGGAATTGCTCGTCACCCTCCGAGACCTGCCCTGACCTGAGGGGGAAACACAGTCACTTGGTCTTTTTTTTTGCACACCGGTCATTATATCCCAGCTCAGGAAGCCATCTTCATTCCTGCTGGAAAAATGTGTGAAAAATCATCAAGGCACTTCAAAATGACTACGAACGCCTACAAGAGGCTAAAAATATGCAGCATTGACAATGTGTGCTGCACAGTTATTGTCTCTGTGCTTGAGGCTGCGAACTGGTAATTTCACATGCCAGCATTAAATTGAGGAGTCCAGCATCTCTAGCTAGAATACAAATCATTTTAGCAATGAAATATTACATACACTTGTCACCGTTGTTTGCTGTTCAGTGGGAAATAAGCATGTCATGAGGACGGTTGTGGTGGCCATAGCTGCCACCCGTTTGGGTTTTCCTGGCCATGTCCTCTCTTTCCAACCACTGCTTCTGTCTGCTTTATTTTGGTTTTTTGGTTTTTTTCTCTATTTCTCCAAGTGTCTAGCTATAGGTTATACGATAACCTGCCGCTTGTCTCCAGGCGGGCTGCCGTGCAGCAAGAAATCCCGAGTGGAGGAGGGAGGGTTGGGGTTGAGCTGGCTGGGCTGCTCCAGCGAGGGGAGGAGATGGGGCAGAGACAGGAGACAAAGTGTGGGAGGGTGATGGTGGGTGACGGTGGGTGAAGTCGGTGGCTCCCGCGGCCAAGGTGGGTCTCGGAGGGGTGAGGGTGGCATCGCCTGCCGACAGGAGCACGGCTCTGTCTGATGACTGAGCTGTTCTGTAGGAAATCTAGCCCACAGGTTTCCCATAACGCCTGTGGTGTGCTATCAACAGTAATTGGGTTAAAAATAGCATTCTTCTCGTTACAGTTGTCACGAGGGACGTTGGCCCCGTCGCTGGCAGCAAGACTGTGAGCACGTAATGTGTGAACAAGCCATAGAGGTGTTAAGTGTATGGATAAATGGTACGTAAGTGTCTGAAGTCAGGGGTTATCTTCTCGCTCGGTTAAACGTGAGCCTGGAAATCGCCGTGTCTCATTTAGGAGTTTTGTACAACACCCTCTTGCTCTTACTGCTGTTTCTGGGGTCTCCACCGTGGCTGCAGCCACGGAGCAGAGAAGGCAGCTGTGATCAGTGCACTGTGAAATGCCTCAGAAAACCCAGGGCCAGCCCTCCGAGAGCCAGCTTTCCGCTGTCAGACAGGCCACCCCAGCCCAGACCCTTGGAGGTGCGCGGGACTTTCATGCGCAGTGACATTAATCGCATTCGGTGCCCAAATATCAACACTTAAAGCTCTGGACCTCAGTCCAGACCTAAGGCTAATACTGTGACTGCAGTCCTACCCCTGACATCCAGACCCATCTGTATCTCTCATGTCTGCCTCTGTTTCCTTCCCAAAACCGGGGCACTGGGCAAGGACACTGGTGTGCCCCGGGCTTCCAGTACGGCATTAGGATGCACCCAGGCCAGGCACGCTGGTAGCACAGACCCTGTGCCTGCATTTCCAGCCTGTTACACAGGCATAATAATATGTATATGTACCATGGTATGTGTCCTGACCACACAGAAGAGCTGTAGGATAAAACTGCAAGAAGACGTCAGATGTTTACTGGTAGAAATTTCTTGTGACGGGAGCTGAATCACAAATGGTTTTTAGAGCGGCAGTGCAGAGAGAGCAGCCCATGGCAATGTGCATGCAGAGGTGTTGTAGGTACCCCTGCAGTCCCACAGCCAAATCTGCTTGCCCTTCTACAAGGTAGCTTCTGTCTGGAGTAGACTATAAATACTGTTCTACGAGATTGAGTCGGACGCTAAAAATAGCAGGTGATCCTAAAGACCCGTCTCTGGCATTAAAATCTGGGGTAGGTCCATCCGATCTGTTTCGACGGAGCCATGGCCATGCCCTGACTCCTGCATAAGGCTGGCTCAGCTCCTGTCTGCCCACGCGAGACCTGTTCCCACGGCAGCACGGTGCTGCCCGTGGACGGGGTCCTCCACCGTCCCCAGTGAGTGCACCAGGACCCACCATGCATGGTGACGCATATCGCACCCAGCGCTGGCGTTCATACAGGGGTGATAAGGCTTAATGAATCACGGGATTGGAAGCTGGTGGTTGCGTAGAGACTTGTGATCCTGAGTTGACTGTACTCAGTGTGGGCAAATGTAGGACATTTCCCACCAGCACGTAGCTGGGGGCAGATGCCATGCAAGGGCTGAGGTCCTGAAGTGACAATTAAGATCACCTGGAGGGTAACCCAAAAGGTGGGTAGTAAATTGCTCATCTGTTCTGCGGGGCCAGTTAGGTGTGGGGGCCTGAGACAAAGCCCCAAACCCACCCAGCCGAGGAGGTACACGAGACCCCACGGTCCTCGCCAGAGCCGGGGCTGCAGGAGGAAAGCAGGTTTACTCACCCTGGATCAAGAGAGCCGTGCTCTGGAAAGCAGGGCTCTCCGGAGGACTCCTCAGGGAAAGCCGTGGACCGTGGCTCCGGTGCGGGCTGCAGTCAGCTGTCGCCCTTGGACCCGCCAGAGAAAACTCCAGGTGTTGAAAAACTGATTCGGTCTCGTGAAAAAGCTGTATCTTGAATTAGTGGCTAGAAACTGGCCTGTTTAAATGGAAAATAAGGATATGCCGTAATTAATGGTCTAAACATGAGACTAAGGAGGTGGAACACATTCACCCGTGATATACTGTAAGCTCCCAATTGATAAATGTCTGCTGACAGGGTGGGTCAAAAGTAAAAAGCAGCAGATTTTTATCTATCACAGAGATATGTACATCAGGAGCCATAACAGACAGTGGGATGGATTAGGACACCCAGTTGTCACCACGCGTTTTGAAGATACCACCTGCGGGTGTTTTAAGCGCTGCTGGCAGGCTGGTGTCGCGGATGGGGTGGAGATCTGGAAGGAGGGAGTTATATTTCCTGGATTTGCCACCAAATCCTTTTTCACCCTTAACCTCTCAGCCCCTCTTTGTGTCATCTTCTTTAAAACAGCAATAACATCCTCCGTGCAGCTCTTGAGAGAGCTGCGGGGGAAATCCATGAATGGCGTGGCACGCTGAGACCTCTGAACGGGAAGCACCATATACCATATAAGTATGCCATATAAGTAGTATACCATATAAGAAGTATACCATATACGTGCAAAGTACCCTGCTGCTGCTTTTCAGCAGGCTGCTGCAGGGCTGATGGCTCCCTGCGGAGGGATCCTTGCAGGCTTTGTTATTTATGCCTTCATTAGAAAGAAGGTCAGTTTACACAAATTCCCTGTCCCCATCCTTGGGAAGGATGGGTGCTTCAAGCGACATCCACCCTGTTAATCAGTTCCACCTCTATCAGCCCTTGATTGCATCTGCTCTCAGGGAAGTGCCGCCCCTCAGTTGATCAGTGCGAAAGGTCAGGTCACAGAATCGTTTCTTCATCTCTCAATTATTTCCCAGTATTAATGACTTCCCATCAGGCTGCTGCTTGGGCTAGCTTTTTAAATTAAATATTGCTGCTAATTGCATAGATGCAAATCTGAGTGCCACTCAGTAGAAGAAAATATTGTGTATCCTGGTACAATGTAAAGCCAATGTAGGTCACTTTAAAAATTAAGTGCATGTATGACAGGTATGAAGCAACTGGGAGATACATAGCTTTCTCCTCAGTGCGACTTCATGTGTTTAGGCTGCAGCTTGAAATTGCGATGGAGTCTGTGGGGAAAGCTGCTTTTTTTGTGAGTCAGCAGAGAGTGCATGGTCACAAAAGAGGCACCCGCTGTGCTCGCAGCGAGGTTTTACTTTGGTTCACACTTCTTTCCTCCCACCTGCAGTTCAGCAGTCAAGCCACAAATGCGCGGGGCAATCTTGAAGAATAGGGAAGAAAATCCGGACGCGGATTGGAAATTTACTGGCAGGGTGAGCAGCCAAATAACAGCTTTCCAACCCAATTTCTATTTCAGTGTTCTCAGGCTAGCTAAGCAGAGCTCTGGAAATGTGGCATTCACACGAAGAAGAATAACAACAGTAATTCTTCTTGAAAAGCTCCCATGCCAAAACACTCAGAAAGCTGCGCTGCGGGATAGCAAAGTCATGATGCTGTAAGTCACATTAAAAACGGGGAGGGTGGACAGCTGTGTTTCCATTCGGACCAAAGAAATGTGATCCTTAATTAATTTTCACATACTGCTCTTGAGCAGCATGGCGGGGCACAGGATGCTAATGAAGGTGACGGTATGAGAGGTATGTCGTCACGGCCCCGCGCTGAGGTCACCGGCTTCCACAGCCTTAACGCTGAGATTTGGTGAGTCAGGAGCTGCACGGCTCCTGCTGTTAGCAATCAAAGCGACACTTCTAATTGCAGAGGCAGCGCAGGGGGATGACCAGGGCAGGGGCACGGTGCTTTGCCTGCACTGTGCACACTGACTGGTTCCCGGCCACTTTTTCTCTCTCGGTATGTGTCTGTGGGTACACACGCACCCACCGGCGCACGCACAAAAATCACAAATAAGACGAAGACAATTTGCAGCCCAGGGAAGCTGGTTGCTTGCTTGCTGGTTGTGTGTCATGTATTGCAAACCTGAAGAGCCAAGGTGCAAGCTGTGTTTATCTTAACAACTCCAAGGCTGCCGCCATGGTTTCTGAAGATCCCAGGTACAAATCTGAATTGTCTTTTATTTTGATAAAAGCCCACATCATCACGCATGTACGCTTGTGCTCAAATTCCCCACCACCTCTGAGTGCTCCCCTTGCTCGCTTCTCATACTGCCTGTGAACCAGCGATAGCAGAATCCCAGTTTTAATTCTAAATGCGGATTTATATAGGACTTTGGAACACTTCAGGTATTCTGAGGGGCCGCATACACTGAATGAATTGCTGGATCAGGACCAAAACCTTCACAAAAATCCCCAAATATCAAGAATCTGGAATTCCCTCCCTCTCTGCAGATCATGCTCCTAGTTCAATCAAGAAATAAAAGAAGATTATAAAAAGAAGAAAAGAGAGGAGAGGCAGAGACAGAAAGAGAGAAACAGAGAGATTTTCAGCATTATGGAATTGTTTTAAAAACACAGTTTCTCTGTGGTTCCTCTCTTTAACCCACATTAGGTGTTAACTTCTGAAGGATGAAAGCGTGGTTATTTTTTCCCCATCTGATATTTTCAGCCCCAGTGTTCTATCTCCTCCTTCAATTTCTGCAGCACCCTCTGCATTGACTTTTCAACAGTTCAGCCAGACTTCCTGGCAGAACAGCAGCAGGATTTATATTTGTGGCTGGATGCTCTCCATACCTCCAATTTCCCATGAGTCACAGACCTGCCTCCCAGCTTTTTTACATTCCTCCTATGTGATGACTGACACGCAGACTTGGAAATTCTAGCTATATATATACACACACACACACACATATATAGACATACATATACTGAATAAATTTAATTTTCTTCTGTCAGTCTCACCACTCCAGTTTATGACACATGTAGACGTGTCAGTTGACTTAAATGACTCTTTACCATTTTCCATGTTCTCCCTTTCCCATAAGTCAGCTCCACAGCTGCGTCAGGAATGCTTTCTGATGATGATGCTGCATTTTAAAAATATGCAGGTGAGCTCAGGAGCTATTTCTTTCTCCCATTCAAATATTTATGCTGATTTGGCACTAATGACTCAATCTCTTTATTGCTCTGTGCGGGAGTTGTCATCATCCCTCTGTAAGACACTTGGGGCTTTGGGATGTTCTGTGTTTTTAGAGGTACAAGGCTACAGTCCATAATTTCCACCTTTGTTGTGACTTTAAGCAGAATATAGCCTGCTCTGAATTGCTTGAGCAGAAGCTTTGAAAGAAAGACTTCTGAGTCTCACCTAGAAGTATGAATATCAGATTTATCAGCATCTTCACTGGCTTGTGACTGAGGCCAGGGCTGCCTTTCAGTGGGACCCTTCTGCCCCGACATACATTTTCTGTAATATTTTCCATAGCATTTCCAGATTTTTGTTCAGGGAGGGAGAGCAAGAAGTACATCGCCTGCACCAGAAAGCAGGTGAGCTCTGGGCATGCAGCCCAGCCAGCCCATCGAATTTCTGCGTCCCGTTGTCCGATCGCTCTGTGCAGGACCTGCTAAGCCTCCAAAACTTTCCTGAGTGCACACAGCTCATTGACTTTCCATTAATTGCACTGCTGATATGTCATGCTAGTGCGGGTTCACCGTGTTTCCCTGTATTTGAGTTTTATCCCCGTGTTTGCTCTGAAATTACACTAATTGGTCCACTTTTATCTTTAACGTCTCTTTATTTGAACAGCAGCCATGGGCAGTTTATGGTCTGAAGTTACGCCGGCGCCTGTTCTGCCAGGCTCTGTGCCGCTGAGCGAGTCCCACGTTTGCTCTCGGTTCTCGTGGGGCTGATGCAGGACCGGGCTCACTGCGGCAGCATCGCTCTGCGGAAGGACCCGCCGGCACCAGCGCAGCTCCGCACCGAGGTTTGGTGTCTGAAGGGCTCAGCTGCGTCACTCCGGGCTGAATCTCTTCTGCAAAAAAAAGCACCGCGAGCTGGGCTTTCGGCATCTTCGGGGATTGTATCTGGATGCTGCAAGTCATCTTCATTTTTCAGACTTTCGGAGGGAGGGCCAGAAGGGAGGACCGAAGCCTTCCAGGTACCTAAAGCACCTGGTCAGTGACGGAGGCCAGAAGGAGATGGGGTGGGTTAGTCCAGGGACGCTCGGGTAGAGAAGACACCACCAGGCTTCAGACAGGTACATACAAGGCAAACAGAAGGGCTGCTCCCCATGTCCACTGTGGACAGGACTACAGATAAGAAGTCAAAATTGCAATTAGGGAGATTCACCTCAGACACCACGAAAAGGTTGATATAAGTAAAGCCCTAGAGAGAAAGAGATGGTTGTGCAACACTAGTGCTGGGAAATAAACAAGCAAAACAGCTTAGAGAAGAGTTTGCACAGAGCATTACAGGTATGGCTGCTTTTGAGGCACAGGGGGGCTTGGCAGCTTCTTTAGGTCCTTCTGCTCTACTTTGGTGAGTCCATGCTTCAAACACCTTCAGCTCTTCAGACATGCCCAGTTCTTTCCTGGTCCCTACAGCCAACCTATGCCAGATCAGCAGAAGTGCTCTTCCAAGAAAGGTGTATTTATGTATTTTTCTCACTCTGAATGTCACATCTCAAAGGCCTCTGTGTGCATGTTGCAGAGGTGGTGAATGTAACTGAGCTTTTCCTTACAGTAGTTATTTTATTTGTTTCCCCTTATTACTTTACCCCTCCAGAGAGTTAGCAGAGACCGACTTCATGACTGAAATTCATCCTCAGTCCAGAGATGCTGGATGCAGAGCAGATGCCCTCTAATTCCCTCTTCAAATACCCAGCCCTGGTAAGCCTTTTGCATGTGCTCTCTCTCCAGCAATGCCACCCAAGCAAGGGCCTCTCTGAAGCTACCAGGTGGATGGAGTATTTTCAGGGGAGCTACCAGCAGTCTGAAACCATATTGGTACATGCTTTTCTCTGGCTAAACTTCTGGCTCCTCCGTGCTGCATTGTGTAATGCCTTAAATTTCACACCTGTTGTATTATACTGACAGCACTCTTACCAGAGAAACACCGTTCTGCCTTCCTGTGAAAGAAGAAGTGACTAGGAGCTCTCCTAAGAGCATTTCTTGTGCTTCAAGTTCTTTGCAAGAGACAGCATACCTAATTTTAGTTTAAATGCATGCTAATTTGACGTGTGGATTTGAATCACTGAGATAAATTCTTGGCTTTTTGACATTAAAATATATTAAGTGACAAGTGCTTTTTGACTACTGTTATTCTCTGAAAGGTTCTTTCTTTCTATAGCATCTAATGATAAAGCTCTAATGCGTAAGAGTCCTGATTTTGCAGGAAGTTGCACTGAATGGTCTAACAGGTCATTTTCATCTCTGGGTTACATGGTAATAATAGAATAATAATAACAAAGGTTGCAAAACATTCCTACCCTGGCTGAATCAGCTGGCTTTTTCTACAGGCTGGTTATTCATTTGAGCAATAAATATTCATGGATTTTTCAGGAAAGACACAGTGCATAATTTGTCTTGAGCAAAATTAAACAGGACAGGCAGCCTTATCCTACAGCAGATCACAAAGGATTGAACTTGAGTGGCAGGCTTGAATGACAGCCTAAGTATGCCTGACAGTTGCAGAAGTCATCAGATTCTTCAACAGCAATTGTTAAGGCTTATTACATTGTGTCCTTGAGCCTTTTCAGTGTTAAAATCCCGTATTGAAGGAGAATAAGTTACTGATGCTACCATACCAGAGAACAACGCAATGCCCGGTTTGACTCAGACGAGTACTCTTCACTGTTGCTCTCGTCCCCACGCTCCTGGACGTACAGAGGGTCAAATGCAGATTTGCCTCTAGACCAGCCTTGACAGCTCAGCCGTCGAAAATGCGAAGCATCTGAGTTCAGTTCCTCAAGAGGAGAGAAAAACTGCAATTCCTGTGCCACAGCTCAGCAGAAGGCACTGACTCTGCACTCACACCCCATAAAACATTGCTAAATATTGACCGCGTGTTGCACTGCCGTTACCGAGGGTTTTCTGTTAGAGGCTCCTGTACCTGCGCTGGCAATAGGAGCTCAGCAGGTGAATAATAATCCCGGTCCCTGTGTGCACCCTCTCCTGCTCTTACACATGCATATATACTCACACTGCTAAATTTATTTCCCCCTTGCTGAGGGACTTGCTGCCAACTTTCCCTCCAGCTCGCATCTTCTCCCACGTGCTGCTGACTTCTGCAATCCCTCCCAATTCTCTCCCTGTCCCCTGCCCGTGCCAGCGAGGCTGGTGCCAAAGCCGCCCTCAGCCAGACAGCGGGTGCAGGGAGCTCACCGAGCTCGTAAAGGTTCCGCCACGCTCCCGGGAGAAGTGGGACGTTAAAGGGGAAGCCAAAGCCCAAACCTGGTGGAACAGCAGGAGCTGTCTCATGAAGACTCAGCAGTGTTAACTGTGACTCTTGAAGATGGGGGAGCCGCAGGTTACCGGTTATCAGCGCCTTGTTGTGGCGCTGACTCCGTTGATATGAACTGCACTGAGTTAGGTGAGCTGTTCTCAGCTCCAGATGATCTCAGCCATTAAGCCCTCATTTTCTTGTGGCTTTACCCACCCACATGCCTCCTGGTGACAGGCCAGGAAAACAGAGGTTTACCCCATTCCTCAGGCTACAGAACCTCAGAAAAATAAATAATTGCAATGGCTTTAAAGCAAATCGCATTAAAAAAACCCTACTCTGATTTACTCCAAGAACTAGAAATGTTATTTCAGAGAACTGGTTGAAGCGCAGCACTGCTTAAATAAAGTATCCACAACAGTATACGTGGCTTTCCACATGTTTCTGAGCCTAGCAGAAGAATTTATGCTTTTCCCCTGTGGACAGTGGCATCCTTGGAGATATCCTCTCTCTCGGGACCAAAGGCCTCCTCCCAGATCAACATGTCATACTCCTTGAGGTTTTTTATCTTCCTGGAAGGCCTCCTCATCTTCCCAGAGAGCTCTCTCCTCGTCCAGCAGAGCCATTTCATCTGCCCCCAGAGCTGCTTCTTCTGCCCATAGAACTCTGTCCTCATCGAGAAGGACTCCGTCTTTCTCCCAGAGGAGCTGACCTTCTTTCCAGAAATCCTTATCCTTCTTCCAGAAAGCATTGCAGTCCTTCCAGAAGTCACCATACACCCTCCAGAAGGCTTCTGCTTCCTCCCGAATAGCCTTTTCTTCCTCCCAAAAGGCAGCTTCCTCCTCCCAAGTGGGCTTTTCCTCTTCCCAGAAGGCTTGGATGGCCACCTTGAAATCTCTGATTTATTTTTTTTTCCTGAAAGCCCTTGATCTTCTCCTGAAAGCTCTTCATTGTCTCCTGAAAGCTCTGAATCTCCTCCTGAAAGGCTTTCTCAGCCTGCAGCCTCTTGACGAGCTTCTCTTGACTCCAAGTGCTGCTGGGATGGAGAAGGGTGCGGGGCTGTGCCAGGACCAGCCTTTGGCTCTCCTGGGCCCCCTCAGCCGGTCCCAATCTGAAGAAGAGGCACGTCTGCCCTTCTCCCTTGGGTGCTCGAGGCACTCTCTTCTCTCTGACCCTTGGCTGCGCCTCCTGCCCCTGCACAGACTCGCCCCCCAAACTTACAGCTTCCAGGATCACGTGAAGCTTGAGCAATGAAAACAAAAATCTAATTTGCTGTTTGCTAATCTACCTAATAATTCTACAGCTAGGATTAAAGCTGGTTACTTATTTATACCGTTTCATTAGATTTATTATGACTTATTGCACAGAGCCTCCAGCTCCATAGCAGGGAGCAGGTTGCCTTATAAATAAAAAACTCTTGATTATCAATATATTATGAGCCTGCCTATCCCTCGCTGTAGTCAGGAAAGGCCCCGGGGACCTTTACGGATGCAATGCAGCTAACGGCAATATGCATCTGCTCTGCGTGAGGAACAAGAAGGCGGGGAGTGCCCCGTGCCTGCGTGACAGATCCGGGGCACGGTGACGGGACAGCCAGCCAGCCCAGGGATTTGGGTGGACACAGGAGAATTTCGGTTCTGCTGTTGCCTCCTCAGGCTGCTTCCTGACTCCTGAACCTTCCTCCCACAGCTGGGGCTTCCCTGGGAGCCGGGAGCGGGGAAAGGAGGAAGGTGTCCGTCTGCAGCTTCCCTCTCGTGGAGCTCCTGGGCTCACCAGTTTGTCCCTGCTCAGGGTGAGAAGGATCCCAACAACAAGCGGTGTGCGCTCCCAGCTGGGCTGGCTCGTCTGGGGGGGTTAGCGGCACCACGCCGCGTGCCTAGGAGGCCGGAAAAATCAGGTGAGTAAATGTGCCAAAACCTAATTGCCGGGAGCCTGTGATCACTTGAGCTTCAGAGCAGCTGCTGAAGCAGCAGCCGTTTCTCCTCCACCAAAGGGGCTCCTGACGTGGGCTCCGCTCTCCCTGCACCTTCTGGGGGGCTCCCGGGTTGGCAGTGCCTCTTCATTCACAGCAGAAATGCCAGTAAATAGGACGTGCCGAGTTTCCGCTCCCTGGGATCGCAGTTGGAAGCAATTAGGGCAACGGCAGTTCAGTTCCAGCCATCCCTGTCAGCTCGGGCACCAGCTGGCAGCCCGTTAACAACCTCAAAAACCCTGTCTCTTCGTTGAAATGAAGGTGTTGGTGCTTCTGCTTCGCTAATTTCGCCACGCTCATCAGCCTGCGCCGTATTACGGCTATTTCAGGTGAGGTCCCCTGTAGCCCACGGCAGTGGGGCGCGTACCCCGTGTCCCACCGCGCTGCGTGGGCTCTGGCGTAGCCCTGCTCGACCCGGCACCTCCGCCGCTGCAGGCGGTGGGACGCCTGACGGGCTCTCGCTCTGCCTGGTGTCACTGTTAGCACCACGAGGATGGGGCAGCTTTCAGGTTACACCCCAGGATATCTTCCCCAAACCAGCCGGAGGGTCCCGCGGAGGACGTAGGTGCTTACAAGTCAGTGTTGGCGATGCAACGGAGTCGAAGAGCCGGCGCTCACCTGCTGCTGGCGCAGAGATGGCTGTTTGACAGAAGGACAGTCCCAGAAACCTGTGTGCAGAAATGGGATCTCCTAGAGCTAATCCACGGGGAAACCGCAGGTGATCGTGTCCTGTCCTGCCCCAGAGCCTGAGACTGCCCTGCATGGCAATTTCAGACTGGTTCCTTTGCATAAGAAGACTTGCTCTTGAAAATGTAGCAGAGAAGGGCAGGGAGAAACAAGGAGTCATTTCTTCTTCCCTCCTGCCCTCCCAGGGTTCAGCTGGAAAACTCCTTAGGAAAACAAATTTGACTCTGACACAGAGGAAGCAACCCAGGTGCTTAAACAGAAGCATCCAGTGCCATTTTAGACACTCAGGAATATTTAGCTTATCTGCAGATGGACCGGCAGAAGATAACACATAGGAGACCTTTGTCCTTTGGGAGCTGCAGGTGGAAGCTGGGGGAGATGTCCCAATGCATGTCAGGGCACCCATGTGTATGCGTGAGTCCCACCTCGAAATCTGTCTCTGATTTACGTGGCTAAAGCTTCCTTTAGATCCTGCCCCAGAGATTACCAGACCAAATCAGTAAATCATTTTGCTTTTATGAGGCTTCCGTCTCCTGAACATGCATCAAGTGACACAAATAAAACTTTGAGAGCCTTTTCTCACGTGGTACGGTAAAAATATTCCCATTTGTTCTTTTACTGCACTCCTGAGGCAGGCTTATAAAGATGTAGGATAATTATATCAGAGTACATTTTTCAATTAGAACATCATTATTACCTCACAGAAAATGACTAAATTATATCATTTTGTTCCACAAGTCTGCAAACACTCTTTCAATTGTCATCAAAATAATAGTCATTGGGTTTCTGCAGACGTCTCTAAGAGTGCAGAACTAATGGCTAAAAAGTTTGATGCTAGTTTAGATCTGTTCTTTTGCTAAAGTGATGTCTTATGGATAGATGTAAAATGAAATTGAAAAAATTATGTCTTTACTTGGTATGACTTCTGTTATTCTTCTCGCTCTTACCATCTCTTGCCATCAAAAAACTAAAGCCCCAAAGATATCTAGTAATTGTGGTCATGCTACTGGAAAACTTAGCATTTGTAAAACTCTCTAACAGAGACATGCAGTACTTGCAGAAGTGCAGTCCTTACGGCAGCTGGGTCTCTGAGGCCCACTGGTGACTGTGACCCATTGATCACCTACAGTGACGTAATTTCACAAAGTTTGAAACCGTTGATGGAGAGTCAAGTGATGCTGGGTTGAGCTGGAAGGAGTCACTGGGCTCCTGGCAGAGTATGAGCCACAACTGGTGCTTTGCTGTTTTCATGCTGGTTGTTTCTGAAGAACACCCATCCGTGGGTTATATTACCCTTGCTAGCTCCCCTCCCGGTTTAGGGAAACTGGCTGGAAGACACGAACAGCACTTACACTAAATGTGAGACACATGCTTAGATTATGTCGTTTCGGTTGCATGTCTAAATTTGGCACCCAGTGTAAATGTTACTGTGTCTTGTGTTATTTGAACAAAAACAAGTGATGGAGCTAAAGATGAGCACAGATCAAGCCAAGACCAGATGGCTTTCAAAAGTAAAACTGTGATCCTAAACCTACCTGAAAGCTTCCTTCAGAAGAGTAGCCTGACTTTTAAATGGGTTGCTCCTACTACAGTCATTAGGAAGAAGTGGTGGATGAATGGATTTGAAAATCAGACCTGTCTTTATAGTAGGTATTTTAACCTGGATTTATGTTCCTAGTCTTTGAAATATTGGTCAGTTGAACTTCTTTGTGAAACCATGCAATGTTTAATTATATACACTGTAAATGCATTTAGTGCAACTCAGCCCGTGATACTGCAGGACGTGAAAGAGGCACTTTACTGATGGAAGAAGTTGTCTCTATTTTTCTGTTGAAATTGTATTAAAATTTGGAGAAGGCTGTTTAGTTTCTGTTTCATTGTAGAGCGCTTCACTGAGTCACAGTGATCTCTCTGCTTGTGAGACCTTGAGCCAAATTCATCTCAGTAACCCAGCTTGTTTGATGATAAAAACAGCTATCCAGCTAGCAACCGAGGACAGGCAGAAAGAATGAGATGCTTCAAGAGGACTGTAAGAAAAACCAAGATTAAAAAGCATCATGATTGCTAGGAGATAACCCTTGGAAATCTGTTCCGGTGCTCACGGTGACTTGAATCCCACCACAGAGCCCACTGGCTGTAACTGCGCAGCTCTCCATTGGCCTTCATGACAGCTGGGACATCTCAACAGCAACATTTCGGTGTCTGCAGTTCGGACCTGATTCCCAGCCAAGGAGGCCAGTAGAGGTGGAACTTGAGTCCATGCCCTATCCAGATCATTAGATGCCACCCATTAGGTGGCAACAGTTAAATGTTTATGTGCGCACTTGTGTGTGTGTCTTCACTCATTTGTTGCTCTGTGCAGGGAGGAAAGGCTTTGCTCTTTGGTTACACTACCACATCCACTACGTACCAGTGGGCAGGGTCTTCAAAGGGGATGGGTGACTGCTCTGCCTCAGTGGTCCTTCATCCATCACCAAAATAGCAGCAATCACGTTCTGACCAATGTTCGTCGCTGTCTGGCCAGATTTCCTCACCTGCCCAAGAGATTTAAATTCTGCCCATGTGGAGCTAAATCGTTCAAGGGAGCATCTGTGTTCCTGGAAACGTTACTGTGCACAGGAGCGACCATCTGG
The DNA here is from genome assembly GCF_964188355.1 of Buteo buteo. Lineage (NCBI taxonomy): Eukaryota > Metazoa > Chordata > Aves > Accipitriformes > Accipitridae > Buteo > Buteo buteo. Next base: position 33,072,894 of record NC_134184.1, on the reverse strand, counting down.
TTTTGCTGCGAGTGCTCAGGTATCTTTGGACTTGGGAAGCAGGTATTTTTAGAGACAAAATGAGATGGCAAGAGTTACAGAATCACAAAATATCTTAATCGACTTTAAGCAAAGGCCTGTGAATGCCATATATGCCATATGTTTTGTGGAAGGAACTTCAGGCACCTTCCAGTGGTGAATCAAGCCAAGTTTTGGTTACAACCCCATTCAGTAAGACTCGGCTTTAGCAGGAAAAAGCCTTCTGGAGTTCTCAGGTTCAGTGTCCTTCTCTCCCAGATGCTCCATCACACCATCGCCTTACAAAAGCAGTAATATGATGCAGAGAGTCCTTTCCATGGCAGCCTTCTGACCACTGCACACAACCCTGTGTACACTGGACAGCCATGCAACTCCAGAAATAATGAGAAATCATCTTAACAAACCTATCCCAAACACATAAATGCCAGCAAACACCTCCCCCCCAAATAAACCCCAAACCAAGACCTTCAGTTGGTTAATTCAATGAATTTAAACTCAGAGCAACTGTAGATGGTCTGAAGTTTCAGAGCAGCTTGTTTCAGACCAGATGAAGAGCTTGTGCATCTGCTAGTCCTCTCAGCCTAGTAAAAGACATTTCCTATAGGCAGCGAGAAGCTGTTTCGGACCCTTGCTACTCTGGTGATTAGAAATCAGTTTCTATTTCATGGCCCATTTATATGCATTTTTATAAATCACATTTTTTTATTTTATTTCAGCAATTCTTTTCTTTATCCCTGGTATATTTACAGAGATTAAGGACATGCCCTTAACTCTTGTCTTAGTAGGCTAGGCTGACTGAACCCTGTAGATTCATCTAAAAAAACCAGATTCCCCACACCTCTGTCTTTTCTAATGGATTTTCTCTTTTTTAAAATTTCTTGTTCTCTACTGTTGCTGTAATTTTTAGCAAAATCTGTTACAATTTTTAGCAAACATCAATATTGATATTTTCCTAATACTGAATAAATTCATGTCAGCAGTGTCAATTAAAAAGACTCACCATATGTTTTTATTATTATTATTCATGACAGTAACCCACAGGGGTCCCACCAGCCTTGGTGCTCAGATTGCATGCTGCTTGTACAAAACAGGACAGTGACTGCCCTGGAGAATTTAGCCAAAACAGACTAAACAGACATTCAATAGAGGAAAAAAGGTGCATCATCACCTCTACTTTACAGCTCAGAAACAAAGATCAGATAAGAAGTGCCTTCACAGCTACTAAATGACCAATATTTACCCACGCAAGACTGACCAGCAAAGCCTTACGTGCGTTATGGAAAGGCTTAGTACAAATTACAATTCATGTGGATCTGGTGTTCTTGAATAGTAGATTTGCCACACTGCTGATGGAAAACTTGGAGCCTGATCCGCTGCCTAGTGAAGCAAAGGGAAAAGGCTCTCTGCATTCTTTCCCACCAGCATAAAGACCTTGATTTGTTCCAAATAGTCTGCAAAAGCGATCAGTGTTTTCAAACGTTATCATCATGCTCTCTTTCACCGGCAAGTACTAAATACGTGTGGAAGAAGAGATGCGAAGTGGAGAGAGCTGTCTTGTCCTGCTCAGTGCAGGACTGCCGTGACCTCTGCCTTGGGCTCCTCTGCAGCTGGCAGCAAGTGGCACCCTGCGTGGCTTAATGAACCGGGCACACATCAAAGAACGACGTCAGCAATCAGTATCTCCTGCAGAAGAAATGAATGGCCGAAAGGTCAGGTAAAGCATGGGTGAACTTTCCTGGAAATAAATTATTAAATGTTAGGCTGTAAGTAACCTGAGTGAACTGCGGGAAGAAATCACTAAAATGACATCAGGCTGCAGACAGTGACCCACCAGGAGGGACCGTCCTTGTGAACACCTTCCAAAGCAGTCGCTCCACTGTAATACCTCAAAGGTGAACACACAGAATGGTAAGATTTTAAAAAAACAAACATCATTTTTCTATGTTGTAGCCTGAGGTCAGGCAGGTACCTGTTACACACAGGCAGGGTTTGAGCCGAACAGACTCCAGAAAGGACAAAGACCTTTTCTTTTCAATTACTGCTCACATCTCCCTACTACACAGAGCAAAGTACAGCCAACAAAAGTGTCACGCTCTGTCTTCAGTGCACCCTTCCTCCCCTGCAGAGATATGAAGTCCATATTGTAAATGCTTTCTTAGCTAATTTGGCTACAGGCGATGGAAACTCTAGTCCCAAATTGTTCTTAGCTAATTCTCACTGTTCTCTAAGTCCTGGTCTTATAGATCTGAGGATCCTGTGACCCCAAAGAAATGGCATGGAGCATACAATTTACTGCAAATCAACACTTCAGGCCTCATATGCACACTCTTTTTGAAGGCTAGTGGAAAATACTGAATACTCTGGTTCTATACTGCCTCAGAGCAAAAGCACACTGTAATCATCTTTCTGTGCTGGGTTCCTGTTGGGGACCTTACTCGAAGCCTGTATCAAATCTGGTATCCCTTGAAACCAGCTCTAACTGTGCTACTTGCAGTCACCAGCATGTATGTCTGATTTCATCTGCTTTGCTGCTCTTCTCTTTTCCACCTGTGAATAAGAAGGGATCAAGATATACGAGCACCTTAGTTGTTTCAGTCTTCTACTTGCTCTCAAACCAAAACAAAAAGCAAACCACAAGCAGATATAGAGCAGAACAGCAGTGTTAACAGCAACACATCCAACACCTCTGCTTCATGTCCCCATCTCTTCTGCTCCGTCTCCCTTTCCTTCTTCCCAGTCTTTACTTCTCCATACAAATTAAGGGTCCAGCTGAATTTTAAAATGATTGATTTCTTCTTCCTGAGAATTGCCACTCTTGAGGTGGCTGTTCAGTTTGTGCCACAGGAGAACGTGAACGAAGCCTGTGAACGAGCTCTCCTTGCAGAGGGCCAGGGCACGCAGGGATGGGCAAGTGCTCAGACACCCGACATCCGACAGGCACGGGTGTTCCAGCTTCACTGTGGCTCCTCAGCACCGTATTTCCCTGGTTTCCTGACTTCCCCTCATTTCCTAACTCTCTCAGAGGGCATCTGGACATGGCTGGTTACAACCACGGACCCTCCTGATACAGCTTCGTGGCCAGGCAGCTATAGGAAGGTCGTAGCCAGCTGGCTACGTGCCGGAGAGCTGGTCACGGCGGTGCAGGATGGGTGCCCTCCCAACGGTGCCTACAACAGAGGGGCGAGAACCGTCCCCCGTGCAGAGACCTCTGTCCGGGCCTTTCCATACTCGTTAAGCCCATGGGCATGGCCGTCAGCAGAGCTCTGTGAGCTCAGCAGCACTAAGCCGCTGCTCCTCGTGCGAACCTGTGCGAGTCTTACTGCTCGTTTCGGCCGAGGAGGACTTCTGGAAGGGCTGTCCCAACGAGGCAGCATGAAAACGCCAGACACCTGGTGAATGGGGTTGCCATCTGGTGTGCCCAATGCGCGGGACATGGTGCTTCTTCCCCCAAGGGCTGTGCTGGAGGCACTTGGAGCCCACCCCACGTGCGAGGGAACGTAGTTTTGACATCTTCCCCTGCTTTGGAGTGGAGACTCATTTGGGGCACGCTAAGGTTGTGCACCAGGAGCTGCAGCCCACCAGGCACGTACTGGGAACATGCTCGTGTACCTACGCTCCGTGCGACCACCTCTGCGTGTCCTGCGTGGACACCTTGTCCTCCCCGGTGCCGTCCAGAGTCAACCTTTGAGCACAGTGCCATCTGGTGAGACTTGAGACGCTCGTGCAGCCCGACAAATAACCTCACGTCGCGCTCACAGACCCCTCAGGACAGTAAAATTTAGAACTGGGCCTAAATGCCAGCACACCTCTGAAACAGATTTTTGGCAGGAGAAGCAACGATAGGCCTAGCATTTCACCAAAAATGGATCGTTTCCACGAGTGGGTCTGCTTGCTCAGGTATCAGCCAGAGGCTGGATTTACTATAGCTCCAAGCTGAGTTGGATCCTAACCCAGCTTTCATCCATTGTGACTAGGTCTAAAATTGCATCTTTTGATGCCTGAAGCCCAGGATACAGAGAGTTCTTGAACAGACCCAAAGGGAGCCCAAAATATTGGGTTTGTTATGCCATGACAATACTGCATCAGCTGCCTGGAGAGCTGATATCGCCTCCTCTTTGCGGAGGAAGATCTCGGGCTCTTCAGGGAATCCCCTTGGGCTCTTGCTCAAATAGAAACTGGCCTGGAAGGAAACTGTTCCTGTTGGAGAAGGCGTTTACTTTACAAAGGGCTTAGGGTCTGCTCTAGACGACGTCTTCTCCAGCCATGAGACGATTCTCTGTGCATGGAAACCACGGGGCTGGCTGCCACTGAAGCACCTTTCCACAAGCATCCCCCGAGCCCGGGCTCCCACCTGGAACCTCCCGGCTGCAGCCTGGGACCACACTTCGTGGGCAGGAGACGGGGATCAGGACCCAGTGGCGTCAGTCCTGGTTTATGGGACGTGGAGGGGCTGCATAAGGCAAGATTTCATCTCCCAAAGCAGAGATTTGAATGTGTTACCTAAATATACATATGTACAGATGCAGAGACGGGAGGGTTATTTCTGCCTTGCATGGGGGGCTCCAGCACCCCCCTCCCCTGACACAGCCCTACAGAAGAAAGAAACACAAACTTAACCAACTCCTGCCTTTCCTGCCTGCACAGACCACAGCAGTGGCATTGGGGTCCAGACTGCAGATAATTAAATGAGGCTGTGTCATGGTTTAACCCCAGCCGGCAACTAAGCACCACGCAGCTGCTTGCTCAGCCCCCAACCCCACAGTGGGATGGGGGAGAGAGTCAGGGGAAAAAAAAGTAAAGCTCGTGGGCAGTTTAATAGGACAGAAAAAGAAGAGAAATTACTACTACTACTAGAATATACAAAACAAGCGATGCACAATACAATTGCTCACCACCCGCTGACTGATGTCCAGCCAACCCCAAGCCACAGTGCCCCATGGCCAACTCCCCCAGTTTATATACTGGGCATGACGTCATATGGTCTGGGATACCCCTTTGCCCGGTTTGGGTCACTGCCCTGGCTGTGTCCCCTCCCGACTCCTTGTGCCCCTCTAACCTCCTCGCTGGCAGGGCAGTATGAGAAGCTGAAAAGTCCTTGACTTGGTGTAAGCACTGCTCAGCAACAGCTAAAACACCGGTGTGTTATCAACATTATTCTCATCTTAAATCCAATACACAGCACTATACCAGCTACTAGGAAGAAAATTAACTTTATTCCAGCCAAAACCAGGACAGGCTGTCAGCGATACAGGCATCTACACACGACGTAGGTGCCCAGCCCCATATCAAAGTGCAGACCTCGCCAATGCAAGAGCTCTTCAGATAAATATAGGCTTCTAGAAGTGTTTGAGGCGCCTTTGATTACCCAGGACATCTGTCCAGGGCTGGCAGATACGAGACGGGACCTACAGGAGACCCGCACCCTTCTGGTCTGGTGGCTGCGGGCCAGGCAGGATACTGAGAGCATCCCAGGTGGGACGCATTTAGGGAACTAAATCAAGCCATCGCTGTCCCCAGACCCTCATGGAAGTTCATGGGTAGACAACTCCGCTGGAGACTCCCAACTCCACACATCTCAGCACTGCACTGAGCTCCATCCGAACCCGTTTGCAGTCACTTTACTGTTCTGTGGTATTCCTGCTTTGAAATCCCCTCAGCAACTTTTCTTGTTATCATTCACCGTAATTACTCTACACTAAACATAGGGTTCTGTTTCCCATGAGTTAAGGCTACAAGTAGGGATTGTGGTCCTTGCTTTCAGAGGATTAATATTTCCAGTTCTGTTGAAAGGATACCGTGTCAAGTATGGTTTGCTCTCCTCCAACTGAGGAGGATAAATGCACTGACAGGTGGCAAAAGGCATATTTTATGAGTGAGAAAATGAAATAAAACAAATGAAAACGCACAATGTTTTCTTCTGTTTTCAGTGGAATGGTAGATTTTATTATGCCTGTATGCACTGGGAATATTAGCTCTGATCTGCAGAAGTGCAAATTAAACTGCTGATTTAGATGATCATATTTCATGCATAGTAACTTTACAGGCTTTGACTTTCTTTTTCATTGTATGTAAAACCTTTCTGAGTTATTAGCCTTTTTTTTGTCAACTATATTTTAGAAGTGAGAGGTTTATTCCTGCTATTACATTAAAGGAGGCATTTTGCTGCTAGGAGAGTTTAGCGTTTTATTCAGCTGCAATAACTTTCCATTATACTCTAGCACGAAGCACAATTAAGACAGAAATGTTCAGTAGTTTTATTATGCCCTTGTGTGAGGAGCTGATCTTTTTTCCCCACTTCATTTTTTCAGGGATTCCTGAAGGATTTTACAGACTCTACACATTTGTCTAGCACACTCTGTGGTGGCATAAACAAAGAATACAGGGACTTTGGCTTTTATACTTTTAGTAATTCCACTTTCTCTTATTGCAAGTTTCAAGAGCACTGGAATTTCCTGGTTAATATTCTGGGCTTATGGGTAAATTTTGCTCACATTAATTTGGGCAATTCGTTACTTTGGTGGGTAAGCAGGGGCACAGAGTACTGGGGCTTTCAAACAAATGTATTTGTTATTTCAAGGAAAATTTTCTTTACACAGAACAACGCACAGATTCACCTCCTGAATTACTAGTGGGACACAATCTCTGATGCATGCCATTCAATAAAAATGACATAAAGCTTTTTTTCCTCTGTAGTAAACCAGCAAACGTTCCTAAGGAAGCAATTTCATTAGTAACTTTTCAAACACTGGTGTTTTGTTTTAGCCTGGCTTCCTATGGAAACACACTGTGAGCGTTTGTTGCCTTGGGTCTTGCCATCTGGTTGTTCCCTCTCATAACTTGTGAATCTATTTGCTGATTTCGGTTGAATTTGATAGAGTAATTGAAGACTCGGAGATAGCAGCTGCGGTGAGGATGTCTAGCTCATTACCCTGCCTCGGACAGCGGCTATGGACCCAGGGAACATCTCCTGTTACTTTCCCAGGATTATCCCCCAGCATCGGGGGCTGGAGGCTCGCAGATGTCCTCAGCCACAGCTGGTACCTTTGTGTCTCGTGATCTCCTTTCCTACAGAAGCAAGGCAAATCTCATCCTGCTCTGCTTGCACGTGGCACATTTAAAGTAGAAAAAAGAGACCCTCTAAGTAACCCGGCTGAGGGAAAGCTGCAACACGAGCAGTTATCACTTACTGGACTTTATTAAAGTCACTCTCCCCATAGGTTATTCAGCACATTTTGTCCTTTGTCTCTCTATTCCTTAGGCCTGGATTACATTATGATAAAGTGTTCTGAGTAAGGAGAAGCCTGAAGCAGGCAGTCTGATATTTTCTCATTTTCCACCTTGCCTCTTGGGCATTGGCCAAGTAAACTGCCGCAGAGACCGGCACATAAACCTCCCTTCCCCAAGACAGTCTTGTAGGAAGAAGCCGAGGAACTGAAACATCCACAGCGGCAGGCTTCACGCGGCTCCGTAATTTATTGTGACAGCCACACAAAACCATCTCCTCGGTGATGCGGGTGAGAAGAAAGTGCCTGGGCTGACCTTGTGTGTGTCGGCAGGCTAAAGCCTTTCACAGCGTCTGCCCTGCACCCAGTTCTGCAGCTTCCAGCCCATCCCAGGAGATGGAGACGGTCACCTCCTGGCTCTCCCAGCCCAGGGGACTTTGGACTGGGCACGCGGTGACTCCCTGCACTGACAGCACTTCTAGTCCCAGTATCTTCCTGAGGCTGCCTACAATTTTCCTTCAGAATCACCAGAATCAAGCAGTTTAACGGTACCCCAAAGTGTCACCGACAATACCAGCTGCACTTGCCACAGGGACTCTTGGTCCCCATTATTTTTTGCCACGATCTTCTCGTGATGACTGAGTATTATAATCTCTGGGATCCCTACAGGCGATCATTAAAATGCTGGTAGTCAGTATTGATGATTGGTTTCCCCTGAGTATGCAGAGTATTTCTTGGCAGATAAGTACACTTTTTTTGCCTTGAACAATGGAAGAAATGAAATGTACACTGAATTTCTTTCCCATGGGTTGTTTATATTTCAATACACAATGATAATTTATACAAGAAAATGTAACATTCCTGATTACATGCAGCATTTAAGAAAATAGTCAGACTCTTCCAATGTGAAAAGAACAAAATAACATAGGAGATGGGGGACTGTTTTCGTGTTGATTTTGACTTCTGAGTCATCAAGTTGGGAGAAAGCCCTGTGGCAAAAGTACTCACCCTATTTGGAGGGTGAAAATAAACTGAAAATAAACACAAACTGAAAAGGAAAGAGCATCGCTACAGGGCCCTTTCCCTCTCCACGCTAATCATTAAGTAGCCAGGAAAATCCATGGCAAGGTGTAACTGCTTCCAAAAAAAGGCACCTGGTGAAAGGATCCCAAATGTGTGTTGTGGGGGGATGTAGAAGTCCCTCCTGGTCTGAGAAAGCACCCCAGCAGAAGGCAGGGACATCGGAGATAACCAAAATCCTTGCTGATGTCCCATGCCAGGCACCGGCCTGGGAACAACCGTGGGAAGAGCGGCTTTCTCCGCTGGAAGAAGGAGCTTTATTAGGCTGTAGCAAAGAACTCAGGCCACATAAAGCCAAGCCCTGTGGTTTGGCCACTCGGCCGGCGTGTCTCAGTCTCTTCCTGCTGTGTCTCTTCCAGCACCGGTGGAGAGCATCAGCGTCTTCCAGAAGTGTGTCCCTGCTCCCTTCACTGACTATACAGAGGAGCCGGGCTCCCTGTTTAAGTGCTCAAATAAACCCCTGCTTAAGTGCAATGAATAAAATCCTTAGTCTCACCCTTTGCTTCGCTGCCAAACTTCCTCAAGCAAAACTTTCCAGGCTTCCAGCCTTGGACCTGAAGACACACTAGCAAAATTCCTCTTTTGCTCTCTGAAATGATCTTGCTTTATAGCTGCAGAATCAGCTCTATCTGGGATTTTACCCTGTTCTGCATTTGCTGCCGCCCCACATTCTGCATCTACCACCTTCCCTAGGAGCTGCTGCTACCTCTTCACGTGGAGCCGACGGCTCATGGAAGTGCCAAGCTGTCAGTGTGGGAGGCTGGGCCTCTTTTTGGATCCATTGCTTTCAGTGACGATATTTCTCACCATTTTAACAAAAAGATCTAATAACATTTGGTGGTCTTCCCACAGTGCCGCACCCTGCAGCGGGTCTCCCTGAGCCACACAGCCCCCTCTGAGGCCTCACGTTGTGTACGAAAGATGTGACCTAAAGGGCCAAACAGAAAAGCAAAGGCTTCAATTGCACTACGTTTTCTATGTTTAAAACCTTAGTTTGGACCGAGCAGGCGTGGGGCAGGCAGCGCTGCAGGCGTGGTACAAGCTTCTCTGCTGCCTGGTGTTACCTGTGCTCCCAACGGGAGCATCCAGGGGATGAAGCAGCAGGAAAGAGCTCGGTATTTCACCCCTGTCACTCTGCTAGGCTCTGGAAAACAGGCAGTCACATAACCATGGGGTCAGTGCAGTGCGTTTTCCAGCGCATGTGGCCATGCAGCCGGGAAAAGCACGGAGAGCAGAAAAACCAGCACGTGCTTGTGTTTGTGCACATGCACAGATGTTTTGCTAACCCAGCGGTGTGCAAAGTTAGCCATCAGACCCCATCATTTTCCTCCCCTTGGCTGACCCCAGCGTGGATGCCCTTTTCTTAATGCAAGACCTTTAGCACCAGGAATGATATTGGTGGTGAACTGCGCAAACCTGACAGCTGAAGGCAGAATTGTTCCTCCTGAGCCAGAGCTTTGTCAGCTCCCTGTTGGTGACTAATGCAGCAGGTAACCTTTTCTTTCTTTGTGGGGCCCTTCCAAAAGGATTCAAAATACACGTCAATCCTTATTAATGCTGTCACTCCTCCTGCAGGGGTGCTCTGCCTCAAACCCACTTTCTCCCGTACAGAAACAAGAGCTTTCCAGAAAATGATGCCACGCCTATAATTAGACCCGAGATACCAAACTGTCACCTGCTGATGGGAAGGCGACCTAGCAAATAGACCTCTGCCAGGATAACACAAGACATATAAACTAGCCAACGCTTAAGGTTATATACGCGGCAGTTTGTAAGGAGCTCTATCAAGTGCATCGATAGGAAGGGGGGGAAATTGCACGAAGAACAAACCAAGTACTTACCCCTCACTACTGATTTCTGAATAAATGAATATTTATTTATTTTTTCCAAAATAAAGGACTTCGCAAAAGAAACTTCTTTTTTTTTAGCTCCAGTACAGTCACAGATATGTGGGGTCCTTTGCTTCCCCCTGCTGACACCCTGAAACGGCGCAGGGTGGGCTGTGGTTCCAGCCAACCGTGGGAGTGGGGAAACTAGTGAGGATGGGCTCCGCCGGCGAGCGCTCCCGCATCCCACAGCTCCCACGGTGCTGCTGCCGAGAGGTGGGCGAGCGGCCGGCCGGGAGGAATAGAAGCCAGCGAGCCCCCGCTGCACCCCACTGCTCACGGGCAGGGTCCCGGGGAGCCAAGCGCGGCTCCGGCGTCCCACTGGAGACGACTCTCCCCGCCGGCTGTCGCTGAAGGCTGGATTTTGCGGTTCCTCTGCCCGGTCTCCCACGGGCGCAGGTGAACGGATTCGGCACCCACCACACTCCCAGGTAAGAGGGATTTGCTGGGAAGCGGGCGATGTGCCGGGATAAAAGCTAGCGTGGGGCTTTGTGGTTCGTTAGGAAGAAATCGGCTCTGGAAGAGGACTTTGCTCTGACTGTTTTAGAAAAATGAAAAGAAACCATTCCCTCTAGCAGTCTTTAGAGAAGACACGTTGCTCCGGAGGGGCTTGCTGGCCCACGTGCACCCACCGTGTCCCAGCAGAACCCCCCAGCAGTCGCTGAGTGGGAACCGGGGTCTTAGGAAGCCCCAGCGACTCTGCCTGTTGTGTTCCCCGGTGCAGAGTGGGGCACCTGAAGCTGGGAGAGGGCAGAGCTCGGTCTGAACGCCGTGGGACAAGCGTGGAGGTGGCTCTTGTTTGGGCCGACGGGTGGTGGGGCCAGCGTGAAGCTGCCTTTCGGCTTCACCGTGGGTCAGGGATGCGCCAGCCGGTCGGTGCTCCTCTTGACTCGTGTTACTTAAACATTTAGGGTGAGAATAACGACCAGAAAAATAGTTCAAAGCTAAAACTGGCTGAAATACGGCAAAGGAACTGGGATGGAGGGTCTGTGCTGCAGAGATTTATCACTGCTGCTTGCCAGGGACAGGGAACGGAGTTACAGCAGAAGTCACCCGTGCGGGACACGGCACGAGTGCCAGGCGGGCGGCAGCCAGCACGCTGGGGCGAACCTGGCCACCGGCCGCCAGCCGAGGGGGCACGGGACGGGGACCTGCCGGACAGGCTGGGGGAGGCACGGGGATGCTGGGGCTCTGCTGGGGCTGGGTTGCAACCCGGCACCCCGAAAAGCGGCTGCGTGGAGAGACCCCAGCCTCCTGCGAGGGGCTCAGAAACTCGTCCCCCACCTCGCTGGCCCTTGTAACCCAAGAGCAGGTCCCTTCACCTCGGGGAAATGACCCCAGGGGAGGACTAATGGGAGGAGGTCCAGAAGTTGGCTTTGGTCTTTAACTTTTTTTTCTAGTGGTGGCTGAGTTTTCTGTTTCGCCTGTGACTTTCCCAACTCACCAGCAAACCAGGAGCGGGCACTGTGCGGCAGGACACCCGCCCTGACTTTGCATGCCACCACTTGCCGTTTCCTACGAGTTTCAGCGATCGTTTCCCTGTTTCAGCTGGGGAACAAAACTGTTCCCCAGCTGCCTGGCTGCTGAATTGCACTTTAGCACCCTCACGCATTGGCACACAGGAAATTATTGATCTTTAACACCCACGGCAGCTTCTGCAGAATCACCGAAGGGCTGGGGGAAAGAGGCAACACCTATTTAGCCAGCAAACATAATGACTTCTCTGAGGGATTTGCCGGTCCTGTAGGAGTCAAAGCCAATACCTGAGGAAGGATTGAAACCATTGCCTGGTGGTGGTGTGTGTTGTGTCCTTGTGTGAACACGTTTTGTGTGCAGCCATCACGAATTCGCTTTCTTTATCTCACCTGTTAAAACTGCACACACAGAGCTCTGATTCAGTCATTTCTGGGCTCCATCACTAGATGGTGACATGCTCCCAGATACCGAGTCCTCCTTCAGTTTGTCTTTTTTCCGTTAGTGTAAAATAACAGTAAATTTAGACAAAACATATGTTTTTACCCTCTGCTTATGGAAATACAGCTTTTCCAGCCACACGCAATTCTGCTCAAGAGAATTTGGTATTCAACCAATTTTTAACATGGCATTAGTTTTGTTAACATGGTTTCTGTAAGAATTACTGCTGTAAAAGTAACTCTAGTTGTGAACATTTATATAAAGACTAATATTACTGATCTCTGCATAATTTAGAACATATATGTTAGCAGCCAACACCATACTCAAAACGAATGCCTGTCTGTGCACTTTCTAGGAACCGATCTGCACCAAAAGTTTTAAAGTTTAAAATGAATGCGTCATTTGGTTGTGGAAACTGCCAGTTTCCCTTCCTCCTTCCTGTTTTCCCTGAGCATGCAACAGTGCTCATTTCCTTCCCTAAAATATTTGTCAATAGTTGCAGCCCAAAGGCTGCAGAGTATTTGCTCTTCTGAAGAATGTTTGATGGCTGGGAGAAGGAGCATGCACTCCTCGGAGGTCAGGCACTCCTATGGAATCCATTCCAGTCCATCGTTCAGTACCGATGGAGATATCCACTGGGATTTGCAAGGCTTGTTACAGCAGTACCACCCATCAAATGAGGCTTGTGGCATAGTCTGAAGATGAGGGCTGGAGAAGCAGAGCTAAAATTCATGAGACACCTGATGTGATGATGCACACTAGAAACCTAGAGAGATATATGTTGGTGGCTGGCTGCTACACGCAAGTGTCTCAGCATGGGTTACTGACATGGTGGGAGGTCTGCGAAAGCCTCAGTCCCTGCTACTTGCTTGACTGCTCACCAACAGGTAAAGCCAGACCTGCCTCTAGTCCTGCCATCACTGCCAGGAAATAGAAATTGCAACGCCGACGTGCAAGGAGCAAACCCCATCCCACTCCCCATGGCAGCAGAGGGTCCCGTGCTGCTGCAGCTGATGGGTCTCTGGGCTTGCAGGAGAAGACAGGCTCTAGGAGACAGCCAGATGTGCTCAGCCACATCTGGTAGGGCTCAGACAGGCTATGGAGGGGGTACGGCCACATGTCAGCTGGGTGGTACAGGTCTGTCTTTATTTTCAAGACATGCCTGGGGCCCTGTGGTCCCTAGTAGGCTCTGGGGCAGGCTGGGCTCAGCATTGCATGATTTGAAATCCCACTGAGGTGGGTTTCATGTCAGCTTAGAACAGAATGAGGCTAAGCTTAAAATATTGCCCGTTAGTCATCAGGAAATTTAAAGAGGTTAATTTGAGGGGTGTGCAGGAAGGCGGCTTGCCCCGTCGCAGCCTCCTCCGCACACACCTTCAGCCGTCGCCCAGCTGTGTCGGTGGTAGACCTGCGGTGACCCCAGCCTGAGGCTTGGACCGTGTGTGTGTCTGTGAGCTTTCCACACTTCCACTGACACTGGATGCTACTGAACTGTCTGGTGCTGTCTGATGCCCAGGCCGTGGATGCCTAGCTGTTTGCTCATCCCTCACCCCACCTCGTAAAAATTCTTCTTTACAAAGAGCTACTTTCTAATCCAACTGCTATTTTATCAAAGGCATCTTGTTCTGGGCTCCCTGTGGTTTGCAGTTTTTATTCTACATTCCTCTTCAGAATGTTCCTCGATCTTACAACTATTTTTATCCCCTCTCCTCCCCTTTAATTCAGTTTTGCTCACTAAATAATTTTTACAGAGGTTTGTGTAGTGAACCTTTCCCATTTCACTGCGTTTTCTCGTAACAGTTAAATACACTTCGTCCTGCCCCAACTGCAATCAAAGTCAAGATAGAACCTTTCATAGTTTTCAGGAAGACAGCACTCATACTTCTCCCCCAGCCTTCCTGTGACCCCAAAGCTCTAGCATCACCAGCGGGCAAGCCCAAAGCCCGAAGCTTACCTGACTCTGGGTATGCCACGCTGCTGGCTGGATTTGTGGATGCTTTGAGTTCTTTGAGGGCAGGGAAAGCCTGACAAAGTGTGTGAGTGACTCTGAGTCAAGGTATTTAGTAAGTTCACTTTTCATAACCATATTCATTTCTGTATCCCCACAGACACCCCAAAAGTTTCCTCACGATGACTGCCGGCCTGGAGAAAGCCTGCCACCGGTGCATATCTAAGATTGCCAGCAATGGTAAGGCAGTTCTGGTGGTAATCACCATCTGTATTTAAGCAGCCCTGTCGCTAAGCCAAGTATATAAGGGAATTAAGACGATACCAAGTCCCACCTGATTCTTCCACTGAAGTTTCCTTTTCTTCCCTCCTTTCTGAGGTATTTCCTTTCCTAGGCAATTTTGGGCGCTGATGGAGCGCACAATAGTAACTCTACCCCGACAGCACCTGCCTGCCGCAGTATTGGGATTAGAGCAGACCAGTGTAAAATTTCAAACAAATACAAACACCACTAAGTACCCGAATATGGGCTGCAGCAGACAACCTAAGCAATACAGTGTGTTTGTCTCCTGGTTCAGGTTTTACCTTACATGTAGTCCAGCAGAAATTCCTGCAGGGAAAAACCACCTGGTAAAGAGCAGCTCGGCCAGCCCGGGACTGAACCCCCCCAGGAGCAATTCCTGCAAAGCAAAACTGCTGCCAGCCTGCGTGCTGACGCGGGGGCACGAGGTCAGGGACAGAGCACGGTCAGGAATAGCCCCCTTTTCACCCAGAGACATTTGGGGCAGGGTCTTCTTCCCTCCGCTTGCCCGGCACGAGCGTGCGGGTAGCCCCCGTAATGGGCCACGCGTTGTGGGTAGGAAGCACCAGTGATCCGAACGCAGGTCTTCGCGCCACAGCCTGCCCTCACTCGGGCTTTAAAACAACCGGTTCTCCCCAGCCAGGGCGGAGGACGCGGAGGGGTGTAAGGAGGTTCCACCTCCTGCTCTCCGAGGAGCAAGGCGGCAGAAAGCTGACCCGGGCTGGGGGCCGACCAAGCTGCGTGGAGAGGTACGGGAGAAAGAGGCTTCAGGGGTGGGTTTTGGTAAGAGCAGGGAAGCAGCGTGGCTGGCAGGAGGTTACAATCCAAGCAGCTTCCTCCCGCTGACCGCATCTCCTCCTCACTCCGAGCTGCAAGCGCCTTTTGCTTTCACTTCTAGGCAGTAGCAATTTCTAATTCCACTCGAATATGAGAAGAAAACCCCTTGACCACTCACCGTAATTGATACTTCACACACACTAATTGCTGCATTTGCCAGTCTAGGGCTGTTACCTTGGGGTCTTTTATATTCCTGCTTTTGGCTTCACTTGAAAAGCTCTTAAAGTTCAGAACGAACTTTTATTAATGATTAAGCCCCTTAACTGCTTGCTGCCTTGCAACCCTTCAGAGAAAACCAAGCCAGGGGGACAGTCAGCCCTGCCCTGGGTTCAGACCAGACCCACCGCAGGAACCTGGCACAGGCGGGGAAGGACAGGACATTTTCTGGCCACTTGTTTGGGCTCTTCGTTGCCCCGGGGAAAGGAGGGCTGGGGAGCGATGAATGGGGCGCGGAGCACACATTCATTACACCCCGACGAGGTGCTCTCGTTACGCCCCGATGAGCCCCGGGGAGCAGGACTGGGCTGGCGTGGGTTCCCTCCACCCCACGGGGGGGATTTGGGCCCATATCACAACAAAAAAAGGCAAAAGTGGTATTTTCTCTGATTTTTGTTCCTACCGGTTACAAGCAAAATGTCACTGTTCCCTGTTGGTATTAAATTGCCTCTGGGACTTTAATGATGACAGAGAAAATAAATGATCTTTCCGAAATTTTTTTGAAAGAAAGGGGGTAGTTCTGATCTCATCTATGCTCTCTTACACCAGGAGCACCCTATGGGGTACCCACAAAGTTACCCATGTGTAAGTCAACTCAGAAATACCGTTCCAGGAAACTCATTATCTTTAGGTTTTCATTACATTTGAGTTCAAAATCAACTCAGCTTTTGCTATGGATCAGCTAGTGCATCCAAAATCGATTTTCTGTTCATTAAAATGCAAACCCTCCTGAAGTGCAGTGACACTTAATTTCACTTTTTCTCATCATCCTGTGTATGTTTTTCAAAGATCATTTCAGCACAGCCCCACATTTGTACCTATGGTCTCCTGATATTGAAATGACTCCAAAAAGTCAGCCTACCTGTGCAGCATCATTTAAATTCTTTTCATTCTTGGTACAGCAATTTAAGTTCAGAACATTAGGGCAGTCTTTAACTAACTGACACACACAAAAAAAGAAGGCTAATCCACTACCCTGGGTCTATTGCAAAGCAAACTGGTGGCTCTTTATGTAATGCCTAAATCTTGTTTTAAAAGTACATCTGGAAATTAATCACAAGCGGCCAAATCCAGAACCTAGACCATGGCATAATTGTAGTTCAGTAGCTAGAGGCATGGCATAAAATTCAGACAAGCCACTCTGCAATATTGCCTAACCCTGAAAGCACGTACATCTGTATCTACATCCTCCCCAATTTGAAGGTTCCCAGATTACTGGCACCTCCTTATTCCACACCATGTCTGATGACAGCAGCATTGCTGCTGCCAGTGCTGGAGCCTGGAACTTAAATTTTAGGTGGTGTGATGCTGGCATAGCTTATCTGGGTACTAAGGTACTATTTCACAGCAACGCAACCTTGTCTAAGCAAACAGTGATGGCGTGCAGCAAACAGCTGGTGGCCCTGAGCTTGGATTTGGTCTGCACGTCAGTTTTATCACACTTCCCCTGCCTCCTATGGACGCTTTGCACTGGGGCTGGAGACCTCCGTGGGAACGGCTGCTCCTTACACCGAATCCTCCAGCTGCTGACTATCTAGTTTGGTCCAGGGATTAAATCACCCCAGGGGTGGGATTCCTGCCATTCATCCCCAGAGACTATTCCATCTCCTTGCTGTGGCACTTAGCCTCATGGACAGAGCAATCTTCATTTCTGCTCAAGTTTATCTCAAGTTTATGTCTCTACCTTCGTAGCTCTACGGATCCTTCAGAGGTTCTTTTTTGAGTGCTCAAACCTTGCTGTTATTTTCTCTCACTTGGCCATTGGCTAGCCAAGCTGAATAGATTTAATTCTTTTCCTTCAAAGTTAGTTCATTCAAGCCTTTTCTGCATATCCCATCTGATGTAGTGACACTTTCCTGTCACTCAAAAGCCCAGAAAGACACGCGGTATCCACAGCTACCAAACCCACGGGCAGACTCGTCCCTGGTCTGTAAAATGCACGACCTTTTGGGAGCTGGTTCCCCGCAGAGATCCACTGAGACTTGCTTTGCCACTGCAGCATCCACACACACCGCATCCTTTCTTTTCTCCAAGTCCCTATCAATACTGCAGGGGATGCCTGCAGATACTGTGAAGAAATAAAACATGGATGAAAATATCTGCTCCCCATCTGCACTCCAGCCTGTTACACCACCAGCGTCCGTGCTGCTGTACAGCCCACCGTGACACTGCTTGCTAAACTACTGCATCTGCCTCAGGGCACGATCAGTCCTCGGGCCGGGGCAGCTGACCCGAATTTGCTGCCATCCAGACTGCTGGGAGTCAGCCCCCTTCAGAGCAGCGTTCCCACGGGGCATCCGAAGGGAGTACCGTGAGTTTACACCCGGAGTTTTGCTCCTCAGCTTGCTCACGCAGATAAATCCTGGGGTAACTGCTGAATTTGTTTGGAAGCTGGTAGCATCTCATTTGAAAAAAAAAATATTACAAAAAATCCTTTTTTATCAGGAGTCTGACAGGCTGTAGAAGAAACAGCATTTGGGAGTGATGTTAATGTACACAACACTTCATTTATTCCTGTATTTATTATCAGAGAGCTTGTCACACACTCTACTGAGTAGGTTGCACTACAGCTGTATTAGTGTACTACCTAAGAAGAGTGGGTAGGTTGAAATTTATACTCATAAATCACTTCTGAAAATCCCGTGAGGACTCGTCTTACCTGAAAAGAAAGAAACTTTTTTCTACCTTCAAAGTAAACAGGGACAGCCTGAGCTCATTTGAAACTTCCAAGTGCTTGGAAAAATCATGGCAGCAAAATCAAGTCTGACGAGCCCACAGGTGAATTGGTGTCACGTCCAATACTGCCTCCAGATCCGTCCCACAGCCAGAGGACAACTCAGCCGCTGCGTGCCCTGAGGCCAGGCAGAAAACTGGGGACGGAATAAGGGAGCAGCAGAGGGAGGGGAGGAGAGCTGCAGTGCAGGGGCATGGCTATGGAGGATGTAATGGCTCAGGCGTCAGATAGAAGACAGACCATGACGTTCAGCCATAACATTAACGGTGATTTCGAGTTTGCTCACTTCCGTGGGGAGACCCTGGCAGGAGTAACTCAGCTAAATAACAGATTTATATCAACTGGCCATCCTGCTGGGCAGGAGACACAAAATCTGCACCCCCTGATGTGACTTTTGTGCCCACAGATTTCAAGGAACGTGCCAGATATACAGCCTCTTGCTCTCTTCCTCTGTTGTGATCCCAGACAGGAGCTCTTCCCTTCACCCATTTCCCGGCACGTCAGGACTCGCACACGAATGCCTCCCAAAGCTGGACTTTACCGGTGCCCCACCACATGCCGCCCCGGCAGTGCAGAGCACGGGGCTCTCCTGCCCGCTGCCATGACACGACACCAGCTTCGCGGAGGAGATGTCCTTCCGAGCCATGCCTGGAAACACTTCCCTCACCCTCTTGTGGTTTTGGAGACTACCAGCCCTTTTTTGCTACTTTTGCTAGGAATGGGTCCAGGGGCTTCTCTGGCCAGCCTGTGAGGTGATATCACCGGCTTAAAAATATCACAAGCCCCACACGTGAAACTGCACAGATCGCAGCATCCTCTCTGCAGAGCTGTGCTACCCTGCGGCAAATACCATTTTCTTGAGCAATTTGTCTTTGGACCAGAACGGGGCAGCACAACCCAGACAAATCCAGGCAGAGAGTGCGTGTGTCCCGACTGAGCGGCATTTCTGTGAAAACCCCACACGTTTTGGGGAAAACAGGCTTTAGTGCTGCTAGCGGCACTGAGAGCGGCTGCGGAGCCCTGCCAGTTGTGTAGTCAATTGTTGAGAGTCTCACTTTGTTAAACATGGATCTGGAAGCCTTCCCAGACTATGCATCTGCCCCTCCAATTCAAGACCTAAGAGGCTGTAGCTGAATGGGGAGATAATGAGTAAATACATTCCCAGCGACTGCTTTGGGAGGGGAATTAATGAACCATTATCTTTTCCTCTTGAGCTCCGAGTGGTCCCTACCTCCCATTTCTCCCCTCCAAAATCAAGCTGTTGGGTGGATGCTAGACACAAGCAAACACAGACACCTGTGTGCCAGATGCGCAGCCCCACGTACACACGGGGCCCCCCCAGAGCCTTTTACAGAGCTTACCGCAGCGACCCTCCGCGGGGTCAGACAGACCGTGTGCTGCAGGGTTAAGGAACGACATGATGCCTTCTCCTGCCGGGGTCCCGAGTACTTGCCCACGCAGCGAGGGCAGGAGCAGGAGTCGGCTGTGGGGGTGATGCTGCTCTGGGAGCTGAGCGGCGATGACGGGACTTCTGGCTGCAACTCCTGCAGACCCGAACTGCACTCACTTGGATACCAGATAAATGAGTTGCCCAGGCTGTGGGTACTATTTGCAGGTGATGTTCGTGGGTGTGTTGGAAGCCCAACTCAGCTACAATAACATAACACCCAAATGTGAAAATAATAGTCTAGATAATGTAACAGCAAGAGGACTTAGCACGAGATGTGACATGTGGTGAAAAGGGAGGCTCTAGGCTGAGTTGTTCTAATGAGAGGCTGTCAGCATTTGAAAGAGCTTAGTCAAGTGTAGGACACTATTCAAGCAGAGGAAGAATTTCTGTACTGTGCAGCATTCAAGAGATAGGAGATCCTGAGCAAAAATGTGTGTGTGTGAGAGAGCGGCAGACCGGGAGAGGAGGAGGGGTGGCACAAAGGAACAGAAGTGCTTTCTTCAGCTCAAAATATCTTCAGTCTCTACCAATTCATAGAGATAACAAACATGCTACTTCTGAGAAAGAAGGATGTCTCTCAAGCGCTGAAGTGTAAGATCCTCGTTCTCTGCGGAGAAAACACGAGCAGTGCGTGGGGGATGGTGAGTTCCCATGAAAAGTGTCTGCGAGTCAGAAAGCCTGGTGGATCTGCTCTGAATTTTGATGCTGCTCCTATGTCCTCTGTCTCAGTTTCTCCTTCCGTAAAATGGAGGCAACGATGCTTCCCGTTTTCTCTAGGGCACCCTGAGGGTGACGTTTGGGCAGTGCTGCAGAGTTTCCCGGAGTGGCACGGTACGGGGGGCGCTGGCAGCGTCCCCGCTCCTGCGCGGCGAGGAGGATGCCATTCGCCTTGCAGAGGTTGCAGTTCCCTGGCAAGGGGAACCGCATGACACAGTTTGCCTGGGGAAAGGCTGGTCCCAGACCAACCCTGAATGCCTGCTTTTTTTCGTAAGCCTCCAAGGAGACATCCTACTCTTTTTCTTATCCATGCCCTTCTCAGCCCCTCTGCAATCTCTGCCCACCTCCGCTTACCGCCCTTTTGCCTCCTTAGGCGCCTACTTGCAGATTGAGCCATTTGCAGGGCTCTACAGGGACGCTCGCCACAGAATGTCCTCATTATGTTTTACTCTCATTTTGCAGGGCAGCGTTTCACTTTAATATTGCCAAGTGTTCATGATTAGGCACAGAGGTGACAGCTCTTCTAAGACAGGCTGCTCACACTGTTCTTGACTATTGTTTCTCACTTTCTGCAAAGGTAAGCATTCATCCTCCGCAGCATCAGGCTGTGCTAGGAAAATATCAAGGCTCAGATACACCAGCAGCTCCCTGGGGAGTAACTAAGCACCTCAGATCCACTCGTCTGCAGGAACAGTCTGCGTGCACCCCCAAGAGCATCCTTCCATGCAGCTTAAGTTGATTGAGCCCAATGACAAGTCCCACTCCTTGTAGCGGGGCTGCTGCCTTCGTGTTCACGAGCCAAGCTGGGTCAGGGAGTTAGACCAGCCAGAAACTAATCACATCTGCAATAAAGACAGTTTATCTAGCTATCAGTGAAAACTAAGTGGAATGGCATTAAAGCTGCCATTTGCTTAGCAAACAGATACGGCTCATCAGTTGCCATGGATTAGCTGATGCAAAGTTACTTGTTACTGCAGTCACCTGGCAGCGCCCCTGAAGCTGATGCAGGCCAAGGCAGCAGCGGCTGAGTCCTTGCCCTTGCAATAAGACAGCTGGAAGTAGTAGCCACAATAGCAGTTTGTGTCTCTCATTGCTCTTCCACTGATACAAGGACTAACAATATACGAGTTGAAAAATGGAAGCTTGAGCTCTGGGAGAGTGATAAACCACTTGCTGGTCCCATCACCTCAAATGCTGCACCATAAACACCATATTCCCACCCCTTCGAGTGCACTGCGTTTCTCACTACATAACTTTATAGATAAACAGCATCTGTAAAGCATTGGATGGAATTGCTGGTCTCTAAACTTCAACCAGCCCCAATAACGCTGTCTTTCTTTTCTCATTCACAGCATGCTTTATATTTGGGCTCCTCGCTTTCCTTGCCTTACCACTGTCCATGACTTTTATAGGTAAGTTGACTACTAAAGCAATTTACAGACAGGAACTTGCCAGCACTGTGTGGCAGGTTAACACATCTGGTGGGAAAAAGGAGTTGGAAAACTTAAAGTTTCCAACTGTTAAACCTCTGGGTTGGTACTTTAGCTTCAGGCAGAATCCCAGCCCACACTGCATGGCGGAGAGGAAGCACTGCTTGTATTCTGACCTTATTTGCCTTAAATACCCCTCCAGTGTGTCTTACCTCAATACAGGGCTCTGTCTGTGGGAGGAAGCTTAGAATCTGACACAAGAAGATTTCATTGATCGGGATCCCTCTGTATTAACTGCACTGTGAAAGTCTTAGAAGTGTAGGGCTGGAAGGGAAGAAGAGATGGTCTAGGCTGCTATTTCTCCACCTTTTTGAAAGTGAGACCTGGTTTTTGGCTGATCTGTCTCTGTATAACCCCCCAAAGGCTGGATTTGTGAGTAGCATTTCAAGATCAAATATTTAAGAAAGGAAAGGAAAATCCTTTGAGCTGCAGAATTTTATACATTTTTAAACTGCATAAGGCTCTTCTTTTCCTAAGCACCACCTTTTCCTTACCATTAACATAGATTTTTTTTTTTTTTAAACTGAGCATTTTCTAACACTTCATTGCTCCCTTTGGGTCTTTCACATCCTCCACATGGGTTGCGACCCCCACTTGAGAAACACTGGTAGAGACACCAGCCCACCTCCACCCTCAGACAGGCTTGCATGCTCACAGCATCCCTGACAGATGTCTGACTTGCCCTTGCTCAAGGAAATTCCATGGCTTCCCAAGGAGCCTATTTCAGCATTTTATTGCTCTCACAGAAAAAATATTTTTCCCCATATCCAACCTAAATCTTCTCTATGGCAAGTTAAAGAGATTACAGCCTGTCCTACCCACCGTGGTCACAAAGACAGATTGGTCATCGTCCTACTCAAGAGAACCTTTGAACTGTTTGAAGGTTGCTATTATAACCCTACTCCATCTTCTCTCTTTTTTCCAGAGATCTCAAAAACCTACTTCTTTCATTCCGACCTCACAGGTCACTGTTTCTGTAGCTTTTTTTTTTTTCATTTTTGCCTCCCTCCTTTGGCCTCTGGCCAATGTAACTATTTTTTTTCCCCTAAAAAAAAAAAAAAGACAGAACACAGGACTCCAGCTGAGACCTGAGGAATGAGCAGTGCAGAATAATTAGCTCCTCTGTCTAACATGCAGGATTCCTGTAAACACACCTCAAAATGAAAGATGCTCTCTGTGCACCAGCTCATTGGCTCCAATCTAGTTTATGGTGCATTGGAAGCCCAGATGGTTTTTGGCAGTGCTGCTCCGTATCAGACATTTCTCATTTTTTATTTACATTGAAGTTTTCTCTTCTATACAGAGTGTTCAGCTTTTATCGGCTGTCATCTCGTAGATTTTGGATGGTTTTTTCCAGTGTACCCAGATCACTTTGAATTTTAAGTCCTGTCCTCAAGAGCCCTTACAATCATTCCAGATGGGTGTCCTTGAGAAGTTGTTCACCTTCTGCCTCATTACTCATGAAAGATGGTGCAAATGAACTCTACATGCAGATGCTGTGGGCAAGATGCATCCCACCTAGATTGGGACTGCATGCATCTGTAACCAAGCTAAGAAGTGCCATGTGTTGCCCTTGCAGGCAGTTAAGAGAAATGGGTGTTTCTGACAGTGAAAGTCCCATACCCTCTTTTAGGTGTCTGCATGGAGATGAGATGTCTTCTAAGGGAGTCGGGACACATAGCCTGTTGGCATGTATAGTTGGCCAAACCCACAAAAAAAGTGTTCAGCTAAAGGTTGGTGCTGCTTCCTTTATGTGGGGCCCTCCGAGTACCAGTGATGACTGTGGTAGGATTCTGATTAGGATGTCCTAATTAGGAATTAGGGAGTTCTAATGAGGGATTAAGGAGCAATTAGGAAGTAGGGAAATGGACTGAACTGTTACATCTCAACACTTAGGCTCTTATGCTTATCCATGACTTAAAATTGCTATTTATCCCTTAAGAGGATTTTAGCTTTAGCTTTTCCCCAGGCTGAATACGCCTGAGCTGTGGAACAGGGGTGGGAAGGTATAATTCAAAGTGTGGTACAGCTTGCATGCATATTGACAGCCAGCCTTCTGGAAATAAATCCAGGGCTGGAATCTGACCACTTATAAATGTGATTTCCTAGGAATATTTCATAGTATCTTTAAGATCAGTGAGAAGTGGAAAGTGTACGGTAAGATATTAGCCTGGAGCTCTGGGTATCTCCTGCATCAGATACAGAGCTCTTTTTTTTCACAACCTACTGAAATTAAGAGATAATGTCACTGTAATATAGTGTTGTCAGAGGATATTGGTTTCCTGCAGCTACATATCTGCAAAGGTATTTTTAGGAAAATGAAATGTCAAAGAAAATGCAGATATTTATTATCCAAGCAAAAGCCTCTGATTTTCTGGTACCATTCTGTTACCATGATCTCAGAAAATAACTTGCTAGTGTGCATCCTGTCATTTTGGCTCTTGCTTTCTGCGGAGGAAAACTGTGAGATATTTTCAAATGTTAACAAATAAATTATAATAATATCTGTTAAAACTCATAGATGAATAACTGGTAGCTCTGGTAATAATTATATACTAACATTATACACTTTTAAAATTTGGTAGTACTGTAAATCACAGTCTAAGTCAAGGTACATGAAAAGGACTCAGCAAATATTCCAAGCTCCAGACTTGTGACATCATTTAAGCCACAGACTGCTTAGCAGCTTTCTAACTTTTACTGGTAGAGATGATCCCCCTTTTGCACTAACCACTCCAAAAATTGAGCGAGCTATGGAAGGATCTCATAGACTTTTTTAGAGAATTTTTTTTTTAGTTTCTGGGACAGTGAAGGATTGCTCCCAATAACACAGCCTTGTACATTGTCCAGACTACCTTTATACGCAGTGTTCCCCAGGGGTAGCTAAATCACATTTGAAAGCTGATGACATCGTTTTCTCAATAGGCAGTCTAAATTTTCCCCTGTTCAAATTTAACCCAGTAATACTCCTCATGCTCATATCTACACCAAATAATTCCTCAACTCTCAAGTGCTCCTGATAGTTGTCTGAAACCTGTTCTCATACTCTGTACATTTATGTGGGACCCTGTCTTGTTCTTTAGCAGTTGTTGTTAACATAACCTTATCTTGCGTTTCAGTCCTTCAGCCACTCACCATTTCTGTGAGTTTCCTCTGATTTGCTGATATGTTTTCTGGTAAAATGGTGCCCAGAAGCAATTCCTTTGAGAGAAATCCTGTGCAGCACCTAGATCCTAGTGTAAAGCCCACAGTCCAGGGCCCAACGGAGGTCTGCACTAAAGGATGGCAGCTGCAGTCATCCACCAGGAACAACTGAAAACGGCCTCAAATGTTGTGTTCTCTGCCTCCTCTTAGAAGAGAAGGTGGGGAGCAGGCACCAGACACCACATTAGCCTTGCTGTACAGCAGCCCTCCTTTACTATGGGATGCACTTCAGCCATTTTCAGCTACCTGGGAAGAGCAAAGCAGCTAAAATGAGGCCAGTGCTGTATTGGCTTTCATTCCTCCTGACCCCTCATCTCATGGATAACCGTGAGTCACAAGGACACGTGGTTAGCAGTGATCCGTTGTGGGCCATGCCACAACACTGCCCAAAACAGTGTCCTTAGAGAAGCTCATATCCTGATCACTCACAAGTGGTCTTTCCACTTGTGTCCCGAATCCCACTGCAGTGTTGTTCTCTGGTAGCTGAGAGGTAACATGTGCAGGTACCTCTGCTTCCCCAAGCCTCCCATCTCTTTTTTAGCTTTGGACACTGTGCAAGCCGTTGGACATCCTTGCTGTGTCTGATCTTGCAAATGTTGCTGGTTTATTCATTTGGACTCATGCGCTGGTCCGTGTCATGGGCAAGTTCAATTGCTCTTCACTCTAAACCACAGATAGCTCTGGCTTGCAGGGAGCATTGCACTAGAAGCACAGCTTTGATCTCTCATGGTCCATATATCCCATCATTAACAGTCAAAGGAAAACATATCTGGTGCTCATGGGAAAGAAGAGCTAGCACTGATGCTCTCTTACTAGTTTTGGTGTTCCCAAATAAATCAGGCACATGCTGTGTGTGAATTGATTGGCACATGATGTGTGTGCCTAGATTTCACTGTAACAAATATCAGTGCCCATCTGCCAAGAGTAGGTCCATAGTTCCGATTCACCCATAGTGCTGTATTTTTTAAGTTACTACTGTATTACCCCCTTTCACCTCCTCTTTTGCTGTCATATCTGCCTGCAATACTCCCCCAAAACCTACAGAGTACCACTGCCTGTCATTCAAATCCTTCCCAAGACTGACTGCTGTCATGTTACATATATGACAGGGCTCCATAATAGATTTGTCTGGGAATTAGAATCATAGCTCCATGAAAAAAAATTGGCATGTTTTCTTGATTATATTTTTTTGGCCTCAAATAAAAATCTCAGTAACGCACTGGAAATAACAACTGCCTAGGTTCCTAAACTGAAATATATTCCCCGAGATCCCTGGCCAGCTGCTCTTGTGGCAGGCTATTACAGGGCCAAGGACTTTGGAAACCCTGGCAGCTGCTTTCTGAAAATGATATAATTCGTGATGATTTCCCTGCTGCCCACTCCTGTAAATTTGGGAGTCTGAGCAGGTCTCAGTGTTACATAGTGGCAAAATGGACAAAAAATTACAGCCTTGCAATAGGGGACAAAAAGGGAGAGAGTCCAAATCCACCTAAGTCCAGCCCTCTTCAATTATGAGAAAGCTGGTAATAAATACTTAGTGTAGAAGAGTCCACTGGACTCCCCAGCCCTTACATGCAGCAGATCACAAAACACTGCCCTGTATCGTATGACTTACATCAGATCTATAGCAAGCAACCACAACTAGGAACACCTGTATTATGCTATGCAAAGAGCGCAGGAGAGGTTCGAGACATCAGCAGTGTTCTGAACCAACAGTAGCAGTAAATTTGGTGGGCAAATTGTCAAGATGAAGAGGATTACAGCTACAGAAGGCGGCAAAAATCCCAAACCAAACCACTGGTACTTCTTTCCTGATCCCTCCTGTTCAGTGTAGTTCTGAACATGGAGGTAAGACGTTCCACCTGAGAGATGTTTAGCACTAAGACCAGCACATTGCTCAGTATCCTGCGTCTGGATAACCCCAATTATTCAGAGAAAAGTCAAAATTTCTCCTTGAAAACAACTTATACAACAAGAAGAAAACAGAAAATACTTTCTGTCCTCTGCAACTGATCAGTAGAAGCCCTGAAACATGGGATCAATAACAATAAAATTACAGTGTAATGAACAGTTTAAAATTGACTAAAGATGCCACTGGGTTAGAGACTTGGGCAGGGGATTCATCTCAGCTAACTTTAGAAATCTGCAGCTGGCTGTCTAGATTCCTTGTATAGCCATGGAGCGAAAGAGGCACTTTCAGGCCCAACTCATCTGACCTATTTTAAATGCCTATCTTAGGATGAGATGAATTGAATTTTACAAGTGTCTATTTCTCCCTATTGACTATAAAGAGAGTCTAGGAAACTAGTTCAGATATGGATGCCTGCATTGCAGTCATCTATATTTGGACAGATGAGTCTCACTGCCACAGACCTGTATCACAAGCTTCAGTGTCTACTGCCAGCAACATCCTTACACTGCCATACACTCCCTTCCCAAAAACTTACCCAGCTTTCTCTTTCTAGCAGTAGATTTGAGGGTTGCCAGGATCCCCGGCTCCATAACAACCAATGATTTTAGCTCCAGCAACCCAAACAGCCTGGGAACTTGAGCTTCTGTGGTTCCCTATCAGCTGCCTGGGAAGCTAAAACGGTTCCAGGCGCTCCCACGGGCACTGGCTCCCAAGCTTTGAGGCATCTAACTCGGAACATGCCACACTCACAGGAGCTAATGAGCAGGAAAGGCCTGGGAGAATCTTATCAGAATTCCTTCTTTTCACAAACGGTTTTGATTTTCAATGAATTTTCTACTGCTGATGAAAATTTCCTGTCCAGCTCAGTCAATCATTCATTTAACAAAGACACAGTGGCTGAAGCTAATGACCTGTGTACGTGGCTCCAATCAGTAATGCCAGAACAACAGTAATGCTGTTGTTACCTTTACTCTCTCTCTTCCTTCTCCTGCCTTTTGTTTGTTCATGGCCCTCACTCCTGTAGTGGGAGATGCAAACCCCCTTTAATTCAGCCCCCATTTCGATAGACGCTGGATAAAAGTCTTGGGTCTAAGCACTGCACTTCACTTACAGCATCTTTAATTTTCACTGTACAGCTTGTTGCACTATTTGATCACTTGAGATAACAAACATTAATTTTTGCTGTTCAGGAATGAAGTTTTTGGAAGATTGCCCAGTTCAGCCACTAATTCCATTATATCTGTTGGTGGGTGGCGTGATTGGCAGCTTAAAGGTAATGTGCCTTCTGTGTATGAAAAATATTTTGTGTGACTAGACTTTGACTTGCTAGTTAAGACATAATGATGGCTCCAGACAGCTATGTGCATGCAGTACTGAATAGAGCTACCGGGACTGAACTGTGCTTGTTCCAGCACCTAAAGCACCCGTCAGTCAAGTGAGACGCTAATGAGTTCAGCATTCAGCACTGTCCTACACATTGTGCTGTGACTTTCTCCTACACCACAGCATCTGTGCTACCATCCCTACTGAGGGAAATCATAGAATGGTTCAGGTTGGAAGGGACCTTAAAGATCACCTAGTTCCAAACCCCCTGCCATGGGCAGGGACACCTTCCACTAGACCAGGTTGCTCAAAGCCCCATCCAACCTGGCCTTTAAATGACTATATAACGTGGGTGCCTGTGGTAAATGGGGTCCTATTTCCACAAGCAGTCCTCCAAGCCTACCAGAGTTTTCTCCTTGGTTTTCAGACACACAGGCTGGACAAAAAGTGAAGTTACTCTCCTAGCTTTGGGAATACTATAAAACTACAGGTGTTTGTACATAGTCCTTCACAAGTTCAATTTACTCACACTCTGACTTGGCCAGAAGCAATGACTACACAGCAGCATGGCTTCCTTCCAGAGTAAATATATCCTTGCATCACAGCAGGGCTTATTAATCTAGGCACAGCATTTTCTAACCACGCTACCTGTCTTGTATGGGACTGTGCTCACTTACATCTTCACTGAGCCAGAGCCTGGCAGCTTGACAAGTTGAGACACCCCTATATCCGTGTTACACCCTGGCCATGATAAAGCCATAACTGGAGGATCTAAGGTAAAGGATCACCCCGTTCTGACAGTCTCTTTGCAGACAGTGTTAACTGGCTGCTAGTGGGCATGAAGAGACTTGTCACAACAGACTGCAGAGCTACTTTAAGGCTTCTCAGCAGGATTAGGCAAAACTGGTTTTTTTTTGCTGTCCCAATGATGTTCCTGCCGAAGGAAGGAAAAGGGGCAGATGTGAAGGAAAAGCTTTGGAATTGCAATGCTGGGGCATGAAGGGCTAAAACTAGCAAGTGCTGCTGCTGGAGAGAATGTCTGCACTGGTAGCATTGGCTGTCCTGCATAGCTAACAGGGGCAGCAGCAACCCAGCACCCAGCACCCAGCACCGGCAGAGCAGACGGGCTAGACCTGACAGGTTGTGGCCTAATGTTCCAGTACAGGCAGCCTGTCCCTTGAAAGGGAACCTGCTAGTCTCCGTCTTGACAGCACTGCATATTGCAGCCAGCAGACACCACAGACAGGACCTAGCTACGTTCCCCTTTGATCGTGTTTCTAGCCCCTTTTCTTTGCCAGGAGAGAAAGAGGGGGGAAATAATATTTCTCTGCAGGTCTCTGCATCTCCTGCACTCTTTCACAGTGGTAACCAAACTGCAGTACAGCACTGGGATATGAATCATTCCCCCAAGGACCTTTGGTCAGTAAATAAGTAAGTGGAGAAAAAAAGGAAGTGCTTAATCTTTTTATAAGGAATTTGCTGTTCTATGAGTTCTACTGGCAAATGCTTAGTCATTCGATCACACCAGTGGACTTATCTGTATAATCAAAGGCTCATTTAATAATAGTTTAGAAAAAATTAGAGCACAACTGAAAGGAAATTTTCATGCTAATGAATTGAAGCCTTCATCAAAAATGTTGACTGTTTCTTAGCTATTTCTGGTTTAAAGTCAGTTTTTCTCACCCTAAATAAGATGGTAAGTGGGTCAGTTAATATTCCTGCTGATGTCAAATAATGGCTTGAATTTGGCTTCAGTTGACAGCAGGACTGCCTATTTTGCAGTCTGGCAATATATTTGGTCAGAATTTGATTGGCCTAACTTATGTGTCATCTCATAGTGCTTGATCTGTAGCCAAATATCACCTGTCTCAAATCTGCCCTCTGTTATGTTCATCAGACTGCACCGACTTCACTGAGCAGTACCTTTGCTTGACCTCTGAAAGTTAAAAGGTCAGAGAATGGGTATAGGATGAAGTCTAAATGAACGCTGTCCTGTGATGGACATAATTTAATGGCAAGTCCTTCTGGCCCACATCTCTACAGATCTGCAGGCTCCTCATCATTCTCTTTACCACCTCCAGTCTTTTAAAGGCAATGGTAACCTACAGGTGTTCACCAAGGCAACTGAACCATTCCACAGCATCTGGAGAGGCCTGCTGAATTCATGTCATGCTGCTCCATAAATGTATATTCAGCAGTTATTAACAATGTGAGCAACTGCCAGAATTTGCTTCAATCACAGCTTGGCAAGGCACTATACATAAGAATTAAATGCACTTTCCATGAACTGGTTAGATGCAGTTGAGATCCATAAATCCCCCTAGGAGGTTTCTCTGACTTCCTCAAAACCAACGCTCATCTGCCATTTAACCCCATTCCCACTGCTGAGCTCAGTGAAGCTTGAGTACAAGCAGCTGCCTGTGTGCTGAGCTGACCTCAAAGCTAATGAGCTGCACAGAGCTTCAGGTCAAGCCACAGGTCCCCATGCAGAAACCTCAGACCCACAGGCCACATAGGTTTATCCCTCCTGTGTGTCATGAGCCTGCCTGCCTAAAATAAATGTTCACCTGAGAAGATGCTCTGCTGGCTTGAACAAGCCGACCAGTTTGAGTGCTCAGCTGGCTGTGAGACATCCAGTGGAAACACCATTTTCTTTGCCTATGTTGCTGCTGGGACTTTAATCTTCGTTTCTCACAAACTGGTACCAGCATCTGGGCTAGAAAAACAGCTGGGTTTGTGAACAAATATTTAATTATTTATACATAACTGAACAGTCTTACAGGGAAGAGCAAGAAAATCCTCTTCCCAGGATGTCCTGGATCCTCCTGCTAAGCCTTGCCTCTAGAAAACAGGGCACAGGGACTAAAATCTGAACCAGGAAGAACATACACCCAAACGGGTTTTCCTTAGCCAGTGTTCTCACCATTAATCACTGACTAATGGATAAGGGAGAGCATAAAATGAGGAGTGCTCCTCTCTCTCATTTCAAGCAGAAAAATGAGCACGGAATATAAATCTGGGAAAGAGAATATGGCTGAGAACCCTGCTTGGACAGTACACCCCTCCACATAGCCACTTATAAATCCACATCTTTTACCTTTCCCTCTGAATTTCATTCCTGGTTGGCCGAGGCAGGTTCCTGCTCAGTGGGTGTCTCAGAGTCCCTTTCCCAAAGACACAGCTCGCTGCAGGGAGGCTTGCACAGGAACCTCAGTACCCAAGAAGAGGAGTTCCAATTACAACAGCTAGTGCCTTGAGGACTGGGCCAAGTGTTTCAGGTGTAGCCAGGTAACACAGGTTTCACAATGTTTGGCCCAAATCCTTGTTGGGCCCAGTATATACCTCTCATATAAATCTACCCAAATTAAGAAAGTCATTTAGAGGACAGAAATTTGAAAGCTTCTCTGTACTGCAGTCAACTTACCTACATACCTTGCATTGCCAAGACTAAACTAGAAATCTTCTAAGCATTGCTGATGAGTCCTACTGCATTTCCCTGTGGACCAGGCCTTCCTAACTTCATGGTATCATGGTATTCCACCTATTTCTCTGCTGGTTCTGACTGAAGGCAGGAATGGAGCAATCTGAGAAAATGACACTTCATTGAAGAAAACTTAACAGAATCATTCCAAGTATCTGAAGCAATTTATCTGAGGTTTAAGGTCGAAGTCTAGATCCTTCATAATTTTATTTAAGCTGACTCACCTATATAGCCACGGAAAATAGAGTTAGGAGAGACAAATCCACCCACTACAAGGCAGGAACTACTCTACTTAAGTCATTTAGCAGTTACTCTAATCTGTTCTCAAAAGTCTCCAGCGTGGGAGCTGCTGCTATCTCCCTACACAATCTGTTCTCATGCCTTTCCATCCTTACCATTGGCAAGTTTTTTCCAATGTCTGGCCTAAATCTCACTGGTGAATAAACTGTAGGGAAAAAAATGCATTATTTTCCAGCAGGATCTGCCTCATTTGTGGCTTCTCAGCTTTCTTTTACATGATTTTCCCACAACCAATTTTAATTTGGCCCAAAGATTGGCAGTGGCCAGAAGGTGTTCAGATTTTCCGCAGCCAATTCACTTATTCCTTTTTCTCCCCCAATGCCTCCAGGTGACTCTCCTGCTGTACGACTCAACCAGGATGAGGCAGCTGCTTTCCAAGTCTGTTGTGATTGATGATGATGATGACGACGAATATCCCTGGAGGCAGAATGCTCACAAGTACTACATCCATCTAACCCTCAGCCTTTTCCTCTTTCTCTGGTTCATTCTTGGGAACTACTGGGTTTTTTCTGTGTACCTGCCAAATTTCATCCCACCTTTCCATCAGCCTCAGGATTACTGTGACAAAACCCTGTACATTTTTGCTGTTGGTGTCCTTGTTATTAGCCATACTGTTCTCTTTCTCCTTATCTTTTGTAGCTGCTGCATATATTGCTTTTCCAGGCAAAGGTACTCTTCTGAGGAAGACTAAATGCCACATAAATAAAGCCCCAGATGTTTGGGAAAGAGTATACAACAAAGAACAGGCAATAATTCACCCTTGTGTACATCTTTGTTGTACTATATATATGTATGATAGCAGTCAACTGCAAGAGGAAATTGTAAAATACAGTGCCATCTGGAAATAGCTAAGCTGGAATACAGCATAGTCAATGTAAAATTGCTGCTACAGATGCCAGGGTGCACTCTTGCTAACTTCTACATCCCTTTTCTGACTCTTGGATATTCTACCTGGAGTAAGCTCTTGCAGACACCAAACTCCTCTAAAACCAGGTTCCCTTATGTTGTTTCAGCATGGTACATCTTTGCCTCTAAAAGTAGCCCTCTTCACCGGGATCCTAACATCTCCATAGCCTTGCTGAGGTATGTTATTGTCCCTGCATTACAGATGAGGGAGCTGAGACAAACAGATAAAGGGCTGTATTCAGACCACCTTGCATGGCCCATGGACTTTGACAGTAACTTAGATGCTCACCAGAGAGCTATTCAGGCCTCTGTTAGACCAGCCAGTAAGTAGCTATGATAACGATACAAGCATGTATAAAAGGCAGCCGGAATATGTCCCCCAGGTCTCTTCTGAACTTGGATTAGAAAGTATCTATATCTAACTTTGGTGCTAGAACAGATAGTCTGAATATATCCATATATATCGAATACATCCAAACTGAGCCAAGGCCACTTTGCAAGCCTTTGGTAGAACAAGGAACTGAGCTACTGAGTACCAGCTCAGTGCTTTAACCAGGGCTCAGCATTCCCCAGTCTGGGGAGACTCCTCCACTTTTTGTATAGCCGTAATTTGTCAGTACCACACCAACACAAAGATGGTCATTCTTGGTCAAACCATTGTGATCGAGTTCATAGAAAAACCCATGTTATGTTGGTATTTTAAATATAAAACACAGTGATAAGACATGGGCAGGGATGTGAGAATTTCAGGTGGATGTGTTCACTACAGCAGTTCCCTGGTTGTGGTGTGAGTGTACGTTTGATTTGTTCACCTTGGTGCTGTACATATGGAAATCTATACTTAATAGACAGATGTAACACAAACAGCTTTTAAGTCAACAGCAGCGTCAGCTTTAAAAGCACCAGCATGCACAGAGACAATTGTTTTGTGACATGTAATGGAACAAGCCTGGTCCTGGTAGATTGTTTTTTCATGTGTTGATGAATGCAGTGTAAAAGTGCTCTTTCTGCTTCTGCTTTTATGCGCTTCTGTTAATATGGTCAAAATGGAGGGGCTCCCCTCTATACAAGCATGAGGGTGGCCCCAGGCACAGGAAGAGGATGTGTGTTTGGGGTATTTTTCCTGTTAAAACCCACGCAGCTGAAACCTATGTTTTAGAGAAACCTAAAAGAGTTATATGACGCCTGTGGAAGGGTGAGATCTGTAAAAGAACCTCAACAATATGCCACAGCTGTACAGGCTGTGCTCAACCACCCTTCCTGGGACTGAGGCTGAACATAGTGTAACATCTGTGGGAACCACCCATCTTCAACCATGAACATTTAATCTCAGGGGCTATTATATAGGTAACTAAGAGTGCATTTGGTCCATAAGGATTTAAATTCAGGCTCTGGCTTTAAGAATTATTTATTTCCAGAAAACTAATCTTAGAAAGAAGGTAGGATAAAGGGTGAAATAATCTGACAAGAGGGAAGCATCAGTGTAGCATCCCTCTGCTCTGCAGCAGCCACTCAAGAGAAGTCACAGTCAGGCTGTCCCTGCTCAGAAATCCATGGAATGGGAATTACTAACGCTGCTGGCTGACTTAGGCCATGCACAGGTGTATGTAGGGAAATAAAACCAATGGAAATCTTTCCTTTTATTCATGGGCCTCAGATTATGTCTGGGAGAAATCACAGGCTGTGTTTTCCCAAGAGCTGCTCCACCTCACGCTCTCCACTGCCTCTTTAAAGGTGCTACACATTTCTGAAACATAACTGCTGCCAACGGTGGAATGCTAGAATTCCTCCTTCCCACCCCAAATACTTCACTGGCTCAGCCCTTGGGCTCCTGGATTTCAGTGCTCACTTCTGAACTGATCTGAGTGATTTTACCTTCAGTGGAGAGCACCTTTCATTCATTAAGATGCCGAAGTGTTTAAGAAATTGCCTATCAGCAGGCATAACTCCATCCATCACTCAAATGCAACAAAGCATCTGTTTATCATTACACATGAACTTTACCCCAAAACTTGGAACAGGCATAAAAAAGAAAATTATACTCTGTTGATAATGCAAAAAAAATTTAACAAGGAGGTAGGTACACACACTCCACCCATAGGACTCCAGTACAAACGTCCCCGTTCTTGCAAAATACTGCTAGAATCATTCTTGATCACAAAGAATTAAGGGCTCATACTCCTGATTAAGTCTGAACTGATTCCCACATCACTGCACATCCAGTGACCTTGCAGCAAGTGACGATGTGTGTGCTCCTATCTGAGCAAATATGAGGGGATTTTAGTTCAGCCTGGAGGAGAAGAGATGTAAGCTAAGTCACGTTGCCTTGCATGTTCTGTGTGCCTATGTGAGCATAGTTACCGCAGCTCAGCAGATGTGTAATGTTTTATCAAACTTCAGCTACACAACAGTAAACCTGAGGCCTATGTCTCATTCACAGGGTGCTAAGACTGACTGATTCTCTCCAGTCTACCGTGGAGGCTTAATTCTTTAGGTATGAGGACCCAGTGCATTCACTGACACCTTGGGAAAGTGCTGCCAAATCACAGCGCTATGTTCAGTACCTGGCTGGCACAAATGCAAAATGATAGAGGAGGTATTAACAAAGCAAAAGGCATTTATGAAATACTTTGAGGTTATACAGAGTAAACAAAAAGCTTTGTTAGGACTGGGAGAGGAAAATTCTGAATTGATAGTATTTACCTTTATTTGTGTACATCAATAAGCTATGGCACGTGCAAGTGTGAACATCAATACCTCCAAAATTGTTTGAGCCATCAATTCTGTATCCAGAGAGGTCTGAGCACGCCTTCTGTACTTTCACTGCTACTGCCTCCTTCAGCAGGCTGGAATCATGCAGGTGCGGAGTAGGGACACCTGGTTTTGCGTATATGATTCAATACAACTGCGTTACAGTGACTTAATAAGTTACTGCTCTTCTCCTGACCCACCATCAGCAGCATAGTTTCTCTTGGGTTGCTCCAATGTCTAAATAAAGCACTCAGCTTAAACCCAAATGAAAGTAGTTTAATTGAAGGGACTTTATCTCACGTTGGGGTAAGCTCGGAACACGTGCATGGTCCACAGCACCTTAACTTGTGAGCAGCAACTTTTTAAATTGCCACAAACTGATGGTGTCCCAGACATATGCTCAGTCCCTGGAGAAGCAGGCACATTTCAGTGCCCCACAGCTGTGAGGGAATTAAGTCATTACAGCCCAAAGGTCAAATAGCTGAAAATGCAATCTACACCTTGGTATGAAAATGTTTACTATTTTGCCACTAGACTGAAGTTACAAATTGAAAAAGTTCACTTTTTTTCCACAGTAACATAAATGCCTTATGGAAATTGAACAAAATACACCCTTAAGCTAATTATTATGAACTCAGAAATGTGTTGACTACAATGCAGGAAACCAGCTGTAACTTGCAGTTAAATCATCTCCCCTTCTTGAGAAACAAAGGTTTATTTCTAGCTTTTAAAGGAAAAAATATACATGATTTCAATGGATTAGATAGCCTGCTCACTGCTAGTTGCGAGTATTACTGAAATCTAATAACACAAAGACACAAAGACATTTCTGCATACACACACAGACTCTAGACATATACTTATCATAAATGCAATGGTAGCAGCCATGAAATAAATCACACTTATTACAGTTCATTGCCTACAGTATATTTCTCCTCCCACTACTCCACCTTCTTCAGCAATGGGCATAATATTTCAAAGCCCTAGGGAGCAGCTTCCCATAGCTATTTCAAAAGCTGCAGCCAGACAAGCAAATGTTTTGTTCCTTCATTCCAAATGTTGAACACAGACAGCTCCTACCTGCTGACCCAATGAAGAGAGGAAAGATGAGCATCAGATATATCACAGACCTCATCTCCTCAGGAGTAGAAACAGGAACGTTGTGCTGTTGGAGAAGAGATCTCTCACACAGCACTTGCTCTGAGCTTTATGAGGTCCCAAGACATCAGACTTTAAAACTACAAGGTGACTGTGCAGAAAAAAATAAAGAAGCAGAAGCTATTCTAAGTTATGTCAAGAGCTGTTTTGAATGTCTCAAATGTGAACAGTTGGTGTAAACGAGCCTAAATGCTTTGACTTTACAGGCAAAGGGCTACGAAGATTAAACCAGTGATAACTTCTATACATTGCACAACATTCTAAACCAGCTCAGTTTCTGTAAGTTACCTTGAATCTTATCTCTGATAATTCATCTTCCCCAGATTCTACTTGACAGCGACTCTGCATCACAATAAAGACCTATGTAAGTTCTACATATAATATAGAAAGGATTGTTACATCAGGACTGCAATTTGAAATTGTTGCTTCTTGGCTTATGTTTCTTGAGGTTCCTGTTCACTACAGGAGTACATGAAAGCCCCACAGGTGCTAGCCATAAGAGGAAAAATAAAACATTTTTAGAAAGTATAATATTTGAGGGAAAATAAAAAAGGCTGGCAAGTGCCATCTGATATTGCACAGTACAAGAAAACAAAGTACAAGAAAACTGCTAAAAAGAACAACGTTATATTGCAAGAACAGGTTTCTGAGAAAATTGTATGAAGTTCTGAGAAATCACATATACATGTTTGTAACAGTGAATTTCTACCAAATGTCTCATTTGAATAAAAAGGCAGGGAGGAAGATACTGACCAGTGTTAAGTGCATGAGCCTATGTGATCGGAGTTTAAAAATTAAGGTACTTTACATTTACCAGTCATGCTAATTATGATCAACCCTGCTGCAATTTCACTGAGATGAATAGTTGTATCAGAGAATGATTTCGCCCACAGATTTGAATCTAAGCCATACTGACTCTTCTGAACGATCTTTAATACACAAGCAAAGGGAGAATCTGCGATATGTTTCCCTGTGCTGCAGTATAGCAGCTCAAATGAGAGAGATGCTCTGAGGTGCAAACTGTGGCCCTGTAGGCCAACATACATGAAAGCTTCTTTTAACAATGTCCTCTTGATGTCCATGTGAGTTAGGTACCTGCATATCTTATGGATTTGATCTCAGTCCTTTGGAAAAAAAAATTTAGCCTTTCAGTATCAATATGAAATGAGTACATAGGGTGCAAACAGCAGAGAAAAAAAATCCACTATGCGCACTTATTCACAAGCTGCCACAGACAACACCTTTTATTATCATTGCTTATTTTTGCTCTGTGTATTGCTATTCTACTTCTGCATGGATTTCACATTACTAGTTCATCAATTCTATTTATTTTCAGAATATATCAGAAAAAAGAGTTGCTTCATTATTTTTAATGGACTTTTAAAAAAAATTATCCAACAACAGGTGAAATAAGACTTTTAATAAACAGGTCTGGTGGTTATTTGCAGGGGAGGGTTTGGTTCCAGAGCTTTACATGGCTAAGTTTTACATATCTCTGTGGGTCCTGTTACCACAGCACTTGGACTGCTCGCAGACACAAAACTTCAGCCCATTCCTTTGGCATTTGAACACAACGTGGAGCAACCATACAAGCTGAGGTATGTCTGTTGCCCTGCTTGTAGATATCTCTTGGTGGTCACATGCTACTCGATAGTATCCGCAATTTGGTAACAACTGTGCTAGAATAATTAACATTAATAAGCTGTAAGACTTGCAGAACAATAAGAAAAGTAAGAGAAAAGAATGGAGTATGGTAGAACTCACCTGAGCCAATAAACTCATAAGCATCCCTGTCTGGCAGCTGGTAGTAAGAACAGTAAGATCAGAAACAGGTAGCTGAAGAAAATATTAGTACAGATAACTGCATTACTGTTACAGTCTAGCAACAAATGTGTACATTCAAGTATGCTGCCTACTGTAAGGACATAAAGATAATTCTTCAGCCATGGGAATAATAAAATTGATCTTTTATTGATGAAAAATTTTATTTTCCAAGATGAAAATAAACTATAAATCTATTATTTTCAAAACAGTTATATACTAAAGCATGCATAAACTATTTGATACGTAGGAGATTAATCAGGTTAGCAGCAGCTTTAGCTGCTCCTCCCAGTCAATTCTTTCCACTTTGGGAGGACACTCAGCGGTCCCTCTCCTTGCCAGGACATGCCCGTCCCTGGGAGGCCCCGCAGGCTCTCAGAGACCAGGGTCCTCAGCAGCTGATGGAGCAAACCTGTACTTCTGATAAGGCAAAGTAAGAGATTCCTTTTACTGAGTAAAAAGGAGTGATTAGGCTGAGCTGATGACATACTGCCACATTTCTTTCTCGAGAACAAAAGGCTGTTTGGTCTGGGGAAAGCCTGACTGTTCATTGGAAACAACACTGCTGATGACAGCAGCTGGCAAACTTTGCAATAACTTGGGTATAAGAGCACACAACAAGGAAAATACCCTACTGCTCATAAAAACACCACACACGCCAGAGCTTTGACCCCTCCCTGCGTTCAGGACGAGCAGCTTTTGCTTCTCTCACCCTTCAGACATGTCCCTGAGACCTCGGGGCCTGGATGTTCCTCTTCCACCACTCACCAAACCCTCCGCTTCAGCCAGGCAAAAGGAAGAGTGCCGACTGCCTCTCCCCAGGCTGCTGACAGCTCTTAATTGCTATTACACTCACTGGGGCAGCGCTGGTTTCTAAAGCTGGCGTTTTCCAAGCGTTTTGCACCCAGAGATGAGGCCGGCATGGCAAATGCAGGGTTAGGAGCAGCTCCCACAGCAACAGTGGCTTGCGCATAGTTGCCACTTGCTTCGAAAACCTGGCCCCAATTACAGATGCCGAGCTTTTTTGCAGATCTGGCCTTTAAAGCCTGCTCCTGTTCCCATTGCAATCAGTGGCGATGTTCTGATTGATTTAATGGGGGCAGGCACAGAGACTTAATTAGAAAATTGGTAACTGCAAGGAAAGGAGAAAATGCGCAACAGCCTGCCAGATCTCTGGTAGGAAGCAAGCAATGGAGACAGTTGTCCTTAAGACAGACATTTTAGCCTCTGTCTCTCTCTCTCTCTCTCAAAAAAAAGGATAATAAAAGAGATTGGCAAGATGGCCTTAAAGCTGCTCTTAAACATCTTGTATAATATATAATTGCTTTTCAGCTCTTGAGTACTCTATCTACCTTTTAGATCTGTCCCCTGGGAAGAAAATATGAAACATGCTCAAAAACACAGCCCGTAACAGCAATTGGTATTTTCAACTTTTCTTTTGTGTTGGGAGGCAATTAAAACTTTGCTTAAAACTCCTTGCTCTTTGACAGGTACAAAGATGGATCAAGCCTAAGGTGTGTTTTTCATATTAGTCCAGCTGGGGACCAGAGAGGCATTTTTCACCAGCTCTTGGGTTTTAATACTGAGATTCTCAATTCATTACTGTATGAAAAATCCTAATATCTGGAGGCTCACAGTCACAATGCTCCAGAATTTTTATTTGCTTTGAGGATTATCTGCATTCATGGAGGGCCTGCATAACAGACTCGGGGGCTATTTCTACACTGGTAAATGCATATATCTTAATGCAGGATCACCAGTGCCAAGCCAAGCTGTGCAGTGTTAACCCTGGTGCAGTCTCATCCATAGTGCTTGGGAATGAATTATCCCTTGAGCAAACTATCCCCCCTGACGATGTTTGAGCTTGTTTTGGACAGAAGTATCTGATTAATACTTAAAGAGAGCCTGGGCATCAACAATTGTTTGCGTAGTATGGGCAATAAGAGGATCAGGACCTGGGAATATGCTGTGAGTTATTTGATAATGTAGATATACCTGAAGTGTTGTAGTCCTCAAGGGGAACAGTTAACTCGGGTAGGTTTTATCAGAGCTAAACACTGGGTTGTGTTTAGCCACAGTGAAGCCATCTTGTTCTGTGCTCAAATGAGGAAAATGTCAGGAGCTCAACAGACTTGACCCCCCCTTCCAGTGGGGGAACCAGGCTACACATATGTATCAGTTGCTGGCTGTGATAACTATCTGAGATGTTGGCTGCCAATCCATAAGAAGAATTCCTTGTCTAAAAAATCCCTCACATTCAGAGCAGTGTCCTATCAGAGTTTAATGCTAAGCTAGCAGCAATGATGAAAGAACCCAAAAGCTGTAACTTTTCAAATTTCCAAAGCTCCAGAACAGATTCTAATTCAGCTAACAAGGTGTATCAACCTACAATTCAGTACAAAAGGTAATATGCAGCCAAAACTCTTGATGTGGGCAGAAATTTTGCCTGTAAGAGTACTGTGAGGCAGGCCCTTCATTAGGACCAGCCAGCTCTTGGCAAAAACTATGCCTTACCTTTCTCCTGCACACAACCCATACTACCTCATCGCTGTGATGGCTGTGTTAGCAGAGAGCACTCATACAATCTCCACAGTCTCCTGCCTCTGGAACAACAGTACAAAAGCCAACCATCACAGGGGTTGAAATGAGGTAGCAGAAACACCTAGGTGTCAGGACAGTGTACAACAGCTTGCTTCTGATGTAAAGCCGTTCAGACACACAGAGTGCGTGCTGTGACAATTCCTTTCTGGGTGCAAGCTCAGGCCCTTACTATGGAAAAAGCAAGTGTTTCCAAGCAGAAATCTCTCAGCTGAGTGTGCTCAGGAATTGTTGCACTCTGGCAAGAGCATCATTTCTCGGTGCTTACAAAATCTCCCGAAAATGGCATTTGTTAGAAGGGTATGGCTCACATCACAGTAGTAGCGCTACATTATTTATATAATATCCTCAGAAAATTTTGTGTGTGTACCAGGGTGACACTGGTTCCCAAACCTACATTCAAGTGTCTTCCTAACAATCTTCTCTTCTCTAATGTTAATAAGAGTAATATGCTGTAATTGTCCATCACTGCTTAAACCCCCAAATATTATGAGCTGCTCCCATTGTCTGGCTGCCATTAATATATTTTTGTGTTTGACTCATGGACAGCTTCTGCTGTACATACTCACATTGGTTAGTACCTCAGGGCTGCACCACCCAGCATCTTGCTGATTGCAGTGCAAATGATTTAGCCTGCAAGGAATTCCCTGTATCTACATACATGCCAATTTACTTTCAGAGGTCGGCAGACTGCAGGGATGTACCTCCCAATTTATGAGAACAAAGACTGAAACTACAAACAAAACACATCAGAGCCATCATCCAGTTTTGCTTGTACGAAGCCATAGTCTCAGTGCTTAAGAAACAAACAGGGTAAACAAAGAAACGACAAGGCAATAAAGCACAACCTGGCTTAGTGCATTTACTCACAGGAACGGGGTTTTGTTTTGTTTGGGGTTTGCTAATGTTTTTCAAACTGAAACCGTATTTCCTGTAAAGATCGCAGCTAATTCTGTCGCGTAAGCAACCGTGGAACTTTGTTGTTTTCCTAACAGCACACTGAGATGCACCGAGAGTTACAGACCCCAAGGTGAGACATTCTCTAACTAGCATAAAAATGTGGGGCAGCGCTGCAGTTTTCTGCCTGGATATTCATAACAGTAGGCGTGCCCACATAATTCTCTGGTTTTCCCCTGCTGTGTATTGTCTCTGAGCCACACTTTGAGGAAAGTAACCAGGCAGACTTTTACAGGCCATGAGGGAAAGGGAGAAGCTTAAGGGGTAGCAGGATTGAAGTAGGAAGAGGGGACATTATCTCAGCCTGTATGCAGGACTTGCACAGGCCTAACATCTGTTCTGTTCACAACGAGTGTGATTATCTAACATCATTATAGCAGTGTAGGCTGTACAGTTTTGGTTGCTAATTGCATGTTGTAGGTGATGATCACAAAACTATTTCCATATAGCTCACAATTATATACTTACAGACATCACAGTACGTAACTGTAGTTCAGGCTGCCATTCATTTTCCATTATAGGAAATAACGTTCTGCCACTCACGCTATTGCCAAGCTGTTCCTTTCTGGGCCAGAAGTCTCCATTTCAAGCATCAGAATCAGTATGAATTGTTTAGGAACACTTCAGTCAAAAACTCCTAGCCATTTCCAAGAACAAAATCAGTTAAACTGACTCAGGCTGCTGGTTTTAAATAAATTCTTTCAACACTTCTAATAAGAACAAGCATTTTCAGATTTCATGCAAAGATATGACATTTAGCTGGATGGTCTCTGAATGGAAGAAAATATCGCTGTGAAAATGTATCTTTTTGCCCTCTGAAAACTCTTATTTCACACGCAATACCTAGTATAAGCAGACAGTGCCGAGTTCAAAAGTTTTAACTTCATGGTGGGAACTACTTTTGTGTGAGCCTAATACTCACACAACATGCTGAGAAAGTGGAAGGCTTCAGTACGAGGCCATTGCCAGAGTGAAGAGATTTAGAAGTATCCAGCTATCATACAGGGTCAAAAAA
Source organism: Buteo buteo (assembly GCF_964188355.1). Lineage (NCBI taxonomy): Eukaryota > Metazoa > Chordata > Aves > Accipitriformes > Accipitridae > Buteo > Buteo buteo. The sequence continues at coordinate 33,029,655 of NC_134184.1, read as the reverse complement.
GACAGAATATTCCCATTCATCCCCTCTCTCTGCTATTGAAACCAGGTAACTTAAGCTCTTGAAAACTTAGATGGGGTTCCCAAAGTAGCTTCTGTGTGTGGCCCCACATACCACATAAAATACATGAATTTATCTAACTTGCACACTGAACTTTGTAAGTGCATAGTCCTTTAATGTACTTCAAAACATAATTATACATGCAATGGCAATTTCCTTATGGCTAACATGGGTTGTCCAGATGCGCAACTCCCAGTGATTCGCTTGGGCTTCACAGCTCCAACGCACATACCAGAGGAACCGAAAGCACATTTTAAATTTCACTCCCCCTACTGCAACGGCCACTTGCGTACCCTTTCCTACTGGTATGGTTTACCCCATCAGCGGCAGCCAGGAATTTCACGGGTTTATTTAATGCTACTTGGCGTGGCACAACACCGCTGTTTATGTTTCTACAGAAGCGCCCGTCCCTTTGACAGCCCTCCCCAGCAGAGGAGGCAGACCCAGGCCCTGCAGCACCGCTCCCCGTTCCCAAAACGTGACACCCCGCTTCCAGGCTGACAGGAGCATCTGTCCCAAGCAGGTTCCCTGGGCAACTCTCCTTCTTTCCTCTGCCACCGCCATCACCGGGCACGGCACTCCCCGGCGCAGCGGAGGCCAGCTGCAGCGCTCACCACAGCGCCCGGCTGGCTGGCGGCTAAAAGCAGCCCCCTTTCCTTGCTGGCTAACGCAGAAGGGCAGAAAATGGAAGGGATGAGGAAAAAAACAAGCCGCCACCCGCTGCGGGGGAAGAAGGGGGCACAACTCCTCCTCAGAGACACACGCCGCCCTCCCTCGCACCCCGCTCCAGCCGCCAGCCCGTCATGGCGGCGGCGGGCGAGGCAGGGCGGGGCCGCCCCTCGGCCCTTACCTAACGGCGGGCGGGCCGGGCCGGGCCGGGCCGGGCGCCTTATGTAAGGGCTGAGGCGGCGCCAGCAGCGCTGTGGCGGCCCCGGCGCCACCACCATGTCCTGGTACCGCAACGCCGTGTGGTTCGTGAAGGGGCTGCGGGAGTACACCAGGTACGGGCGGGGAGCGGCTGCCCGCCCCCGGGGAGCGCGGCGGGGCGGGCGCCGCGGGCAGGCTGGGGGCGTTTCTGTGCGTCCGCGGGCGTTCAACCAGTTGGAGGTGTTGGGTTCCTTTCTTTTTTTTTTTTTTAATACATATTTTTTAATGGCAGCCTCCCCGCCCCCGCCAGAGCGGACAGATTTCGCCGCCGCCTCTGTGAGAGCCGGGCCGGCGGCGCTGCCTGGGCCCGCCCCGGGTCCTCTCAGGCCCCGCCTGAGGCGGCAGGCGGGCCGCCTCCCGAGCGCCGGGGCTCGGGCTGCGTGGGCTGTGGCCCTGGGTTGGGGCCGCGTCCCTCGTGGCAGTGCCACGGGCACTGTCCGTGACCTGTCCCACGAGTACGGAGAGTAATGGGGGCTGGGGGGGGGGGGGTGGCGTTTAGCGTGTGCCGGGGTGTGAGGGGAGGGTGCCCTCCCGTATGTATTTTGGAAGTGCCCCCTTCTAGTTTCTCACAGGTGTCTCCGATTTATTTAGGAGCGGCTACGAGTCTGCTTCCAGGCACTTCAATCCAGCCGATGTGGAGGTGAACGTGGCTGGAAGATCCTTTCTGGTCACCGGTGCAAACAGTGGCATCGGCAAGGCCACGGCCAAAGAGATAGCGAGGAGAGGTGAGGTGGGCTGGAATGAGGAGCTCTGAGGGGTCGTGACAGAGAAGGTTTGGCCTTCCAGCACAAACACAAAGACACAGCTGCCTGGGATGAGGGGTCAGGCATGTTGTTTTACAGAGCTGTTACTGTGGGTTAGAGGTTTAAGCATGATCAGTGCCATGAAAACTGGAATAATGAAACAGAATTAGTGGAGAGGATCTGCAGAGTGTTTCTCAAGTGCATCTTTACCAAAACTCTGTGTTATAGTGGTGTCTAAGGATGTTGGTGATGGATCAAGGTCTGTTTAAGGCTGATTCAGTAAATTAGCAGCCTGGCTGAATTTGAACTGTTTTGGAGAACCTACAGATGTATCATACGATGAAAGAAAACAATTGGCTTTGCCAAGTTGAGATGGGAGAGTGTGAAAGAAGCAATGTAGTTGTGCTTGATCTTAATAACCTGGAGTTTGTGCCCTTTAACTGATTACATGCAACTTTTTTTTCTGTTGCTTTCTGTAAGCAAGGAGGTGGTATGAACTGGAACTAGCTGCTGTTGAAGGATAAACCTAATCCCTTTCAGAGTTGACAAAATAATTCCTGTTGTGCAAGAGTGATAGGAGTTTTGGCATGTAGAATGAAAGGGAGGAGCTTACAGCTCTTTGCTCTCTCTTTGCCTGCTTAGGTTTCGTAACTGTCTTATGAAGGAAGGTGGTAACTCGATTTAAATTAAACTAATTCAAAATTATTAGTATCGAAGAGCCTTTGGGTTACAGACCCCCATCACTGCCAGTATGTGACTGATTTCAGGTTCCCACTACTGCCATTATAATAGCCTTACGTAAGCATTGCTTTGTCTGGTGACTGTTTTGCTCATAGATATTCCTGCCAGGTTTTGCAAGCTGTCAAGCTGACTGGATTTGCATAGGATTTGGTCACCATATCTAGTATTTGGAGCCCAAAGAACAACCTTGGGCTCAGACTGTTTGCGTGATACCTTGCGTGGGCGTTGCTGTGCATATGAAGTTAAAATGACTTAACAGTGTCTTCCTGATCCTAACCTTGCCTGTGTTGCTCTGAAACTCAATGTCAGCTCTTGGGGCTCTGGCTTCTAGCTGAATCTCTTCAAGTACATCATGACAAGAAAAGAAGGATTTCAGACTCGGGAAAAGAGTAACCAGGCTACGTTGGCTTTACCTTCAAGCACTTCAGATCTTTGTAAATAATGACGGTCTTGATGATAATTTCTTTACTCGAGTTCAGCTTTTCTCTGAATCAGTGTCTCATGAGTATTGCAGATTTGGGCTTTCCTGCATGTCTTGTGAACTGCAGTTCCAGTTTGACACAGTCTTCTCCCAACCACTCTGTGAAGCCTGCAGTCACTGTGAGAATGGCCAAAGAAGTGAGCACTGGACACTGCCCCTTCTGATAGCCTTTTCTCTCACTCATGAAATCTGTTCTCCCTCGGGCAAAGACTGTCTTTCATTCTGATCTGTATCTATTCAGTGCCTGTCTGTGCATGGTCCCTTCCATGTATGGTATATGTGTAACAAATTGAAGATGAAACTGTATTAAACATTGATTAGTGTTGTTTGTATGATTATCCAAAATTTGGGAGTTTCCCACTGCTGCCTGCAGTTGTACACTTGGTAAAAGTAACCAAGCCAACTCTGGCAGTGCAGTGGAGGAATCGGACCATGTTAGAAAATTTCAGAAGAACCTTGAGGCTTGTTCCTGCTGGGATGCTCCTGTGGTATTTCAGTGACCATCTGACCAGTATGGCCACTACTACTAGCAGGCTATAGATTTCCCACAAGCTGGAATGCAATCACAAAAGGTTTTTTGTTTCATTTGGATTTTATCAAAAAACTAACCCCGAACAAGAACGGCAAATTGCACATCACTTCCTGGCCCTCCCTCTTTGCTGATGCCTCCCCCAAACAGTTAGTAATTATCAAAAGTGTTTCTTGTCGAAATCCACCAGGTGGCACGGTTCATCTGGTTTGCCGCAATAAGGAACGGGCTGAGGTCGCCAAAGGAGAAATAGTGACAGAAACGGGCAATCAGGTGAGCTGTTTTTCAGTCTGTTTTTAATAGTATTTTCATACAGACATGGAAACATCTAGTAGTTTATCATTCATATGGTTTGAAGTGATGTAATTTCACTAGGTGATATTTTCTATGTTTATTAACATCACCAGCAGCATGCTGTTTTACTTAAATATTTGTTGTTGATATGTTTTGTGATGGCCTACTTACTATTCCTAACTCTGTGGCTGAGGCTTTTAAAAGTTAATGCACTGCAATACTCTTGCAACAATGTTTATGAGTTTACATCATTTATGGCATTTATGTGTCTGAATAACATGTTCTGGATTTGCTAAGGTTGGCGGCTCTGTGAAGTCCTGTGTGTGGTCCTAGTTCCATGCTCTACATACTTTTCCATCCCCTTTTCTTACAATATCTCTTTCTTACCTCCTCCCTTCTGTTGCATACTCTTTTTGCTTCTCTACATATAGCTCCTATATAGCACTCTACAATATACCTCTGTAGCTCTCACTGTTGCTTTTGCTAATTATTCAGGAGGGTGTGCTTATTGAAAAGTGCAGTCATTGGCTTTCTATCTTGGTGTACTAGTTTTGGCTGGGATAGAGTTAATTTTCTTTATAGCAGCTCCTATGGTGCTATGTCTTGGATTTGTGACCAAAACAGCGTTGACAACCCATGTTTTAGTTATTGCTAAACAGTGCTTGCACAGCAGCAAGGCCTCTTCTGGTTCTCACGCTGCCCTACCAGCAAGCAGGCTGGAGGTGCACAAGAACAAGAACTTGGGAGGGGACACCCTGGGACAGCTGAACCTCTGCTGACCAAAGGGATATTCCATACCATATGATGTTGTGCTCGGCAATAAAAGCTGGGGGAAGGGGGGACATTTGCAGTTATGGTGTTTGGTTTTCCAAATCACTGTTGCATGTGATGAAGCCCTGCTTTCCTGCTGATTGCTAAACACCTGCCTGACAATCAGAAGTAGTGTATGAATTCCGTATTTTGCTTTGTTTGCACATGCAGCTCTGCTTCACTTATTAAACTGCCTTTATCTCAACCTACAAGTTTTGTCTGTTTCACCCTTCTGATTCTCTCCCCCGTCCCACTGGGAGGGGAGTGAACAAGTGTTTGTATGGGGCTTAACTGCTTACTGCGGTTAACGCACAACACTTGGATGGAGAGCTGTCTTCATTTTAAGTAGTAACTTGGCTCTTGAATGCAGTATTTTGATTCTAGTAATAGTATTTAATGTGGATCAAAAATTCTGAAGACTTTTTATGGTTAGAGTTACCACATTGACTAGATTTCTGCTCTTTGTGTCACACTAGGGAGCTGAAACCAACCAGCATTACACTTCAGTTCTTTAATGGAGGTGAATTGGATCAGTCCTTCTGTAGAAACAAATACTTTCTAGCTGTCTTTAACTGTGTAATCCCATGACTATAGTAAGACTGGTGATTATCTGTGTTACCTCCTTTTCTAACTGCAGCCAGACAGCCTGGGAAGAGGGGTGAGTTTGATGACCTCTGAAGGTTCCTTCATGTTCTGTTTTCTGTCATTTGGTGAAACAAAACTTGAGGCAAATAATGTTCTTCCTCTAAAAGTAACACAATTACTGCATTCCCACTTCTTGGTAGGCTGCAAACCTGTAGTTTCTCTAGTCATGAAAGAGCATGAGGGCACTGCAGAGCTTGTTCGTGACCCTGGGATCAGGGCTCTTGTATAGAAAGCAGCATTCAGTGAAGTGTTAGATGAGCTGTACAAGAGGCCCTGTGGGACATGTGACTGCACTGGGAAGAGTCATTTTAATAAGGAGTCCACAAGAACATCCTTCTTTATAAGTACTCATTCAGAAGCAATCCAGGAAGGTAATAAAATGCTTTGTCTGCAACTTGACAAGCTGTATCCAGACTTAACTTGCTCTTCCTGATCATCTGGATGGAGATCCTCATGTAGTGTATGCGAAAGATTTTTTTCCATTTTCCACAGCAACATGTGCCGGAGTTCAGTGCTGAAATGGAGTTATTGTTTGGCAGACACCTGCACCTAGAACTGGGAATTGGGAAGTTCTCCTAATCTATTAAAGTAGATCTAGTCACGGAGATTAGGTCTCACTTTAATGTCTTTGCTACCATTGAGGACTTTTTTTAGGGGACAGGCCTGTGGGTCCTTTTTCTGAGCCAATGTGACAGTCTTCAGCAGATAAGTGTTGATTTAGATATTCTTCAGGCTCTGAAATCACTTGTAATATTGAACATCTGCCCAAAAAACTTCAGCTCTTCTGTACCAGCAAATAATGGTAGTAGCTTTAAAAGTAGAAAGCTTTTAGAGAGGTATCCATCCAGTTAGAAACAGTAGAGCAGTGTCAAGTTTTTGGTCAGGTATTAACATTATGATAAGAAAATTCTGACTGAACTCAACTAAGGAGCTGAAATCCAATGGCTAGCGAGAAAGTCATGTGTTTTCTATCTTCAGGGAAGGAGAATTATAGGCAGGGAATAATGCCTTATAATTTTCTCAGCTTTTTCACTTATCTCATTTGCTTGTAATGTAAGTATTTAAAGAAACAACTTGGAAAGAGAGGAGCCCCTTTGATTATTTGTTTTTTTGCATGAGAACACATCCTCTGCATAATTACCTAAAACTGCCTTTTCATGAGATACGTTATAAGACTATCTGTGGTGCGTCTTTGAGACTAAGTGCTATCTAGGAGAAGACTAGGAGTTGACATGCCTTTTGTATCCTGATAAATGCCACTGTGCTTGTACTAGGTAGGACACAAATCTGCAAAAAGCAAAAGAATTGCTTGTCCAAACAGTAAAAGGTTTTTGATGTTTTGGAGAGAGGAAATATTTCTAGCTTTAGTGATTTAGAAAATTATAACTTTGCTCTGTGTCAGGCTTTTCCTTTTTTTATTCTATTGCATCCACATTCCTGGCCATAGTATTTCAAAACATTGCAAGACTGTTGTGACATGGGGTGGCTAACAAGGACTTAGCAGTTAATACAGCAGTTAGTGTGGAAGGGGGTGCAGAAGGCACCCAACACTGAGACAGCCGGAGTGGGCGCAGTGATGCACCTGAAAGCGTGCTCTCCTGTCCTGGTTGGAGCGACTGCGCCTGGCACGTGGGAGGCTGGCCCAGACAGAGCTCCAGAGGAATGATGTGGCAGATGTCAGGCTGCAGGGAGTGACTGGTACTTTCCCTGAGCCTGGGGCAGAGCGTGATGGTGGCCTCATCTGTTGGGTTCTGTTGTGGTCAAGGTGCTGGGCTGCCAGGTGAAGCAACAGCAAGAGATAAGCAGGCTGCATAACTGCAGGGAACAGAAAGAGGAGACTGACAGGGTCTTTGCAGAGAGTAGAAGAGCACAAACCCCACGTTGCTTGGAAGGAGGGACAGCTGGAAGCTATGCTTGAATAAGTGGTGGATAGAGACTTCTAAGATGGGAAGGAATGGAAGCTTGTGACTACTGGCAACAGAAGGCAGGCTTGTTCTCTGCCTGCAGATGTGCATTTATAAGATAGGTGTAGTGCCATGGTAACAGATGAGGAAGAACAAGCTCTGTCAGGGGAGGTGTTAGAGACAGGTGAGCCTGAACTGTTGTCGGCACTGGGAGGGAGTGGTGGCTGATAATGGTTGGAGGCTCCCTCCTGTGGGGGATGGAGACACCCACCTGCAGTTTTGGCTTGATGTCTTGAGAGGTTTGTCACTTGCTGGGGACTCAGATCTAGGGTATTGTGGAGTGTCTGCTGAGGCTTGTCTGAACCTTGGACTAGTACCTCTTGTTGCCCAACCACATGGGCACCCATGACATGGTGAGGGGTGACCTTGAGTTCATCAAGAGTGCTTACAGAGGGTGAAGGACATGGGGACCCAAGTAGTGGTCTCCTAAATCCTTCCAGTGAAAGGGAAAGGCTTGGGTAGGGGCATAGGCACCCTGCAGGTCAACACCGGAATGTGCAGCTGGTGTCACTTTGGGCTTTGTCGCTTTGTCTTTGGCCTTTATGACCTCTTTGACCTTCTCTGAGAAATGAGCATTGCTAAGCAGGAATGACAAAGTGGAGCAAGAGTATCTTTGTCAGCAGGCTTTCTAAGCTAGTGAGGAGGACTTTAAACTGGTTTCATTGGGGGATAGTGACCAAACCCAGAAGACTAGTGGCGTCATGGGGACAGTGAGTATGTGTCATGGGGACAGCAAAATGGAGGAGGCTCTCAGAGTTTTCATGTGAAAGAAACGTAACTGGGAGCCCATCTCAGATGCCTGTACATGAACACAGATAGCATAAGAAACACAGGAATCTATGCATGGTTGCAGAGCTGTGATCTCACTGGGATTAGAGAGACATGTTTGGCATGACTAGAGTGCTGGAATGGATGTATACAAGCCCTTTTGGAAAGGCAAGCTGGGAAGACAAGGAGGAGGAGTTGTGCTCTATGCAAAGGAGTGGCTTGAATGCATGGAGCTTTGCTCTGAAATGGGTAATGAGCCAGTTGAGAGCTTATGGGCAAAGCACGGAGGTCAGATCACACGTGGATGGCATCATGGTGGGTGTCTGCTACAGACTGCCTGATAAAGTAGAGTAAGTAGATGGAGCCTTTATTTTAGAGGGCTAGGGAAGCCCCATGATCACAGGTCCTGGTACTCATGGAGCACTTGAGCAATCCTGATACCTGCTGTCAACACAGCAGGGCATAAACAATCTAGGGGATTTCTGGAGAGCATCGAGGACAATTTTTTGCTACGAGCGTTGGACAAGCCAGCTAGGGGTGATCTCTGCTGGACCTGCTATAAATAGCAGCCTTGAATAGCTGCCTTGGTGGAATTGGCCATGAGATTGTGGAATTTAAGATTGAGGCAGGCAAGAAGGATGAGTAGTAGAATTACAGTCTTTGGTTTTAGGAAAGCAGATTTTGTCTCTTTTATGGACCTGGTTGGCAGGATCCCACGGGAGACGGCCATGGAGAGCAAAAAGCCTTGAGAAAGCTAGTTGATCTTCAAGGGAAACCTCCTCAAAGCAGGAGGTGCTTCCTGTTAACTGGAAAAAGGCAAACTATTCATCTTCAAGAAAGGCAAGCAGGATCTGGGGAACTACAGGCTGGTCAGCCTTACCTTGCTCCCCAGGAAAACTATGGAGCAAATCTTCATGGAAGCCATGAAAGACAGGAAGGTGATTGAGAAAAAACAGCGTGGGTTTATCAAAGGCAAACCTGGCCTGACCGTCCCAGTTGCTGCCTTTGGTGAGATGACTCTGCCTATGGACAAGAGGAGAGCAGTGCTTGCACTTAACTTTGAGAAGGCTTTTTATGTGGTCTGCCATGGTATCCTTGTAGCCAGTTTAGAGAGATGTGGTTTGAACTGGTGGATGACAAGCTGGGTGGAAAACTGTCTGGAACATTTGGCTCAAAGTAGCAATCAACAGTACAAAGCTGATCTGTTAACAATTTTTAAGTGGCATCCCCCATGAGTCAATACGGGGGCAAAAACTGTTTAATGTCTCTCTTAACAACTTGGAGGATGGAGCGAAGTGCGATAGTTGTCAGATTGCAGATGATCTCAAATGGGGAGAGGGGGTGGGCAGGGAGCTGGAGAGCAGAGCCACTCTTCAGAGAGATTTAACAGGTGAGAAAATGGGCTGACATGAATCTCATTAAGTTCACCACGCGCAGATTGTGAATCCTGCCCTGGGATGGAATAAGCCCATGGAGCAGTACATACTGGGACTAGCTGGCTGGAAAGCAGCGTTGCAGAAAAGGACCTGGGGTGACAAGTTGTCCCTGAGTGAGCAGTGTGCCCTGGGGCAAGGAAGGCCAGCCATACCCCAGGCTGTGTGAACACTAGTCAGCAGGCTGAGGGAAGTGCATCTTCCTCTCTATTAAGCCTTTGTGAGACCACAGCAGGAGTCCTGTGCCCAGCTTTGGGCTCCCCAGGACAAAGAAGTCACCAATGTCCTGGGGCGAGTCCAGTGGAGGGCTGCCAAGGTGATTAGGGAGATGGGATGTGTGATGTGCAAGGAGAGGCCGAGACGGCTGTTTTTGCTGTGTTGAGAAGGCTGAGATGGGTGCTACTGTAGTCTACAGCCACATGATGGGAGGATGTAGGGAAGGCAGTGCCATGCTTCTCTTGGAGGTCTTCAGTGAAAGGACAAGAGGCAGCAGACAGACTAACAGGGAAAGATTCTGGCTAGATAGTAGGAAATTTTTTTTTCACCATGAGGGTGGTCAAACACTGGAGCAGGGTGCTCAGAGAGGCTGGTGAATCTCCATCTTTGGAAATGAAACTTCCCTGGAGAACCTGATCTCAGCTACCTGCCTTGAGATGGCGGTGGAACCAAGCGGCCTGCAGAGGTCCCTTCCAACCTAAATTATTCTCAAATGTTGTGACCTTCAGCATTGCTTTGGAAAGTTCCTTTCAGCTAAAGAGGAAGCTGGTGTATGAATTGTTTAAACAGAATTTTTGCAAGCTTTGCAATATTTTTCTAGTTCTCTGCTATGCCTGACTGTCTGTCACGTGTATTTATCTAAGTAGGGCTCTCTTAATAAATTTGGCATTAAAAAGCTATGGCTCAGAAGCAACTGAATCAAGTGACTAAACATGTTTTAAGGACTAGAATTAGATTTCCCAGTTGAGCATGCTAACTTGAAGTGTTCTAATTGTGTTCTGGAGATAATATTTTTTCATACAGGGTCTCTTCACTGCCCCTGTTGATTGTAACTTACTTTTTTTTTTTCCTTTAGAATATCTTCTTGCATGTTGTGGATATATCTAATCCCAAGGAAATCTGGAAGTTTGCTGAAAAATTCAAAAATGAACATAAATTAAATGTGTTGGTAAGTTTGCATACTTAAATCATGTGTCTGCCTTTGGAATGCGTAGCCTATGAGTTTGTCCAACAGGTAGTGTAGATTTCACAATTTGGCCCACAATTCTCTGCTTAATTTTTTTCTAAATGTTTTTGCAGTAGTCTCCATGGTCTGTTTGCTCTTGTCTGTTCTCAGCTCACATCAGAGACATGCTACAAAAAAAAAAAAGAGAAAAGCAAGAATTTTTTAGCTGCATCTTTTGAGGTTCTTACCATGCTTTTTTGTTTGACTTTCATTACTAATAACTTTGTCCTTCTTAAAGATTAAACTTTTATAGAAAGTCTAGTTAGAACAGTCTAAAACAGAGCCAGGGAGAGAGCAAACAGTTAAGCGTCATGGCTGGTAAGGGACTCAGTACACTTTCTCCTTTATTTAGCAGTGAAAATTTTCTCTGGGGGCTGTAGTAAAACTGAGGCACCTGGAGCAGTTGTTTTGGTACTTACTAGGTGAGGAAATTCTGACAGAAATGGGAAAATAGCTTTTGAGGAGTGGCAGCAAATGAGCAGGAAGGTATGTAGAGGCAGATCTCTTTGAGGTGGGAGAGAAAAGCTTGAGCTTCCTCTGGAAGGTAAGGCAGAGAAAGAAGCGTGTCTGCAAATATGCTAGCTGCTTGCAAGCTTCTGACTGTTCATGAGGTTTTACCTTACAATGCATCCATGCTGTGTGGTGGAGCACTGTTTTAGCAATATGTGAGTCAGGTGGGGTATTTGTGCCCTTGTTGTAGGGACCCCAGCTTTTCTCTCTGCCTGGCAATCCTGCACAAAGTATGAAGCACCTCTGCTGGTTAGCTCTGCTCTTCTCAGGGCTAACTAGGATGCAGCAACCTGCTGACCTGGCTAATCTGCCAAGTTTGGAGCCAATTCTTTTAATTTCCTGAGGGTGGGAGTTCCTGCGGGCCATTCTACTGCATGTTGCACAGCTTCCCATAGTGAATTTTCACCTAATGGAGAATACATCATCACATAGCATGGATGATGTGGAGTCAGTGTGGTCTCTCAGATGAGACTAACAAACTACACTGCATATTTATGTTCTAATATCTGCTTTACAATTTGCATATTACTTTCTGCGAGAAAAGAGTTTTTAAAAACATGGAGTAAGGCACTAAGAGGACTGTTAGCTCTTAGTGGAATACATCTGTGGTCAGCCAGTTGTCTGAAGATCCTTTATTTTGCGAAAAACCTTTATCGGCAGCGACAGAGTAGCGTGACTTGGAATAGCACGGTTTATTGAAACAGTTTGTAGCTTTGTATTGCAGTGTTGGAAAACAGCAAACTAACATGGGCTGCTTGTATGTGTGGTTTTGTTTGTAGATATTTGTGTAGATTGTTCTTGTTTACGGGAGTTGTCTTACAGATCAACAATGCAGGATGTATGGTGAATAACAGAGAATTAACTGAAGATGGACTTGAAAAAAACTTTGCAACAAACACTTTGGGTGAGTACTGAGGCTTAGTTCTGAAATACACATATTTTGGTTACAGCAGTGTGTTTTCATAGCTGGGTTCATAAGGTATGTATTCCTGCTCAAAGAGGATTGTACCATTGCTATGCCAGGGAAGGAGCAGGAAAGGAAAGGAAGAAATATTACACCTTGTTTGGAGTGTCATTTTTTTTAACTTCTTCATTTTTCAGTTCTCATATCAGTGCCTTTATTTATCATAGCGGCAGCAGACAAATGCAGATAAGATTTAATTAAATTGATTCTGAAATTTGCTAGGAAATTTTGTTCCAAGCCATCCTGCTAATTATACTCTCTTTGTAATACATGTGCTCCTGTGGCTTGGATAGAGCTTGGAGCATGTTCAGATATTTAAAGAGACATTTAAATGTTTCAGTAGGATTGAACAGCTCTGTTTGACGTGACAGAGGCACTGTGTAGGAAGACTGTGCCTTATATAGTGCCCTGGACACTCTCAAACAGATGCAACATCTAGTCAAGTGATTGAGCAGTGCTGGGTAAGTCTTAGGCCCTCCATATATAAGGGGCATTTCCCATGAACTGTGTGGTAGAGGTGTAAGAGGGACAAATTAAGGGAAGCAAGTAAAGGAGGAAAGGGGATATGTGGATGAGCAGGGCAGACAGTGAGCAAAGTGGAAGGTTCCCCCATAAAAGCCATGGAAAAGATGTGAACAAACAGCCTGCCAGCAGAGAGAAGAGCTATCTGCTGCCACTGGTATCTGTAGGACTGAAAGCTACACTTCTTGCAAAGGGATGTGGCGCTTGCATCAACCAACGGTCCTGATGGTCTCTTTTCCCCTCTGCCTCTGTGCAGGGTAGGTGGCTTTCTCAAGTGACTGTCTTTAATATAGTCAGAAGTGATACATTAAGGAGGAGCTGTGGTGCTTTGTTTCTACGTTTTCCTCCTGTTCATCAATATCTGGGATGAGGAAGGGGGAAGCTTAGGCTATAAAGGTTGGGCATTTATAGAACTAATATAGCCTGGAAACCATTGTTCAGTTTTATTCTTAGCCTTTTTCCTGTGTTGGTTCCTTAACTCCTATTTACTTTTGAAAACTAACATTTTGGGTATAAATGTCTTGTGCTTAGCTGATAATGGTGCATATAGCTTGTTTTTTCTGCAAGTCTGACTACATTAAACTGACAACTCAAGTATAAAGGTGCAGATTCATTTTCTTCAAATTAATCTTCTGCTAACATTCTTCTGTTTCTCATGGTCAAAATTCAAAATGAATTTTATTTTGCCATCAAATTTCCCCTCGCTGCAGAAGTACAAGAACGTGTACCTTGAGAAATTTATTCACCTTAAATTAGTTTAACCCTCTTGCTGGATTTTTTGCTTGAAAGACCACAATGTGCAAAGGTGTAGCTCTTCCAGAGAGAAGCAGAATGAAACAAGTACAACAGTCTGAACATGAAAGCATGTTTTGGTTTAGTTCTAAACATTGAGGAAATTAATTGCTGTGGAACTGTACTAGTGCTTCACTTGAATTAGATTTTATTACACAAGTAGAAGCAGCAAGTTCTGCTTTCCCAGCTGTAAATCAGCCTCACTGGAGATATACAGCTGCATAGAGGAAGCTGAATTACGATTGTAGTAAACTAGGAAAATACAAGTATTGTCTTTTATGAATGTTACATATAGATCTCCTTTCTTCATTTGTGTATCACTTGCTGCATGACTGTATAAGAAGGTCAAGGAGATGATTGCACATTTGAGCAGATAAGGTAAAATGGGTAGGTCATCTGCTGTTGTCCAACCTGCAGAGTTCAGACAAAGACTGGGTTGTTTGCTCAGACAGGTTCTCTCTAGGCAACAATAAGGATTAAATTTTGAAGCTTTTAGAACAGAGTGGGTCTTGGCTGAGCTGGAAGAGGCTGTCTGTGCAAGAGAAAGCTTCTGTGCTTGCAGGTCAGACACACATGAAGGACCAATGCTATCAACAGTGCAGGTTGTTGGGTTTTTTTTCCTCAAAGTCAGAGATGAAGTAATAAATCATATCTGCTGGAGTCATAGTAGGAGACAGCTGTATGGAGAAATGCCTGTAAGAGTAGATGCTGTGTTAAGTCATTTCCCTAAGCACTAGGTACCTTTGGGCATGCTTTACTTTGGAGAAGTTATTTCTGTATCAGTAACTATCTGTGGTTATAGGTTCCTAGAGAAAAACTTGGCTAAATTAGATATGGCTGGTTTATAGGCTGGCTGTAAACTGGAATGTGGTCTGAGAAAACAAACTTTCCCCAGAAAAGCTAAAGCCTGAAGGATGACGTGGGCTCAGGGCCCCTGTTTTGAAAATCTGCAGTTGTCCCCCTCATCAGCAGCATGGAAACAATAACTCATGACTGCCTGGTTTCTGCAGAAATAAGATAGAATAATACTAATATTTTTTTTCAGATCTTCACATGCAGGGTGTTCCTTCCATCTTTCTTTCACTGTTTGTTTCTACCCTGGATCTTAGCTCTGGTCTAGTAAGGAGTATGTAGGTTGTAACTATCTAAGAATGCAAGACTTTGAACTATAACATGCTTTAAAGGTAGGGAAGAGTCTTTGAATTCTGTATCTGATATCTGATTAACATTCATATAAGCTGTAGAATTGTTCACTTAGGTGTCTAAAATGCTGTGGAGCTTTTAAATCCAGGCTGGGATATTTTGCTCTTGGCTGACTTGTTAGTCTGTTTTCAAGCATAATGGATGTTAGAGTTCAGTTCTAATTGATCATCTGACTTGTGAAACATACTTTATATCCTGATCTGTTCTTGGATGTACATGGGACAAAAATGAATGCGTAAGTCCTCTGGTAGATCAGATGAATATGCACAAAAATAATACTGGTTAGAATAGAAAGTAAACTTCCCTTAATATGAAACACCACTGACTGTCTAATTGAGGACAGCTCACTGAAATAGGAGGTACAGAGTCCCCTCTGGTGTTGTCAGAATATACAGGTGGGTGAAGGTCATGAAAACGCAAAATGCAGGTTGATAAGTCAGGCTTTGTATGGTTTGTCTAATATTCAAGTTCAAACTGTAAACTGCTTTGAGCAGGCAGTGGCAGCCATATCTGTGCTGGTGCTTAGCATCCTTAAAATGGGGCTCAGGCACAAAGGCTGTGTGGCTTGTTGTGGACCTGTTGTCGCTGTCACATGAAATACCTTACCTTTTTTTCCTGCTACACCCCCAAGAATTGTTGCTCTGATTGCTGGAGCTCAGTGAGGGTGTAGAGAGCAGAATAGCTGTGGAGAGCTTAGACTGTAATGTGGGAGCGCTGGCTGGACATGTGTCTGAAATGGCACATGGCTGATTGAATCACATCTTCACTATGAAATTGAGCGACTGGCTTGGGGTAATGTGGGCAGATTTTCTGGGGAGCTGCTGATCCTGATGGGCAGATTTTATTTGTATATCCTTTAGTTTGTGTGTTGTTGCCCTTGCGTTTCCTCCTGTGGGCTGGCCTTGTACTTAGGGTTGTATCCAGGAGCTGGGCAGTGACAAGCAATCATTTGTTCTGAAGAGTCTTGCAGACTGCTGATTCAACACTTTATTTATTTGTTTATTTTATTTTGTTTTACTTTTTTTAGTAAAACTCCCAACAAGACTATTCAAACTGGCAGTATTCAGTCATTTTGGAAAAAACTGTCAGCATTGGTAGGCCAGCGGAGGCAATGGCAGCATGTTATTTCTGAAGCACTAGTCATTTAGCTGAAACAATCCTCATTCCTCTATTTTATAGCCTGCCTCACTTTACTTTTACTCAACACATCTTCTTGATTGACATGGAAAAATGGCATATATGTTACGGTTTTATTGCTACTTACCAGCCAAGGGGATGCTAAAACACACTCAGAGATAAATAAATGATGCTCCCAGTATGCATATTTTCTTCAGTCTAATGTGCTCTCATGTTTTAATAATATAGCCATATATGTTTACTCTCTCTGCAAGAAGGAGTAGGGCCAGAGGAAATAAGATGCTTTTCTACCACAGTAGCAGTACAGCCCATCTATGGAAACTTGCCTACCTGTATGGATATTTGTCAGTCTCTTTCCTACACATAAACTGTATCTAACTGGTGTTTCATACAAGCCAGCACTGCCTGGTGGACTGTGTTCTGAACTACTCCAAGTCAGGCAACTTGGGTACCAGCTGTCAGTCTGCTGTAAGGTCAGTGCCTCATCAGACCATGATAGCAATTTTCTTTCTAAAGAGCTTTGAGACTCACGGATGAGAGGTGCTATGTGAAAGGATAAGGTTGAATGTAATTGCATATCAACTAGCTATACTAAAGCCTAGGTCCTCAGGACACAGAGGAACCCTTATGGAGCTGAGCTTTGTAATTCAAGGGAAATGTAAACCTTTGTTTTGTCTTTCATGGTCATTAGCTCTTCCCCTACACTCTCAGTTATTGCTGAAGGCTGGAATTGGCCCTCAGAGACAGCACACTAAAATCTGCATTCCTGATCTTGTACTTGGGGATGTCTCTTACTTGGAACTGCATAAATTGAAGACTTGAAAAGATAACCAGGTCAAGGAAGAATGTCAGGGGGTTTTTTTGTTTGTTTGTTTTTAAGACTTGGACATAAGAAAAGCAAGCCAATATCACTGATTTTTTTTTTTTTCCCTACCAGATGAATGAACCTTTTTTTTTCTTTTTTGTTCCCACTTTTTTCACAGTTGAAATAACACTGTTCCTAATAATACCCTGAATGTTAGCAGATTGAAAACCTCACCAACAATTTACCACTAATTGCCAGATAGAACAACAAGCAAAAACTATTCTAGAGTCCACCAAGACACTTGCATCTGCAATAATTGCATCATCAATTAATTTGATGTTATAAACAGGTAGTGGCTTTACAATATTACTTCTGCTAAAACCATAATTTTCTTTATAAATCAATTTTAAAGTACAGGTTTTGGGGTCACTTGAAATCTATAAAGCAGATAGGAGTATGTGTTCATGTACTATTATTATATGTGATATCCCGTTGACTTCCAAGTCTGAAATATATGAATCCTAAGAAGTCTTCCAGGTTTTAGCAGGCTAAAGCTGAGTTACACCACCAGCATTCTGGAAATCTGCCTTCACAGTGCTTCTTTACATTTTCTGTTAGGACTCTCCTGTGTACTGCTTAGTTTCATGTTCTAGTACAGAAAGATTGTAGCCTTCTGTGGGAAAGACCAGTGTCTGGTACACTGTAGACTTCTGCCGCTTGCACGGGAATAGCTTTCACTTTGGTTATGCTGTGGTAGAGATGGTGAGATCCACAGTGAGCTAACTGTTGCAAGATCATGCAATAGTGTTCCCTGCAAGACCTAACAATAATGTTTTCCATACAGTTCCCTCAGCTTCTACGTCAGGTCATGTGAAAGGTAGTGTGATTTTATTTAGGAGTTTATGAAGCAGACAGGCTGATTTTTGTAGGGTTTTGTTTTGTTTTTTTTTTTTAAACAACTTAGTGTACAAATTGAATCTTTATCTCCATAACAGCTCCTCATTTTCTACACTTGCATCATTAAAGTTTCACTCTGTGGTTATGAAACCACTGAATTACTGCTCATACAGGTTGACAGAGGAGTTCACTGTATGGAGTTAAAAATGGGAGTTGTTAATTAGAGCACAATATCAGATTACTCAACTAAATTGAGAAGATCTCAGAGCCAGTGGAGCAATTACAAAATGGACCACAACAGAATGTATGGTGATTCAAATTTATTTTTTTTTAGCAAGTAAACATGAAACTTAAATAAACATTAATGTGATCAGCACTTGGGAGGAAGCGTGTATGAACAAAGTGTGTTCTCATTAAGTGCCATGCTCGTTGGTTTTACTGGAATTACCATGTGTAATGCACAGACTGACAACCTGCAGTGTCTAATCTGCTATATGATAGAGTTGGTTGAATGGTGTGTAATGGTGGAGTTGCTGTATCCCTATAGGAAAGTTTTAATTACACTGTATTATACATTATTTCCTATTACGTGAGCCCAGCTTCAAGACATAAAACTTCCAGGAATTTTTCCAAAGAAAAGCAAATGTTGAGAGGATGTTTATCTTTAAAAGAAACTGTGCATCAATCCCAGGAGCCTCTTTAACTGGAGAAAACATGGCCAGCAAGTACTGTGTCAAACCTCGTTACACAGAGCAGGGCTGTAGCTTGTCCAATAGGTTTCTCTAGTCAACTCTTCACCTCAGCAGAGTTCAGTGAGGGCAAGATGAAATCCTGTACATGGGGGTGATAGACTGGATGGTTACTCACCCCCTTCTGTGTTCCTGCTGTTTCTGAACAAGCTCCAAAATTCATCTTGCTCGACTCCTTTGTGGCACAGCAAATACCCCTTTTCAAGGGGAAGTGTTGTATACCATTTCACTGCAATTTATTTTTTCTTTTTGCCCAGTTACCCCAGTGGGAGTCAAGCTTTCAGGCCATGTAGACAATACACCTTCCAGTGGCAGGAGAAGGTGATGTATAAGAGTCTGGCCTCTGTCACAGTCACAGATACAGGTCGTACAGCCGTATGTCTAGCACTGCCTCGTAGGTGTACTCATAGTTCCCTGCCTGCTGGGTCAGAGATGCGTGTGAGAGAGGCTGCTGGTCGAGTTTCCACTGTGTGAGTAATTCAAAGTAGCCTGCTCTTTTCCACAGGCACTCAGACCTGTGCAAGAAATGAGCTGTAGTCCAGGAGAACTGTCCAGACAGGAACATCCTGCTCCCAGTTGCCATGTGTCCCAGGGGGCTCTCAGTTTCTCCTCTGTCATGGATGGAACTGCTGGGGTACAGGCACTGGGAAATGTGGTGGCCTCAAGGCTGAGCAACTCCATTTACAGAGTATCATCTGCTTGAGACAAGGACTCGCTTTCTCCAGAACCCCCCAGGAGTAGTGGCAGCTCTTGTTTTCTGGGGAAAAAAGGTCGTCCTTTCTTTCTCGCAGAATCCCGAAGGTCCTCTCAGAGGAGGGGCAGGATCACCAAGATACCCAGTGCTTAATGCTTTCAGTGCAAGGCACATCACTGTTGATCGTTGCCTTTAACTCCATGCACCTTTGTGTTCTCTCTTGGTCTTCTTAAACAATTAAAAAAAAAAGAAACCTCAAAAAAATCTGTACAGTTTGAATGCAGTGATAATAAAGCATATAAAATGTGATTAATGCTTAACTGTTTTTAACTAAAGTCTGTGGGAGGAGGTTCCTCCTTTAACAGACAAAAATTATTTTTGTGTTAAGGAAACATACTAGAATGCTGAAGTGTTCATTTTGGAAAGGCAGCTATCCAGTACATTGATATTAATAATCAATTATTAGCAAAAGGATATATAATTTGGATGTTTTCTTGATTTCCTTAAGTGGGGGGAGAAGGGAGGTAGTTTCTTCTAACAAATCAGTTTTGGTTTTCCTCGCAATTTTTTTTTTTTTACTGAAAGTAAGAAAATTTTCCTTTTTTGTTTTTATACTGTTAATGTAATTCATGTTTTTATGAGGACTATGGCAGGCAACACATTCATTTGCAGCTTCCCCTTTTACTTCGAAATTCATTTCTGTATTACTGAATGCTGCAATACAGCTGTGCTTGGTAAAATACATGCCATGAGGTACATGGCCGTGCCAGGTCTCTACACTGGCTGTACTGAGAATTCTTCCTACTTGTTTGAACATAACTATCAAACTATGTGCTAGCTTTTATGTGAATAAAAATGTGGAGGTTTCAATCGATGATGATGCATTCCAGCCAATAATATACCTTATTAATAAGGTATGTCTATTCTACTATTATTGTACTAAATTTCTTGTCCAGGCTGTTTTGCCTGACAGACCAACCCATGCAAATAAGAGCGTATAATATCCAAGTATATTTGTTAAAGTACTAAGGAGTTTGCATTTGAACACTTAAAACAGGGACAATAGTTGGTGAAATATTTAGTAATGGGAGAAACACTTCAGTCTTAATGCCTGATGTGTTGCATCTGTGTGTGTTTTGAGATACTAGTGCTTACCATAGGAAGCTGAGATCAAAACTGGTCTTTTTGCTCTCTGTCTCAAAGCAAATGAGCAAGTGGTTTTGTGGGGCAAAAAGATGGAATGCTCTGGCTCTGTGGGATTTACTGAATTCGTAATAAACTTGAGGAAGAGAAGAGAAGCTGGCTTTGCAGTTAGTTTGTGGTTTTAAATAAGCACATAAACTTCTGACAAGCTGTAGTTGCTATAAGCAGGATTTTTGGCATTGAACATTCCTATCATCCAGCTGGAAAACAAAACAAAACTCAGTTGTTAATGAGGCAATGTTAATGCATTCATCTTTGCATCCCTTTAGAATTAACAAATCAACATGAAGCCCCTTAAAAGTGTAAATTAATCTGCAGGACAGTAAAATCAAGCATCATCATAGCTGGTGCATTGCAGCTCTGCCTTTTGGAGATGCAGCTTATTTAACCAAGACATGATGTTACTTCGCATTTGAAGAATCCATAGCAAATCAAAATTTAATCCAGGCTCTCGGCTTGTACTGAAGTGATTTTTTATTTATTTATTTTTTACATCGCAGCAGTCTCCCATGACAATCAGCGGTGGTTCTTGTCCTAATGATGTCATCGTTCAGTCTCCCCGGCACTACCAGGGGAGACGTACAGGCTCTCGTTATTCACTCGCAACTGCCTTTGCTTGCATTTTCTGCTGAAGACAGGCTGCATTTACTCATCCGCTGTGCGTTTGCTTTGATTTGCCAGGGTTTTAAATATATTGTGTGCATATGGATGTCCCTCTGATTATATAGAGAAAATGAAGAGTGCTGTGACTGACAGGGGAACTGCACAGTTTGTTCACCAAGCATGTGACACGTTTGATTTTGGTAGCGTATTTATAAACACACTGTATTTTAACTGGGTGATCTCATTGCCTCTGCGGAAGAGAGGTTATAAAGACACATGCTGAAGTCTTCACGTCTACTGAAAAACATAGCCTCAGTAGCTCATGGAAAAAAATACATTTATTGCTGACACAGAATTGTTGAACTAGAGCCATTTGTGAAGAGATGAGAGGTAAGTATTATACTTGGTGCAGAAACACTAGACTAAACGGGGCTAGATTCATTTTGAATTAAAGATATTTTTTTTTTAAATACAGTTTAAAGGGAAAACAATTAAAAATATCTCTGATGAGATAAAAACAAACAAAAATCCCTGTGTTGCACTTGAGTGGGTGAAACACCACTAGGTGTGTCTGAATCAAATACACTAGCAGTTGAACAATGTTTTGAATAACAAACTTTGCTGGTCATGGTAACAGCTGTAATGGAATATATTTGTGTGATGTGTACAAATCTATGCTAAATGAACATGACTAAAGTGGGGAAGGACAGAGTTAAGTTTCCCAAGTAATTTTAGCTCGGCCTTGGGCACACAACATTAATATTTTTCCCCCCAAGGATTCCTTATCTTCTGTAATAGTCATGCTGGGGATTTAAGAGGTGGTTTTTGTGTGCAACACAAATCAAAAGTGTCAGTGTACTCTGAGTGATTTCATAGTGAGAAGGCAAAAATGGATGAGTCTTAAGTGCAGATGCAAGGGCCTAAGAAACACAAGTGTGAAGCACAGTTTCCTTCTCTTGTTCATGACCTGGCATAGATACATGTATCTATGCCACACATGGAGGGGAAACGCATTCCCTGTTTCTTCGCTGGCATCACCTTACCCCCAAGGAAATCCATACCTGAGCCATTTTGCCTTCAGAGTCATGGCTGAATGTAGTGAGCAGTTTGCTCTACAGATACAATAAACATAAAAGTCTATAAAATAACTGATGTGCCTTTTGATAAGTGTGCAGCAACGTGGACCACTACAAGTTGAGTTGGCATATTGCAGGTAAAGCAGAAAAAAAAAATCATCATTAAATTCAGATCAAGTTTCAGAAATAGAGACTTTGGGTTGTTACAGAGGGTGGGGAGAGAAGAAAGCTTTTTTAAAAAGACAAGTTAATGTTGGTGCCTGTCTGTCTTTTAGGTACATACATTCTGACAACTGCCCTGCTGCCCCTCCTGGAAAAAGAAGCTGATGCCAGAGTGGTGAGTCTGTGATACTGTTGAAAAGTGTTTTACTACTCTTACCTTCTGCTTTGTGACAGCATTTCTTTGATTATGCTAGCAATGCAGGATTAGTTGTAATGCTGTAAGCATCTCTAGAACCCTCTTGGATTTTGCTAACAACCACCTCCTTCTCCAAGGCAAAGCTCCTGCCTGCTACTCTGAACCCTTTGTTGGAAATCAGAGTAAAACACTTCTTTTGGAAGCCTCCCCTTTTACTTTCCCTGTGGTATATTACCTCCTGCAGCATAGTGCAAAATACCTGTAACAGGAGTATAGGCTTAAAAGAACCTTAGAGATCTTGCTGTAAAATAGGACAGCAGGTACATTTTTTTTTAAATGAAATTTCCCAAGTTTTGTACAGTCTCTTGTTTTCTAGTTAGCTTCTATAATTTCTAAACATATAAACTACAAATAGTGCTATTCTGCTATTTTCTTTCTCCCAATTACTTCTCAAAAGGAAGAAGCGCAAAGTTCCCTGAAGCAGTCAACACCACTTTGAATGAAAATCACTTTCTAAAAAAAATTCTGTTTCTTCCACCTCATCTCCAGGTATGCTCCACATATGAGCACAAGCGTAGTGCAGAGTATGGAGAGGGATCCTGCTCCCTAGGGATTTCCAAATATGGCCTGAAGACCACATTACATGCATGAGTGTGATTGTGGGGAGTTCCTGGTTTTGCTTTTCATTCATTTGCTTTTCGTTCATTTGCTTTTCATTCATTTGATTACAGATAACTGTCTCTTCTGGGGGCATGCTAGTTCAAAAATTAAACATATCTGACTTGCAGTCGGGAACTGGGACATTTGATGGAACTATGGTGTATGCGCAGAACAAGGTACAGTCAATGGTTTTGAAAACAAAGCCCAGCACTTGTTTGTTAGGCGGCTTATACCATCTGCTTTGCAAAAAGCTGTTGCTTTCCCATTGCATCCAACCCACACAGAGGTGCACAAGCAATAATCTTCAGAAGTATGATGAGTGCATACCATCTTGCACGGAGAGCATGGGTAGACTTTCATTTGATTTGATACAAGTCTCAAGGGGGAAAACTGTCTTTAGCTGACAAACCCTTTCTGCCTGCTTAGTTCTTACCTACAGTCTGCAGCAAGTAGACGTGGTCAGTAAAAGCAGTGTAACCACTTTAAAAGTAAGCTTGTGGCCAGGGTATGGATTGCAATGACCATGGTGGTCTCTGACAAAATTATCCAATAAATCCAACCAGGATGAGCAAGGGTATATTTCTGCTATGCACGCCTTGGTATTTACAGCACATTTGATGTAGTTTATTTCTCTGGGAACTAACTTGATGCTAGACTGGCTCTTTTTGCTCTATCCTAGAGACAGCAAGTTGTCTTGACAGAACAGTGGGCAAAAGCTCACAGAAACATTCATTTCTCTGTGATGCACCCTGGCTGGGCAGACACTCCAGGTAACATCTGCTTGACACTGACTATATTTTTTCTTTTCAGGATTAGTCTAAAACTGAAGAGAAATGAAACTTTCTGGTAGATTTCTCCAACAGGTGCAGTGATTTCTTGGCTCCAAACTGGTGCTTGAAGCAGTTTTATGCCCCCTGGTAGCTCTGTTCTGCACAGTGTCTGCTATCTGTGTATGTCCAGGGAATAATAATGGGCAATGAATGGTTCCAGCCCCACACAAATGCACAGCAGAACCACAGTGCTTTAAGCTAACCTTTAAGTTACATTTGTAGTGGGGCTGTTAAACACACAGGTAGAGCTTCTGCCTCTGTAAGTACCAACGTGTAGACATTGGGAATTTGCGAGGGCATATAGGAAAGCAGAGCACGCAGCATTGTGCAAGCCCTGTTCCTCTGCTCTTCCTCTAAACATTTACTGCTGTTGAGAAGCAGCGTGTTTGGCCAGACAGCCCTTTGTCTGAGCTGCAGCTGTTCTTCAGTGACTGTGTCTCGGCAGGCGGGCCAGCATCAGTTATCCAGTAGGCATGTTGTGTTCTACAATATGTTACCAGCCCCTAACACACAAGCTTCGGATGCAGGCTAGCAGTCTGATCTCTAGGTCTTTTCTAGGGATGCAGTTTCCCAGATTTGCTTCTGATGACAGAAGCATTTACCCAGTCTACTTTATGCTTGAAAAATGCCCCTTCCAACTTAATATCCTAGTATTTCTTTTTCTCTAAAATACATTTATTTTTGTACATTCTTTGTGGATTTTAAACCTAATGAACCATAAAGTTACCCCACCTTAAAGTTCAAGGACTCTCCTACCCCCAAAAATAAACAGCTGCAGGGGATGGGCCTTCAGTCATCACCTGTTCAACAAAATAAAAAGAAACCAGAGTTTGAACATGAATTATTACGTAGTTGGTTTAGGTACTGTTCACCATACAGTTTTTAAATACAATGCTGCAACTGGTTTCTTAAAACTGGTGAGAAAATAAGAGCTAAAACCCCTGGGTTTTGGTATTTCCCCCCATGTCTTGGCTTCTTTGCAGTTTAGAATGGAATTGGCTCAGGAGTCTCTTGCTGATCCTGTTCTCAGCTCCTGCTAGTTTTGGTCCCGTAATTTGACCCAAACAAACAACTGGTGGATGATCTGGCAGTTTAGCACTATTCCAGCAGAAGACATTGTACTCTTAGCTATGGGGAAATACTGGTTCTCCTTCATAAACTCTGAGATGCCTTCTCTTCCTCCTATGCTCACAATGGCAATTTTAAGCTGTTTTTCTTTTAATCAAAAAAAACCTTGCATGGCAGACCACCATTCCATTGTTATTCTTTCTAGCTGTGAGATCGTCAATGCCAGATTTCTATCAGAAGATGAAGAATACGCTGCGCACAGAGGCCCAGGGAGCTGATACCGTTGTATGGTTGGCAGTATCATCTGAAGCAATAAAGTTACCGAGTGGCTTGTTCTTCCAAGGTAAGGCAGCAGTGTCTTACGTTGCGCAGCAGTGGAGATCCCTAAGCTGCCTGGACTGTAGGATCCCCATCTGGCCTGGAAGGGGATGAAGGCTCCACCAGGCAACTGTTGTTCAAAGGATAAAGTATTACTCAAAACTGTTCCCAGACTAAAGGTTCAAGTGAGAATTGTGCAACCAGAGAACGACTGTGTTAAGTTGTTATGTTTCTGCTTTTGTCCTCTAAAGTAGCTGATGGACTTCAAAGCATTTCTTTAGGGAGAGGTGGGGTTTTTTTAAATGAAAATGGCTGTATGCAGGACTGCGCCAAGGGAAGGTGAATCACAGCAGTCAAACAGCATCTTTTATGATGCTGGAAAAATAGCATCCTTCTCACAGAGCACCGGGGTTGGCTTTGCTTTGACAGGCTCTTCTTCCTACTGCTCCATGCTAGTTAAAGCTGCCAATTCCCCCTTTCTCTAATGCTGGGCAGAGACTTGAGCACAGTGGCATTTTTGGCACTGTGAGCATAGGGAATGGAAAAATAGGGCAGAGCCCTTCTTTTCTCCCAGATGAATGACAGGCATCTTAGTAGGAACAGGTGGAAGCATAGATGTCTTAATGGTGATGCAGGTCAATCCAGAAGGAGAAAGGCAAAGCTCAGGATAATTGCTTACAGAAGCACAGAACTTTTCTTGGATGTGGCACTCGAATCCTGATTCACTGAATTTCTAGGTGGAGCATACAGGGAGTTCAGACTTTTCCCGAGTTGGGTTGACTTTGTCCCTTCTGTCCCCTCTCAGACAGTCACGCGGGGCTGGTTGGCAGATACTTAACTAGACCTTTTTCATGTCATCATGTGGCGCATGCAGAAACCCCACATGCCAGCTGGTCAGTCGTCTTTGTAGAAGTAGGCTTTGCCTTTTTCGTACTCCTGTCACCTTCTTCTAGTCATCATGCTTCTGTCTAGTTGTTCTTTCTCTAGATCATAATTCCGCCTGGCTCTTGCCTTTGGCCTCTGTCTACCCCCTGCTTTAGTAAACAGGGAACATGCCTTGGCTCTTTAGCTATAGCTGTTGACTTTTGAGAGCTTTGGTCTTGGCACAACTGTTCTTAAGGCTGCAAGAGAAGTCCTGTGTCTGTGTCCCGTGCTTATCAAATAGTGATGAAATCAGTTATTTCTCTCCTGCTGCCCTTTGGAAGCCACAGCTTAGTATGGGCCCTCTTCAGGCCCTTTCAGTAAATGGGTTTGTGTGCAGGAGCACTTCACCACAGACCCTCTGGTCCTTGACGGCCATTTCCTGCATCAGTCTCACCTTCCCTCCATTTCTTCTGTTCCCTTTTATTCTGTTCCCTTTGAGTGCAAACCAAAGCCAGCATTTTCTTTTTTTCCTGAGGAAAAAAAAATGGGAAGTGAGAACCTGACTCGTACAACCAGAATTCTCTGCATCTGCCAAAATAAAAAATGTTTGACAGAGTCCTGCTTTCCAAAGACTAGAAGCATCTTCTCTGTGATGCTGAACTTGGCTTTCACACATAGTTCCCAAACTTTAGCACAGGCTACTGGAAGCAGTACAGTTAGGTCGGAAGCAGTTCATATTCAGTGATGGAGAAGGGAATGTTCCTCTGCGTGTTTCTCTCTCCTCAGTTTTCCATGAGCAGAGGTTATGTGGTATGTGCAGCCAGTTACATTTGCTCTTAAGAGAGCAAACATCTCTGCTCCCCTGGGAAGCCTGATGGCAGCCTGATAGGTTTCCAGAGGAATCTGCTGCCCAGTGTTGCAACAGCTTCTTCTTTTAGTCTCGGCTGGCTACTGCGGAAGGACTTACTAAATAAACTAGCAGTGCTGCGCCAGTGCTTTGACGTTTGTTTCATAGACATCTGAGAGCATTGTCACAAGGTTCCCGGGCTCTAGATACTGTGTTTTTGGGGAGAAAAATCCCTTAGAATGGATGGCGATAGAGCTGTATTTACACAGAGTGAGCGAGGCGTATGAGATTTGGAAAACGAAGCAAAGCATCAAATTGAGCAAAGTTGGTCAGACGTCTTTATGTTGGATACATGTCACTTAAGGTGACTAAGCAATTAGCTTAAGTTCTTTAGCATTTAGAATTTAACCATTATTTTTAAGGATGAGAGTAAGCATTTTAAGATTGAAAATAATCCAAACTACAAAGTCCCAGCTGGGGAATTTGTGTAGCACTAGAAACATTATCTAGAAGCCAAGGAAAAACCCTGTCTCATGCTGCAAAAGCAACCTGTGCCTGCAACACCAATCTCAAGTTATTGGTCTTTGTCTACAGGAGTTGCAGTAGTGATGGCGAGCAGGCATAACCCCGCAGTAAGGCCTTCCTTTAGCTATACTGTCCTCAGCTACAAATGAGGTCTTGCTCCCCAATCTAAGTCATATTGTGCTAAAGGACAATTAATCTAGTTCCAGAATACAAATGAAATTAGCTTAATTTCAGGTTTGGAAGATACACTTAACTAAAATTGTTTACAGATACCTAGAAGGTAAGCTTCCTGGCTTCAAGACCGTGAGGTATGTTTGGGCAGTATAGAGCCAAGCAGAAAAATCTCCTCTGTGCTAGAAGAGGTGGTTAAATGTACCCATAAGGATTTTTTTAATTTTTTTTTTTTTTTAAATCTATTTTTGTCTTCCAGACAGGCAACCAGTCGCTACACACTTACCCCTGGCAAGCACCCACAGTCCACCAGAGGATGAGGAGAAGCTAATGGAGGTGCTGGAAGAGTTCTCCCAGAAGTTTAAATCCACTTCTCCAGGAACTTAGTGCCACTGCTGACACAGCGTAACCATAAAGCTTCTAATTACACAGTGACAGTGCTGTAGTGCCCCTGCTGTTGAGGGGAAGTAGGATGCCATAGGCCTGTTAAAAATAAATTGGGTTCAGGTGTTCTTATCATGGGGGAGAGCAGTGCCTGCAACATGTTTTTTCTGTTGCAGAGCCTTTCCCATTGTGAATATGCACCTGCTGTCTCAAGACACAGTAAGGTTGCATTCTTTGAATTGGAAGAAAAATTGGGAGGCATTAAAATAAAACCCAAGGCTTTGTGAAGTTACCCAACATAATTTGAAATTCTCACCACAGAGAAATGCAGAGGAGTGTACCTTCCAGGAAAGAAGTAGTGAATGTTTTAAACAATGTTTAACCACTGTATTTGACAGGTTGGTGGCTTCCTTCGCTGTGTGTGGGTGACTGGGCTCAAACCTGTAACTGGGAATGCAGAAACTCTCTCCTGCATCGCCTGTTTAGTCTAAATGGAAGGATTCCTCACAGCCTTCAGCTATAAATCAATGCTGGTATGCAGAAGTGATCTGCTTCCTCACGTTTAAAACAGCAAGAATTTAGGAACGCTGCCAAATGCCTTCCACATTACTTTATGGAGCCAAGGCTGAATATTATCCCATTTATGTCAAGAAGCCATGAAGTAGGAGGTTTCAACACATACCACACCCAGACATGGCTGGATCCAACGGACAAATGGCTGCATGACTCTAGGTATTGAGAATAAATAACATGCTAAGCTGTATGTGTTTGCCATTTCTGTGAAAGATCAAAGGGAATTGCTTTATTATGAATGGCTTAAGAGGGGGGGGAAGGGAACACGGTGAGTGGGGGCACAGGTTTTAGAGAAGTCTGCCTCCTGATGAGAGAGTTGTAGTTTGCCTGGAAGTGTTTATTTCCAGACACAGAGGATGGGATTCATCTTACCTGACCTGTGGACATTTGAATTACTCATTGGAATTCTCGTTGTAAATCAGTAGAGAGAAACCAGGCTTTTTCACAGTGATTTACTGGATCTAGTTTAAAAATGACACCTACATTCCTACATCTTTCTGCTGATGGTGAAGACAATCAGCTTGGACTACTCCATTCAGGTGGGATTCATTTTGTCTTGCGTATTTCAGATTTACTGCAAAGCTAAGACTATTCATAACCATAGTGGTAACACGTTTTCTTCTGAACTGAGTGTGTTTGATAGCAAACTGCATACAGACCTCGACCAAGTTGCACTGCTGTGTTACCCATGGCTGCAGACTGCTGTGGTTGGGCAAAAGGCCTAGACACACCTAGAGCACAGGCATTCTTGAGCAATCTACTGTGACTGGGAGCTAAGGCCATCCTGATGGGCAGAGGAGAACTTGTTATGTCTGCTTTACATAATTTAGTTTCCCAAAAGACATCCTAGTGGCTGATGGCATTTACTCATTTTTCAAAGACATCCTGTTAAGTATCAGTTTAGGAAAAAAACCCTTCTCTTTTCAGCCTATTGTCAGTCTCCTTGCAACTAAGAGAGGCCCTGAAATAAGTTTTCCCGTGATAAGCAGTGCTGAGACAAGTCAGGCTGTCACAGCTCTTCTTGAAGAGGCTGGATCCAGCGTTTGAGCTATTGCTTCATTTTAGAAACTTAACTCCTTCCCACACTACAGTGAAGGAAAACAATGGGAAGACTTGTACAGACATTTATTTCCTAGAAGTCTGGTATTAACATTTTACATGGTTCAAACTGTTAAATACAGTTACTGAAAACAAGAGCATGGCTGGAAGCATATATAGTAACTATGTTTCTCAATCCAGTAGCTGCAAGGCTAATAACATTTGCATACTTGAGTAAGTCAAGTTGCTTCTCAGCTCTGCAGTATAGTAGAAGAGTTTAATGACTGCTATTTAAATAGTTCATAAAAATAACTAAAGTGCATAATATATATAACATGTATTTTAGTCCACATTCTGTACTGATGTATTTGAATAGCCTGTATTTTTCTTTTTAGTCACAGCTTAAAAATGAAGCCAAAGGTATGAAAGCTGCTTTTGGTCACAGTGTAAAAGAGCCAGATACTGTGGTTTAAGAACACTTGTGATTTAAAGAGAATTAAAACATTAGACAGCAATTAGAAACAAAATCCAGAGTCTCCCACACTCTGGTATTATGGTCCTGACAATGCTTTATTTCAGCCCTTTTCCCCAAGAGCAAACATGGCCTGTGGCTGTAAAGCCAGTGAGATGCTTTGTGTTAATGCAATTCAGAATGACTTGTACCTGCATGTAAGCAAATACATTTAGTGCCACCTATAAAATTTTAGGGGCAAGAGAAAAACAGCACCCAGTGACAGATTACCAGAAATAGAAGGTGACTGCAGTGATGCAGGGGCCACTGAAACATTCCTTGGTCTTTGGTGAAAATTTTAGGAGGTCAACGTAACAGATATCAGATGATTTTGTAACCTGCATTTCCTCTTCTTCGAAGCTTCATTTCTGGGCCAATGTTTATTCTTTGTAAAAAGAAACAAAATAAAGTAATCTGTGGTTGATTAAAGTTATAAACAATTGTTTGTTGTCTGCCTTTGAATGGCAGGGCATTCCCATATATACCTCACTAATTTGGAGTAAACTGCATTACCAACTGTCTGCATTTGCAGCAGCACCCCCGCCAGCTTTTGTGCTGTCCCAGCTCTCCACGCTCCCTGTTCCACCCCTGGGAACAAGATGCAGGCAGGGACACCCCCTTAAACAAGGCTCGGGGCAGGGGGGGATGATGAAAAGATGGGAGTTGTACTACAGACGTCAATGTAGACAGACTTAGGCCAGTGCTGAAAAACTCAATGTAAACAATTTATTTGGTGGGACACAGCCCTGGGCTAGATATGCCAATTTTCAATTCAATCACTGCTTGTATTTTTTGAATGACAGAGCATTTTTTAAAGCCATAGCAGTCGGAGCAGTACTAGTTTTCATTAACCAATGTTTAACTTGGTGAGTGGAGAGCGAACATAAGAGCTACTCTTTCAGAGACCAACCTGGTGGTCATTGACTCCAGTGGAGAAGGGCAGTTACAAACCAGTTTAATTCTTAAATTCCTTTTGCCCGTGCCCGTCTTCCATTCCCTGTTTGTGTTGCTCTCACACCTCATGCAAAAATAAAGTGCCTCTTCTCGTAACACTAGATCCTCCTTATCTAAAATTAGTGCTGGTCAACCAACATTCACCCGCTTTAAACGAGCTGTTACCACTTTGAATGGCAGCAGGAAGCTTCAGATCCCTCCTGGCTCAGCTCAGTGTACTTCCTTGTTTGTCCATCAGGCTTACATCTCTTGTTTCCTTGGGAGAGGTAGTTCTGGGTGCATTTGGGTGGATCCAGAGACTGATTACAGGAGATAATTTCAAAATGCAAGTGAGACGACTTGAAAACTCTCTACTCCCGCAGTCATCCTGATCTAGACAATGAGAGAAAGAAGGCATTGAAAAGGCAGGGACTCTAACAGGGAGCAAGTGTAACAAACCCACTTCTAGAACTAAAAGTGACCAAATCCAACTTCAATTTGTGAAGTAGGTCAGTATTTATGTTCCCCTCTCTAGCGGAGCCATCAGATAAACGTTAGGAAAAATGATGTGAAGGAAACTTGTTCTCTCTCAAGACAAAAGCTAACGCACAGCCTTACAAAGAGACACAGCGCCAGCCTGCCCAAAGGTCTTGCGCAGGCAGGTTTTCAGCCTACCAGCACGAGAAAGAACTCAAACCTTTGCTGTGCCAGCAGCGCCAGGGGGATTTCACAGATAAAAACATTCCTAGAACAGAGGAAGAGGGGTAAAACCTGCACTAGTGCAAACTTCAGGGAGCTCCCAAAAAGTGGCGTTTTCCTTGATGGTTAAAAATCTTCTTGGGCATCTTTACTTTCCAGCTGAGAAGCTGCAATCCACACAGAGCCTTGGGGCGATGCAGAAAATTGCACAATTCATTCACTGCCCAAACACCATCATCCCTGGGCTGGTCACCCACGGCCAGGCAGGCGGAATGAGAATTTGTCCTGGCAAAGAAATGACCCCGCTCGCCCACACAACAGTTGTCAGTTCTATGCCAGCTCAGAGAACAGGTAGGTGAACGGGTCCAGTCAGAACTCAATAACCCAAATTCCTCATTACAAATCAACACACACATAGAGAAGGAAAAGTAACAGCCAGGAGCTGATAGAAATTAATTTAGTGGGGTTAAGCTAGCACTATTTATTCTGTTTTGTTGGAGACACTTAATTACATAATGGAACAGAAGTAGAAAGTGTTACACTATAATTAGCAGAAAAGATGGTCAAATTGCTGAGCAGTATTCCTAGTAAACACTGACCTGATCAAAAGCCAGTAAGATTTTTTTTGATGTAAACTCCCTCTATTGTGAAAGACAACGAAGCCCACAAGATACAGGTCAGTATGGTGAAGTTAACTTACCAAATGGAGTCAGAAGCAATACTCAGCCTTTGGAAAACTAAACCACACCTGGAACTAGTGGTAACGGCAAAGATGAATCAAGTTTGCATAACTCCTTTTTTTCTGAAACTTTCTTGATTACTTGGTGGTGGCAACCCCACCAGATTTTCTTGGGACAGGACAAAGTAGAGGTGTTAATGATGGGTCTTCCACCTCTGAGGGAAGCCCTGACCTGTTATGAAATGTTTGCATTTGGTTAATATCTGCAAAGGTGCTGAATTCAGTGAACAGGGATGAAAAAATTGTGTAAAGAAGCCTGGAAAGTACAAAGGTGATAAAACCTTTAATAAATTCAGATTATTTAATGTATAGGGAACAAGTAACTGGAGAGAGGCAAAACCTGTATCTTCATAAGGCCTGACACCTCTTCTGCACCATCTCAGTAGTGATGCGTCTCTTCCCCATCATTTTAATGTTGAAGTGCTTCCACATTTAATGCATTTCTTACAGCACTACTTGAGGTAGATAAATGCTGATAAAGAGCAAGAAATTTAAGTCAGATATTCATAGACTCGATCTACCACCCCATCACTAGAACAACTCCGCTCCTTGTGGCTTCTGGCTCCTGACCAGGGCTGCTGGTCAGCTTGCAGTGCTGGGAGAGGGGATGGTTCGGCTTTGCACAGTTCTGATGAATATTCATTTCTACACTGCTGGCTTTTTTTGTATGCTGATAACATTCTCTCTTGGCATCTTTTCCTTGCAAAGACTTTGCCAGTAGACTGTGCTCTCTTGTTTTGATTTTGTTTTGAGTTCGATGTCCTCACATGGCACCAATTTCAATGCCTTTGAGCTCAACCTCTTTCTGTTCTTAGCAGCACAGTGTTGTCCTGCAGCACACAAAATTTCAGAGATGGCCAAAGGCTGGTCACAAAGGAAAAATCCCCCAAACTGGGAAAATGCAATGAAAAATCACATGTGAGTGACCAGAGTTAAATTCCAGAACTTCAGGTTATTTGTCAAACTATGGACCACTTCTTCCTTCTGAGGAGCAAAGATTTCCTGCCAAATTTCAGATGCAATTTTGAAGAGAAAAATCTGTTTCTTCCTCAATATTATGCAAGAGGACAACGCTGAAGGGACTTGGCACAGGAATCCATCCTGAAAAAAGGATCAAGTTTGTTGTTACTGTTGCGTACTATCGTCACATATAGAAACAAAGTCTTCTAAATCCTAATTGAAAACATCCATGTGAGCAATGTGGCCTCCTGGAAAGGACATGGCCCTGTAAAACCACACATTGTAGACCTATTTCCTATGTGCTATAAAACAGAGTTTTGTTTGTTCTTATCCAAATCCTATTGGGAACAGCGAGAACAGACATATGTAGCATTTGCTAATTTGTTAGTAGCCCTAGGATTTTAGATTTAAAGAAAGAGACTTTTTAAAAAATTTTCTAACCCGTGCAGTAGATGCAGACATTAAATGGACTTTGAATCACAGACTGGTTGAGGTTGGCAGGGACCTCTCCAACCCCCCTGTCCAAGCTGGGCCACCCACAGCCAGTTGCCCAGGACCATGTCCAGACGGCTTCTGAGTATCCCCAAGGATGGACACTCCGCCACCTCCCTGGGCAACCTGTGCCAGTGCTCAGTCCCCCTCACAGTGAAAAGTGTTTCCTGATGTTCAGAGGGACCCCCGCCGTGTTTCAGTTTGTGCCCATGGCCTCTGGTCCTGTCACTGGGCACCACTGGAAAGAGCCTGGCTCCGTCCTCTTTGCACCCGCCCGTCAGGTATCTATATACGTCGATAAGATTCTTCCTGAGCCTCCTCTAGGCTGAACAGTCCCAGCTCTCTCAGCCTTTCCTCCTCGTAGGAGAGGTGCTCCTGTACCTTTGTCATCTTTGTGGCCCTTTGTTGGACTCTCCCCAGTATATCCATGTCTCTCTTGTACTGGGGAGCCCAGAACTGGACACAGTTGGGAAAAAAAAAGTGGCATATTCCTCTCTCACAGTGATTTCCGCAGCAGGCATAAAGTAAACCTTTTTTCCCCTACGTCTTTTTTGGATCATGCACAATCCTTTTTGTGCATCCGGCCACCCACCTTCTTACCAGCAGCCAACCCCACAGAAGGAACGCATCCCTCCTTTTCCAGGTACTGGAGATACTCCACCCTCTCGGGCAAAGCGCAGCCATCACTTCTGACATTCTAAGAGTCACTGTGCTGACATTCAGGTGATGGCCTCACATTCCAGAGGACCAGGTGGGGAGGGCATTTGGGCTTCACTATAAAAAGCAGCTGTAGACAAGAGTGCTAACAGCTGAGCACACTAATGTCACCATTCGGGACTATTCTCTGTCACACCAGCTGACTTCTAACCCTAGGCACTACCCTGTTTCAGTCATCACTAACCGCAATGTTAGTCTCCTGCAGATGGAAGCACCGTCAGTGCTATCATTGCAAGCAGTTGCCCACATACTTTTCCTTTTACTTAAGTATATTCAGCTTAAAAAGAGTGAAGGTTGGGGCTCAGGTTGATGTTCCTTCAGCCACCTGGAACACAAGCAGCTCAAGTCAGCTGCCCAGGCACTGTGTACATGACCAGCGCCTGCCCCATCACCCACCTAAGTGCTACAGATATTCTTCATTTTAAAGCCAAAAATGGCAGGTAGATGCTCTGAAGAACACTGCTTCCTCCCCCAAGGAAACACCAGCTAAGAGAGAAATGAAAATCAATTTTTCTAAAGCAAAGAGCAGAAGGCGGCCAGCATTGTTTGCACACCCCTTGGCACAGCAGGAGATACCACTAAAAGCCTGCTGCTGCACTTCAGCAACCCTGGGGAAAGGGGACCCTACTTCGTTTGAGTGGGTGTGGGTGTGTGGGTGTCGCTTAGTTTACATCTGTACCAAAAGACATCCCCCCCAATAATGCAATTAATAGCACAGATTTGTTATTCAGCAACTAAAATGGAAAGAAAAGGACCAGGCAACAGGGATACCTTTTTGTGCAGATCTAGAAGACAGAAGAAACTGAGATTGTTACCCCAACATAGCAGAACAGGAAGGCAGGCATTTTAACTCTCCCAACGTCAAATCCTTCTTGTTTCATTTGGGAGGTAAAGGAATTATTGTTTGAAGTAGAGACACCTCTTTTCCCTTCACATCTCTACATTATAGCTCTTAAGGTCATAGCAAAGGGACAAACTTCCCTTTCCCCCTCAGCTTCCCTTTCAGCTTATATCAGTTTCTAAGCCAAGACCAGTTTGTCCTGAGACTGCAAGACAACCCTGCTGGTAGTTCAGTCAGAAAGAACAGCAAGGGAAATTTTGCAAAATGGATTTGTATAAGCAACATCCACCCATAAGAAACACAGAAACCGCAACTCCTTGGGAGAGAATGCAGGGGCGGCCAAGAGTTTACTGCAGAACAGTCCAAACACACCTCGCTCCCCAATTTAGTCTCCTTTGGAGTCAGTTCCTCACCTCTGTTTGAACATTACATGTTCAAAAGGACTAGACGTTGACCCGGGGGCAGATCCTCAGCTTGCTGACTCCACCACTCCATCAGCATAAGCACAATTCACGCTGGAGTCCCAGGCTTGTTGCAACCGCTGTCTCCTCAGGAACAGAGTGCTGAACAGTGATTTAAGTGCACTTCAGTGCTCCCGTGTTTCTGCCACCACGAGAGATACTCTCTGCAGAGCAAAGCAAGTCAGGTCTTCAGCCAACAGGCCCTGAGCCCAAGGTAACGTGGAACAGCATAGTCCAGCAAAGTTTCATACATCTTCTCCAGCTGGAGTGAAATATTGGCAGGCAACTTGCTCATCTTGCATAGCTTTGTCAGCCAAGAACACTTCAGTCATCAGAAAACATGCACAAGGTGTAACGAAAAGCCTTCCAAGAGGAAAAAAGCATCTAGCTTCCAGGAGAGAAAGTGGGAGGACTTAGAAAACAATTAACATTCAATCTGGAAAAAGAATCTTTTTAGTGCTGTGTGAATTATACTTGAAAATATGCTTTAAAATATGCTGCCTAGAGGGGAACCAACAACAGGCTGTATGACCAGGAAAGCCAAGGTGGCATCATTTCAGAGAACATGACTGCAAAATGCTTAAGCACAGTTTATAGAATGTTTGAAAAGAGAAGTTTCCCTGAAAGTACGTAGCAGTCCTGCAACACGCACATGAAAGTCCACTTACCCTTTACTCCGGCAACTCACCAGTCTAGAACTAATGCCATGGATTGTGTTAACCTTTTTGTTTCCTCAAAAGTGAACTACTGCTGGGCAAACAAAGGAGAAGCTTTGGCATTATCACTCAAACAAAACCATAAAGCTTCTCTAGGTGGCATGTGCTCTGTAATGGTAAATATCATGGCCTCCCTCCTTCAGAGGGGAATATTAAAGTCCAAAATGGGGCAAGACTGAGCACCACTGACAAGCTGTCACAGCAGCTACAGACCATGAGGCCTGCTTAAATAGGAGATGCAGGAAAGCCCTAGTTCTGGTCTGCAGTTCTGTTCTCTACACCAGTTTCTTTGAAGCACATGAGCAACAGCGTGCTAAAAAGTGAAATGGATTAAAGGAACAGAGGGTTCACTCTTCAGAGAAGAACGCTTCAGAAAAAAAGGGCTCTTTTTGTTTATTCGTCTTGACAACGTCCTTCCAAAAAGGTAATTTGGGTCAATCCAGGTTTTTAAATAATTTTTATTTTTAAAAGAAACCGTAAAATATGACAACAGGAGAATGGGTGTCATTCAGCAATATCAGTTTCTGGTCTATATATAGAGGAAATTAATAAAAACCATCAGCATTTTAAAAAATAAATATGACTAACCAGGAAAATCAAATTCATCTTCAACAACACAGACAGGTATAAATGCTGAAATGTTGCTGCACAAGGTAGAGGTAGAGGTAAACCAGACTTTTCAGACCTAGAGCAGTTTCAGATCTGCCCGCCCCCCCTCTCCCAATGCACACTGTCCCAAAAGTTCCTGTTGCCAATAATTTAATTTGAATCAGCCTGTCAGCCTCATCAAACTCACAGAGGTCTGCGTGCTCCTCGTAATGCTCTGAGCTGGAAAAGTATTTCAGCTTTTGTAGAAATTAGTTGCTAAGCAACCTGGCCCCCTGGTTTTGCGACTTGTGCAGCAAGAAAAGAGGCGGGAAGCTGGATTTTAGCTGCTACAAACCAATAAAATGCTCTCTGGATGATGTCTGCTAGGACAAGTAAATGGTAGAGCCCTTTTAGGAATTGCAATAGTCCATCAGCTCCTTGGTGATGCACCCAGAGAACATGCAACACCATGCCTAGAGTTCCTCCACTGGAGAGAGAGCATGGTCAGCAGAAACATCCCAAAACATCCCAAATCAATAGGTACTCGCTGCGGGGAGAGCCGATTGCCTTACACAGTATGTTGATCCCAAAAACTCACATGGTAAGACGCAACCCAAGAACCCTCTGTACAAAGCAGCAAGTTTGACGACATAGTGAAATATAAAAACTAAAAATTGCACCACACATGGATTTTCCAAACAAACTCAAGACAACCGGTCAGATCGTACAAACCATTAGTTAAAAAAATACCTTCTTGTATATTTTGAGAATAAGTGGAAAGAGTCTTCGTGCAAATGTTCAGCCTTGATCAAGCAGAGGACGTAAAATCGTTGTAAACGCATTAGTTCCTTTCTGATCTGCCATATGCACCCAGCGTTACCTATCTTCTGCAGTATGATTAGGGTTAGGAAATCTGTTTCTTCTGTAAGTTCCACTGACGTACCATCAAGAAACTACTGGTGTCATATCCCACAGCTGTTAATATAATAAAATATAACAACATAGTGAGTGATGGTAAAGGATAATAAAATGTAGTATATAATGTCATCTCTAATAATTTGTACCTTTTTTTTTTTTTTATTAAGAGAGGTTACATAGTTAGAGGTGGATGCCGCAAGTCTGAAGAAGTTTGATTTCATTTTCCAGCACTCGCATCAGACTGGCGGAGGTTGACCAAATGACATTCTGCATATCACTATGCTTTACCCTCAGGAGCCAGGTTCACAGCTGGCCTTAAGAGAAACCAAAAACCCCATACTATATTGCTAACTTGAATGATTAGCATAGTCATAACACATAGTGAGTTTGTGGTTTGTTTTTTTTAATTATTCAAGCTTTGCTATAAACTTACTCATTATTCTAGCTATTTCTTTACCTAGCTGCACAAACTGAGATTCACTATGTTGAAATACAGTTTGTCCCCCCAGAGGAAAAGCTACAGTGAGCACTTGTCCCAGCCCCTTCAGGCAGTAACTTCACAGACCGAGACCTCCTTGGTCATTATTGGGCAGAAGTCCATCAGTGAGAGGTCTCTAGGTGGAAGAAAGCAGGTAGGACATACCTGCCACCACATGGGAGTGGAAGGGGAAATGAGATACAGGAGCTAGAGCAACCTCCTCACTCCTACCTTAATAACCTTGTCTGTCCCTGAGGTCAACAGCCATCCCCTCGTGGCATCAAAGTGTACGTGAACGATGTTGTGCTTACTGTCGTGGAAAGTGGCTGTGGGCGCCCGCCTGAAGAAAGAAATCCAAAAATCAGCAAAGGCCGTGATTGCAGGATTTTCCCCCAAAATGTTCCCTATCGAGGAAATCAGTATTTGAATGCTGCTGTGAGTCATTAATTCAGCAATCTCCCTGTAAACTCCACTTTGAGACCTTTCTGGCACGAGAGGAGCAGAGGTGGAAGCCTCGCTATCCCTCCCAGTTTGGTAGGCACTGCAGAAGCTTATCTTGCTGAAACAGCCCAGGGACAACCCCGCTGGGCTGCTCCCTCCGGGAGCCTTGCATCTGCCCAGGCTCTCCCAGACACAGGAGTTTTGCCCCACTCCAGTGCAAGCCAGCTCAGCATCCACACTTACTCTTCATCCGTGATGGACTCGTGACAGCTATCGCAGACCCTCACTTCGAACTCGAACCCCATCAGTGGGATGGAGGAGCGCTTGGAGCTGCATTTGCCGCAGACGGCTTTCCCACACTTCCGACAGTGATGCTATAGGAGACAACATGTGGAAAGACATCTTCAGCCACAAACCCAGGTAGGTCACTGCTCAGGTCCCACTGGCTCTACCATCTCACTCCAGCAAGACCCAGCTGAGGCTGCAGCAAACAGGAAAGTGACTCTTCCAAGGGAGATGAAGGAAAACAGGCAAGGACTTCAGAATAAAGGGGGTGGAGGGGTATCTTATTTTTTTTCCTTTCCTCTACTACCTGGGGCAAAGCAGCAGCTGATCACTAGCAGGGATGCTGGGAAGAGGCAGATAAAGCACCACCCAGGCTAGATGGACTCTACCTCTCCCCCAAGCCCCAGGATGACACCATACACCACGCAGTAAATTATCGCTGCCCCCACCACTTGGCATCTATGGATGTAGCTGCGGGTCAGGGCTTCTACACTGAGCATGACCAGTGTTACAGGAGGGTTTCCACAGGGTAGAAGGTGGAAGAAAGAAGTCCAAGCTGTCCTCTTTTCATTAGCACAGCTAGAGATGAAAGGACAGGACAGAGAGCCCCGTTACGCACCCAGAAGATGGGTACCAGCCAGCCGGGCATCTGCCGCAGGGTTGGGAGCTGTAATTACCCCCGTTCCTGGCAGTCTCTCTTTGGGGGTATAGGGAACGAAACCACCGCTCAGCAGCATGCGACACATTAAAACATCTCCAGGTTGAGGTAGGACAGGGCTACATTAGCATAGCGTCATTCTAGAGTCCCATCCCAGCCTCTAAGTGTAAACACCTACCATCTAATCATCTTGGTCAACTCCTTGGGCCATTTTCGGCCCCAGAAGCACTAGTGTTTCTGCATTTTGATGCTACCCGCCTCATGTTCTCTCATGCGCTGGCTGCGTAGAACTGCGAGGCTGCCTCACCGGCCGCAGGACAGCCGGGCTCTGCAGTGACGAGCGTCACATAAAGAGAAGATGCAGCTCTGCTCTGCCCCAGACACCTGACTTCTCCAAGCTCCATGAGAACATCCCTTTCAGCACTTTTACGCCCCTCTCCCAAAAGTCTGCGATCCGCAGCCCCCTCCCGCTGGGCAGGAAAATGCAGCAGCATGTTCCAAGCAGACCAATAAGCCTTTTCCACTGCAGCCTGAGCAGTTACAGATGTTTACCCAACCTCACTGAAAACAGCTTTTGTTCCAGCACAATCTCCAAAAATCAGCTGCAAAATTCTATCTCCAGCACATTCAACTAACAATAAGCAGAATCCCACATGACTAAAGCTATGGAAGGCTCAAAAACAATTTACTCAGCCCAAGGCCTGTTACATGCATTTGCTATTGGGACTGGGGGGTGGGGTGGAGAGGGGTGAGAGAAAAAAAAAAATAGAAGAAAAAAGTGTGTTCCTTCCGACCACAAAACCAAGCCTCATCAGGGGCAAGCCCACTGTCCCACTAATGAGCACTCAGTGGAAGAGCAAAGCGCAAGTTCTCAAGGCTTTAGGGGAAAAAAAGGTTACCACGATCTGTTATGAGAGAAAAGCCTAACTGCACTATGTTAACACAGCGAAGGATGCATACAAACCTGCCTGAGGCCTATTTTCTTACTGTCCCACATTTGCTTGAAGTTCCAGAAGAAAGGCTGGTCACATTTTTGACAGGAGTCACTATCCAGCCACTCTGGGGTCTGCAACACACACATACATAAACGCAAAGCGGGAGTGAGCAACAAACAGAAAAGCTTCCAATGGGGCCTAGAGACAGGACAAGAAAGATGTATTGGGGTGCGGTAATGTGGCCAATTAAACTTGATTAAAATCCCCATTTTCACAAGATGCCATTTTGCCTGTTCCCTGGGATGTCTTTTTTGGCTCAGCTCTGAGCCTTGAAGGACACAGGAGGAACAATTCTCACCCAAATCATGAAGCAGAGTTCAATTATAAGACCACAAAAATAACGGAGGAACAGACAAAGCCTCCCCCACCTCTCCAAGTCTGGAATTAATCATATAAAAATATTCTGTCCTGTCTGGACAGCATTTACCATCTGCTAGTGCCTCTGGTGGGAACTGGGGGCAATTAGTATTTCCAATTGCCAAGCTACTCATCTGGAAGGAAGGGGAAAGTATCTGAAATACTGATATGGTTTTGTTATTTTTCTTATTTCTTTTTTTCTTTAATACTGTAAGAGGCGTTCCTGCTGTCAGAGGTATCTGGGCTACAAAACACACATAGCAGGGAGAAAGATGAGATTCACCTGAAAAAGCCTAGAACCGAAACCAGCTCTTTTCCCTGCTTTTACACAAAGATGATGGAAGGAAGGTCATCTACTTCCTAACACAGTGCATGGTTTTGCACTCATGCTGTGGATGAAGTGGGTAAGAAGACTTAAAGAAAGAAAATATTAAAGGCATTTCTCTCTCCTGCAGCCAGGTTTTGCTGTGCAGTGTAGCATGGACCAGATGCCCTGTAGGGAAGCAAGTCTTGCCAGATCCTGAAAGAGCTCAAGAAATGCCTGAAGTGGCAGGGGGGCACGTGGAGGGGGCAGCCCATCTCCTCCCCTACATTTGGGTCCCCTGACACTTGTCTTGCACTGGGCTGCTGGAGGACACGAAGCACGTCTCCCCACAGCGTTTAGGAAACCCTCCAGGGGACATGAGACTCAGGAAGAGTCTCGGCTCTTGATGCCTCTCCAGCTGTCTGTCCTAACCTGGCCTAGCAAGACCGACACTCCTTCCCACCAGATGACGACTTCTCCTTTCTCTGCCCCACCAGGA
The DNA here is from genome assembly GCF_964188355.1 of Buteo buteo. Taxonomy (NCBI): domain Eukaryota; kingdom Metazoa; phylum Chordata; class Aves; order Accipitriformes; family Accipitridae; genus Buteo; species Buteo buteo. The sequence goes on along the minus strand of NC_134184.1, from coordinate 32,987,658 downwards.
CAAGAGCTCAGCCCAAAGCCAGTGCTGGCAAGCAGGTCCATCCTGTCCCTGCAGCAGGGCAGCCCCAGTCAGACCAGGACAGCCCTGCCAGCGCTGCCTCATGTTCCCAACCAGCCCCACCAACCACACAAGATTAAATAAACACTAAATTATGTTTAATATTTTGTGAGGAAGCGCTATTGGCAAACCATGGTTGCCTTATCAGAGCCACTGGCTTCTTACATGCTGCAACTTAAAACGACAAGAAACACAGCTGAGACTGAGATTTAAAAATATACAAAAGCCAAGCAAAGATAAGGTAAGGTTGATGGAGACCCTCAGCTCCCAGGATACCTTTGACCCCCAGCAATAAAGCAACCACCTGCTTCAGCTTCTTCTGCCAGTTACTCTGAAGGCAGTTCATTCTGCTGGGGCAACTCCTTGTCTTTTCTACGCACAACAGTCTGTTTAATGCCTACAGATTTACACCTGCGTGTGTAAGTTTTCATCGCTTAAGCATCTGAAAACAACAGATGAAGATGACATTTTGCTTGTGACAAGTAACCACTTTGTAGTCAAATAGAAACACAGCTTCTAGCACCTTTCAGATGTTGTTGCCTTATAGCTTTTTAGAAACAGAGATTAAAATAAAGAATCAAGAGCTAAAACGGCAGACTTCACTCTAATGCAATCTCATAGATGTGGGAAAATCTGATAGCATCAAGGTGAGTACTGAGCACACATCACACAGAGAAAACCCTTAAATGAGGGCAAAAATGCCAAAGCCAAAATCCAGAGGAAAATGCTCCAGGACCCCAAACCAAATCTCAAATCTCTGGTATTAAAATCTCAAAGGTTCATGTTTCAGGAGTGGTTTAGCACCATGAACACCCTATTGCACTACTGATAACAAGCCCACATAGCCATAGTCTGACAAAGCAGCACACCCATTAGCACCTGCTGCTAAGCTCTCATTTAGCTAATTATATTTCTCCTCCACTTTTAAAACCAGCCTTCTCACAGCTTTGCTGCCTGTTTTGCAGCCAGACAGTCTTAACCCTTACTGTAGCTTTTCAAAGGCAGCAAATAAATAAAGGTTTTCATTTCTGGATGTTTGAGTTGCAGCAAAAATGAAACATCTGCTGGGAAGGAGGAAGCCACTCTGCTTTCGTTTCACTGTTGGAGCTGATGACATAATTGGCCATTAGATTAGCAATTAAAGAGAGCCAACTAGAATGCTAATCCAGATAAAAAAGGGAGCTCAGTTCCTGCCTATGCCCATTTCAGTAGTTTTTTTAAATCCAATTTTCCACTTAGCTTTCCCCCTTGCTCAAGGGAGACACACACAACCCGGGGAGGCCAAAACCCTTGAGAACCAGCAAAGCCGGTGAAAGCCCATGCTGCCAAAAGCCTTGCTCACACTTACCCACCGCAGGGGCTGGGGGTGCCTTCCTAACCCCTGCCGGAACAGGGCAGAGGTTTGCCGTGACTCACGTTACCAGGATTTGCCAGGCTGCCGAACAGGGCTGATGCCTGACTCACTCAGTGCAGTGCTCGCTCCCCCTCTCTGAGTCAGGTCTCAGCAATTGCTGAGCGGAGGCTGCTCCCACAGCACTGAAGACCCAGGGTGCGTTTTTGCACCCGCTTGCATTCATGGGCCACGCAGCACAAAAGCAATTAGGAGCGCGTGGGTGAAATCTAACTCTCTGGATTGGCAAAGTCATTGTTTGGCCTGCTTCTACGTGGTTACACCGGAGGGAAGCAAGACTGAGTAGCGCGTGAGATTGAAGCCCTAGTTAAACGTCTTTTTAGCAAGAACAGGAAAAAACACCTGGGTTGCAGGTTTCCAGAGATGACAAAGAGCTTTCTTGTTTTTGTTCCTTAAAACCCCCTAATAATTATCAACCCATCCATTTACCTCTGAACTGACAATGTTTCTCATGACGTCCTGAGAAACAAAGCAGAACATCTCACACTACCCTCCTCAGAAGATGTCTTTCGGAACAGTAATATAAAGGGTAAGAGCTGTTTAGCAGCCTACTTAATATGCATTTTCTGCCAGACAATTTCCCCTGTACTATATTATCAAAGGCACAGCATAATTGCTGTATAACAACTGGAGCATGTCCAAAAACATTTTTAAAGCCTGGAATGATCTTGCTCAGGTTGAAAGTTGCACATTTTAGAAAGGCCCCTTCTTCCCAAGACTGTTTCAGGCCAAACCGACAAGAAGTGAATATCTACCTCCTGCCTCTCAACATCCATGTTCCAGACGACGATTCCCCCATCTGCACCACAGGAGATGAGCTGCCGAGTGTGGTGAGCGTAGGAGAGAGACTGAACTTTATCGCTGAAAAAGAAACAAGACAGTTACTAATCAACCATCTATGGCTAGTACGCAAGTAAGCATAGAATATACAATAAAGCAGTATAAACCACTTGTTTGCTCATATGTTTCTCTCTCACCTCAGTGTACATGGCATCCATCAGATGCAAATCAGTCTTTGCTGTCCAGCTGGGACCAGACCAGAGTGCCGCCCATCTGGGCAGCATCCACAAAAGCAGAGACCTGTTTTGATAACTACTTTTGCTGCTCCTGAGATGGGAGGTCCCAGATGCACTGGGAAGCCTGAACAGAGCTGCAGCTCCAGCCCTCTCCAAAGGCACATCTGGATGCATAAATGCAGCCCTGGTAAGGTACCTTTCTGTCAGAAAGTCAGGAACAACTTTGTTTTCATAAATCTCTGCAACATCTAGGAATGAGGCGCTGAGAAACTACTGAAGATTTTCTTTCAGCACTAACAAGCATAGAGAGCTTCAAAAATAATATAGGAATCACTAAATTGCACCTAAGCCTTCACAAAGTAAGGTGGAAGATTTAGGTGCTTTTGCTTCTTCTTTTAAGCGAAAAGGAACATGGGAGAAATAAGTCAGTTTAAACCCCCAAAGCCGTGCTTGTTCTTTCATAAAAGAAAGAAAACCAGGCCTCATCTCAAGCTATTTACAACCTGGGAAACAAAGACCATACAACACTGCTACAGAAAAAAAACAAAGTTATGAAAAGACAGTAAATGAGCATACAGCAACTGGAAATAACCCACAACATTTGGTTTTCTTTGCTACCACCACTGGTCTTGTCTATCCAAAGGACTTCCATGCTAACGCATATTCTTGTGCACGTGGCTACTTTTCCAGAGGGGAAGGCGTTTACGGGACAGTTTGGTACGACACAGCCTGCCTTCCCAGTGCCCGCCTGCCGACGCCAGTGGCACCATCAGGTGAAATGTTTCTTACGTCCCTTAGGACCAGGTCTCTATGCTGTACAGTGCAAGCCAACAGCCATGCCACAGATTAAGATCCAGAGGCTAACTTTGTATTAGGAGAACTAATTTTCACGTCAATAAATCTAGCAGCAGTGCATTAGCAAGCACCACTGGTAGGGTACAAGGGCGATCTGGGAATTTCAGCAAGAGCTCTGCAGTGCTCTGAAATCCCAGCGGCATCCAAATCACTCAGCAGAGCATGGCATTGTTGAGAAGAAACATGAATATGTAAGAAACTGTTAGACCAAAACCACCGTGGGATTTTGCTTCTCCAGACCTGAGCCTGGCACAGAAATCCCACACATATGCACTCCCAGTACACTGAAACAAACTTGTTGCATTGCCAATACTAAAAGGCTAGGAGGTCATCGCAGCTAGAGCCATTCTGACCTCTATTCAACACCCAGCACAGGCTTACTCTTCTTCAAAAGACACCTACTATGCCATGCAAATGTGAGGTCTGTACGTGCAAAGATGAAGCCTCTTTGCATTGAGGAGTTGGTGAAGGCCCTTATGGGTAAAGCACATTACTTACAATTCAGGCTGTAGGTAAAGTGGCATGGAAAAAGTTAGCGTGGAGGAAAAAAGGAATAATTGTCAAGCCTGATGCTCCCTCTAGGGGAAGGAAAGACCTTGACACCTAAAAAGCAAGAATTTCCCTGCAGCTGTTCTCATTTGAGGGCCCTCCTCTTTCCAATAAAGGTGCAGGCTCTGGCATAACACATTCAGGATTATAGATATTGTGCTTTCCTTCATCACCTTTTGTAGCCTCTCAAACCAGCTTGTGGGCCCAACGCTGAAAAACACTACAAGCAAGTTATTTCTGTTGTATATGGACCACAGGGAGTCACAGATACAAGCTTGAGGCTTGTGAAGACTGTAACCTTTGGGCTGTTTGTTTCCCAATGTGGCTTCTACCTTTAGCTTTTCTCCCATGAAAGCAGAAGGAAGGGCTTTGAACATACTTATGTCCTTGCAGCTCGATGGCTGTTCCTTTTCTTCCTCCAATATCCCACATTATAATGGAATGATCAGAACTGCCTGAGAATAAAACTCGCTGTATTGGGTCCCAACAGAGAGCAGTGACACCACCTGAAACAGGAGATGCACACAACAGTCATTTCATTACAGAAAGTGGAAGAAAGGAATGTAGCTAAACTTATATAGAGAGATACAACCAAAAATAGGGAGAGTGATTAAAATGCAGGTCTCTTTAGCAAAGGCCATGCAGCCACTGTGCTTGCCAGTTGAAAACTAACAGCCTAGAAAACCTACTGAAGCCCCATCCTGCTCTTCTGCGGGCAGAGGGTTCTGCTGCCACTCACATAGATGAATCCACTGAGTGGTAAAGCATGATAAAAGGATGGTCATGGTGTGACTACACAGCTTTTCATCTCCATCATTCCCAGGAGATTACAAAAGAGAAGTGTGGAATATTACGGGCATCTTCACAGTATCCCAGCACGAGGACTGAAGTACCGTGTGCTACCTTGTGATTGAGCTATTAGTGTTTAAACAGAGGAAGGATATGGAGAGAAAATGCCGACTGCCATTTCTTCTCTTAGATGGCAGGATCAAATCCCAGGGTTGCTGTTTTTAAAGTGTGATGAGGCACAAGTCCCAGCATGGGTCTTTCCTTGAGGAGCATCCTTTTCCCCCAAGAATTACCACAACTTGATCTAGTCTTACTCTGTTCTAATTAGCAGCTACTGATTGGGGCATTTTCTGCCATAGAATTTTTCTGACCAGAAGTCCGATCACTCTCATTTTTACCAATAAAGAATAAACTTCCCTGAGCTGTAGTGACCATTTAAGGTCTATCTCCCTTCCATGCTATGCACTGACACAAGCCATCCTAGTGTTTCACAGGAGAGTCAAACCACCATGACGCTGAGCATGATGAAGGACCAAACTGGGTCTCCTGAGGCCTTACCTGTGTGTCCCTTAAATGTCGTAACAAGGCTGCAGGACTCTTGCTCTAGTTTGAGTATGGTCACTTGCCCTGAATGATCACCAACAAACACGTGCCGGGTTTCCACATCAAATCTGATGGGAAAATGCTGAGGAAAATACATTGCTTATACAAGCTTTGCATTCCTTTCATGCCTTGTTAATTCTTTTAACACAAGTATACTGCAACCTTGTGAATAGTGCTCCAGTCTCAAGGAGGTATTCAGAATGTCCTTTTAGGGATCAAGCTCATACTTGTTCATATTAATAGTGCAGTCTCCCTGAGTAAAACAAAGAGTGAGAAAAAAAAAGACTATTCCAGAGGACACAATTTGTGTTTTTGTTATGAAACACCTTTGAAGTAGCCCTTTGCCATGAACAGAGGAATCATCTCCCCAGGCTTTCTAACTTAGGTGCTAGAGTTGGATGGTGTACACTCTCTCTTTCCCTTCCCAAAACTGTATAAAATAACTATTACTAGTTTTCTGCTTGTACTGCGTTTGTGTGGCAAGGTTTTGGTAGCAGGGGAGCTACAGGGGCGGCTTCTGTGAGAAGCTCCCAGAAGCTTCCCCCATGTCTGACAGAGCCAACGCCAGCCGGCTCCGAGTTGGACCCTCTGCTGGCCAAGACCGAGCCCATCAGTGATGGTGGTAGTGCCTCTGAATTGATTGGCAATAAATTAAACTAATTTTCCCAAGTTGAGTCTGTTTTGCCCGTGACAGTAATTGCTGAGCCATCTCTCCCTGTCCTTATCTCGACCCACAAGCCTTTTGTTCTATTTTCTCTCCCCTGTCCAGCTGAGGAGGGGAGTGACAGAGCGGCTTTGGGGGCACCAGCGTCCAGCCACGGTCAGCCCACCACACTGCTTCTTCATTATAGTTAAGTTTATGAATACAATGAAAGGGTATTGTTTTATGTCATATTTGGGGAAGCATCAGCGACATCAGGTGCATCACACTTCATATTCTAAACTGAATAAAATCTGGACTCATTCAACCACCTACTGGAACCACCTAACTGGACAGATTCTGACCTCTTTGTCCACTTTAATTCCACATTCAGAGTCCATACTGGTTATTTAAGGAGCAACTGCTTAGCACTGATTTTATGCACACAGGACACTGGGGAAAAAAACCCCACATTCCTGGTATTGCCAAGCTTTTTGCAATACTTGTCAATGATTCTCCCTTTCCCTGCCCTCCACCAGCATGATCTGATGACCCAAATTAAAGGGTCCTCCAAAATTTTAAATCACTCAAAATGATCCATTCTCTAGAGACATTTAGGGAATACAGGACAAATTCCTGCATCACACTTTCAAAAGTATTTATCATTTAATTAAAAATTAAATTTGGTCTTTATGCTATTTAGATTGGCTGAATGACCAGATGATACAAAGCAAGTCCATGTTCAGACAGTAAATTTGTGTCAGTCTTACTTCCCATGAACTAGTAAAACACACATCAGCTATACCACATACACTACAGGGCACTAAAATTCTGTTTATGCTAACCCCTGGTTTCAGCCTAAGAGCTCATACTTTTCCACTTCCCTTTTCATTTGCAATAAAGCTGAATTAATATTTCTTTTATTGTCAGGCAGCTGGGGCAGCTCTAGGTGAATAAGCCACCTGAGTGCCATTTCTGGAGCCATTTACTCTTTAGTTAACCCAAATTCCCAATACATAGTGGGCTGTTCCAGAGTGAAGGACAAGTACTCATTATTTTATATTAAAGTCATTTGATTTTTACCATGCATACACACAGGCCCACTGACCTGATCACCGACCTACTTTGCTACCATTAATTCTTAGAAGAAAGCATGCACTGCATGTTTAAATGAAGGCCCTGTCCATATTTATTACAATAGCAGACCACAATAGGTTGCAGATCGCCCATTGTTTCGCTCAAAATGCTTAGACCTAAATATGCCACCGCGCATTAAGGAGACAAAGCAAGGAGAACAGACAGTTTTTAAAATTGGCTTTAAATAACAGTTTCTCTCACAAGCACTGAACCTATACAGGGCACAAAATTTGAAGGACAACTAGAAAAATAAACTAAAAGGGCTGTTTGCGTACCAAAGAGAAGTAAAACTGAGAGCTCAGCAAAGGATACTGCAGGCCACAGGCGCCCGCGCTGGTGCGGTACCCTCCCAGCCGCTGGCCGCTCTCTGAACAGTGCCACGTGAAGTGTTTGTCTTGTCCGGTGCTCAACACCCACTCCATCTCCAGGACAAAGAGAATCATCATGACCCTGCTTTGATGAGCTGAAAATGAAGCAGACAGACACATAATCGCATTGTGGAGACGGACACAGGGGCAGAAGACCACTGCAGATACCAACTGCATCGAACTGCCCCGCTCCCTACTCACCCACTCACCCTTCCCTACAGAAGAAGCTGGTGTTTAATAATCCTGTTGACATGAGCTACCATGCCAGCCTGTAAGATCCCTGCTCTGCACATTCAGCGTTTGCTTGAGAAAGAGCAGAAGCAAGACTTAATTCCTTCCATGCCTACTGCAGCCATTTATCTGCTACAGTAGCACAAGCCTTCCTTCCATCATTGTATCATCACCAACAAAGCTGCCATTGTGGAAAGGACTCTGGGCTCTACTTAAACTTCTTTTCAGCTGGTCTTATGACAGAATTGCAGATGCCTACGCTGCTGCTCCTCCTGCTGTGAGGTCTGGTGGATCTGAGCCGCAGACTGTGGTACCCCAGCAGAATGATGAGTTACAGCACAGGCACAACCCTGCACCAAAGGGAATTTTTAGCACTGCATGCAAACCAGCTGAAAAGGACGTTGGAACAAAATTAAAAGAAAAAAAACAACCCCCCAAAAAGATCACAGCTGGGAAAGATGAATAAAACAGCTGAAGGAATAAATTTCTACTGCTACCTAAATAAAGCCATCCAAGGCTTTTCATTAAAACAAGGGAACTCAGGCTTGTACAGACGGTTTTTTGTATGAATGACCAGTGGGCTTGGTTGTGAAGTGCCAATTGCGCCGACTTTTTAATAAAACAAGTGGCTGGAAAGACATGCAGAATTATTCCCAGCTGTAACTTCACAGCAAATGCCATACTCCTCAATCTACAGCCCTACTGGTTTATTACTGTTCTGAGACCTGGCAACATGTGTCGCACAAAGCAGGCTGCTTGTATTTGTTTGTGTAAAAGCTGACACACTGGAAAGATTAAATATCTTTGGAAGCTTAAAAACCAGCCTGAAACCTCTGTTTGAAATGCACAGAAATTCCTCAGAACCATATGGGAGGATTGCTGCCTGCCCTATACAAATATACAGCACAGATGAGAGCTGTGTTCAAACCCTATGAGGGGGAATTAGTTGTAGCAAAGAAGAGGAGGCTTGCACAAGGCAACATTTGCCCCTGATCCACACTGCTTTTTAAACCCAGGTTCCCTGCGGAGAAAAATCAATAGATGCATTGACACAAGTTCCCATAACTGCGATTGGCAGCTAGACCAGTTTACAGTGTCAGACATGAACTGTGCCCAGATTCTTTCACCCTTGCCCATAGAAGAGCCCAGATTTTGGCTTTCATTTCCGCACCCTTTTAAACTCTGGGTTTGTAATCAAGATAGAAGGATGGGGACCACCCAGGAGTCACTTGAGCTCTTTTAAACAGATCCTCTCTCCTCTCCAGATTTCTCTGGGAAGAAATTCAGTGACCCCCTAGGTGACTACTGCTTGCCTTTACCTATCTGTTGGTCTCCCCGGGAGCACCCACACTAGCCACGATGGGATGCATGCTGCTACAAGCACCTGGTGCGCTCGTAGAGGTGTCCCAGGGGCTTGTGTGCACCAGCAGTGCTGCGGACAGACCCGTGCACTTCCACAGGGCGTGCAAAGCTGCCTCAGATCAGGCTGTTCAAGGCCTCTCCAGGAATGTTTTCTCAGCACGTGGCAACTGCTACTGCTGGTGTCGGCTCCCCGTGGTTTGAACTGGCCGTGGGGATAGCTGGCACCAGCCAACTGTCCTAAATCTCCTCCTAAAACTTCTTCTAAAAGGCAGGGCTTGTACCTTTTGCTAGAAGTACTGCCTGTGGATGGTGAGGCAGCTGTCTCTGGCATGTAAGGAGTAGACGTTAAAGAAACGTGTGAGGTGGGAGGGGTGTACATGATAGTTTTGCTTATCCTCCCTCCCCAAAAAGAGCTTTCAATTCAGCACTCTGTTGTACACCTGCAAGTACCGCACGTTTTAGCTGGTGCCACCACACACACACTGATGACAGAAATATCTGAACCAAGTGAAAGAACACAGTGGAGATCATCTAAGTAAGGGAGGAAAGAGAGGACAAATGCAAGTAGGGAGTCACTTGTCCTTTAGAAGGAATTTGACCCACGTAAGGCTTAAAGCAGCAAAATGTCAGAAGGTTGGAAGCTGACAGTGGAGCAAGGAAGAGGTCTGGGCCCTAGGATTAACACAGGTTCAGGGTTGTGAAGCAGCAAACAAAAAGCTGGTCCTTCATCCATGGAAGGCTTGATCACCATTTGCGTGCAGAAAAAAAGTGGAGCAAACACTTCCAAAGCTGCTCACTGCAACAACAGCAGGATGGAGAAGGGGGGATGGAGGATGAATGTGGTCACAGTACAGAAAAAGCCACAGCAAGCACCAGGCAAGAGCAGATCTGTGTAAGCCACCATGAAAAGAGAGCCCGTGTGTGTGGGAAGATTACGCTGTGCAGAAGGTAGAGAAGCAGCAGACAGGAGAAGGGAGCAGGTCCATCTGCAGCTGGAGGGTAGGAGGGAGCAGGGGGGCTGCACTCCTGCTATGAGAAAGCAGCAGGGAGCACCGTGCAAAGAGCAGGTTGGAGAGAAGATGGAAGGGTGCCTAGAGAAAAGAGACTGCAGCCAGGAGGTGCACGCCGAGACGTCAGCGGGCAGAGCGCAGGGGAAAGGAGGGTCTGTGCTGTGTGTAAAGGCAGAGGTCCGAGAAGCACAGCCAGTGCATGGCCACGCACAGTGCAGGGCAAGAAGCTGTGCTGGGTGAAAGGGAGAGTTACAACAGTGAAAAGCAGCAGCAAACACCAAAAGAGAGGTGGAAGTTAGTAGTAAGAAAGGAAAGCTTAGCATGTGCAAGAAAAGCAAAAGAGAAGAGGCTGTGCATAGGGGAAAGCAGAAGGAAGGGCATGGTGTGAGCTGGCCTGTAGCAAGGAGGCAGGGCGACACCCCCAAAACAGGTGCAGAAAGCACAGGGCAGAAGCAGGTCTACAAATCCTGCTTGGCAGAACAAGCGTGTGTTAAATAAATTTTTAAAAATACATAAAAAAAGCAGGAGCTGTTATATCATCCAAAGGGGCCAAGGACTGGCAAAGTGCAGTTGCAAGAAGCAGGGTGGGGAAAGCTGTGCAGAGTGGGAAGAAGCAACAGCCATGCGACAGGACCAGCCGGTGAGGGGCTGGAAGCCGAGGCTGATGACAGGGGGGAAGGGTTTCTTCAACACCCGTAGTCTCGCAGGAATGCAAGAGGAGCTGCCCAGGAAAAGAGAAGGTCACTATGAGCGGAGGTTGTCCACGCCTGCAGCTGGTGCTGTGGCCGAAGAAGAGGGGACAGCGATTGTTATAAAAGACCGACACAGAATGAAAAGTTTAATTTCCCAGCACATCCCAAATGGCACCGTTCAAACGCCTGCACTACCCCTCCCCACACGAGGGAAGGAGTTAGCGCCTGTAGGAGGCCAATGCCCCGTGACCCACCCCGGAGTCCTGACTAACACTGCGTCACATCCCCAATCTCTGTGTTTCGATCCCTTTCAAGAAACAAGATTTCGCAACTCCAGACACAGCGTGGCAGCAAAACTTCCACGGAGCACGTCCAGCCACGTACGCTGCTGGTGCTGGGCCACCACATGACACTGGACCTGGCCGCAGACCCCTGCCAAGACCAAAGCACAGCCTAGGCACGTGCTGTCATTCTCCGCCACTAGCAGATCATTTGGCAGACATATTCATGGTCTTTCAAGACACAATTAATGTCCTTTAATCACTACAGCAGCTTCAGCTACTTATAATAATACTTTGTTGTGGGAGACGATCGACAGCCCAGCAGTTGCTGTGCAAGGTGCTACTTTTAAGAGCACTGCTGAACATTTACAGACAAAGCTAGCACACACAAAACCAGCCGGCATGGCTAAGGCTAAAGACCCTTGGTAGGCTAAATAAAATTATTTACTCCCCCTAAAATATTTTCAAAGAATACAGAGGCCTTACTTGAAAACTTTAAACAAAACCAACACTTCTTAAAAGTGAGGCTTTTAACAAATGAACCACTAGAAGGCCACCATCCCCAACAAAACTACATGTCCCTTTTTAATTATGTTTTTCCCTGCCCCAGGGCTTTGCCAAGGTGCTTATGCCAGCCCCTGCACCTCGGTACAGCCACGTGAGGAAGGTGTACTACAGGAATGGGATTGTGGAGGGGGGGAAGTCCTGGACCAGGTGAGGAAGGTTCATCTCTGTTAGATCATGACATGCCTACCCAAAGGACTACGCAGCCCCTCCCTGCATATTCTCCCAGAGAGCATGGTGAAGATGAGGCTCTTCCCTCCTTGCTGTGTCCCAGCAGCACCACCGGACTCTGGCCCTAGTGACACCCCCAGTAAGCCCAGATCCAGTGTCCTGGATGGAGGCAGCTGTAGCAAGAGGAGCATGGAAGTGCCTACTGCTGTACAGTCCGATGGAACTGCAGGAACCCGTGACTCGAAGCAGCTCCCAGAGCATCTCACTTTCGTGATGTTTCCCCAGCACCCCAGACCTCCAGTATGGGTCTAGATGAGCCCAGGGGAAGTGGTGGAGGGGGTGCTGGGCTCCCCCACCCACACGCAGTGTGAAAAGCGGAGAATCAGGGAGCATGTCTCTATGGATGGGGGTGGCAAGAGGGACTGTGCTGCGAAGCAGCAGGCAGCCTCAGGTCATGGGTGCGCTGCAAACAGCAAGGAATCTCGTGCTTTGTCTTCCTCTCTTACACCATCAAAAACCTGCCTGATGCAATTGCCCCTCGGGACTTTGGGTGACACTTTCTAGTGGAGCTGAGGCAACTCAAGACTGTCCCTGGGTTGCTGTAACCTACTCAGTGCCATGTCATTTCTGGTCTGGACAGAGGAGTGGCCCAGAGGGGTTTGTGTAGCTCAGCATGGGTTGCCAGCACTGCTGGAAAGCTGAGCCGAGCGTGCCTTCATGCAGAAGCTCTCCTCCATCCCCATGTCCTGCCTGGCTGTGTTACGGCAGCTGTCAAGTTCTGTTCCAGGGAAAATTTCCTACCAAATCTGAATGGCCCTTCACCGAGTCTTGTCCCTCCTGTAGCAATGAATTGGGACCGCCTTTCCCCCTCTCTGGTTGCCATCTCCATTTGCAGCATTAACAGCAGTCTGGCTTTTCCTAAGCCAGCAGTGGGGGGAGAAAAAAGAAAAGAAAAAAAAGCATCTCCAACAGTACCTGAGGGCGTATTTTTCCAAAACCAAACTTTTGCCCACGTGGCTGGCAATGTGCAGAAAGCAGAACACCAGCCCTAATGCTTCTTTAACCCTTGCACAGGGTGGATTTCTATACAGACACCCACACACAGGTGAATCTGGGGGATCCCAGCAGCCTTGGGATCACCACACTTTCTGCTCCCCAAACTACGTCACTCGCACACTGTCACTATTTTTTAAATTAGGGGAATACAGTTTTCATCAGCTTAAACAAGGAAAAGACCAAACATCAAACTCTGGAGGTGAGGGAGGAAAGCAGGGCAGGGGCTCCACACCAGAGGGACACAGCAGCAGCGAGCATCACAGGCGCTGGCTGAAGCGCCTGAAGGCAGACACCGACCGCTGTCAGTGTTTGCTGTGGTTTGGGCTAGAACAGAAATGATGCCTATTCTGGGCACAAGTATTGCTTCTCTTGCCCTAAAATAAGTCCACAGCTTTCAGATAAAATATTCTAACACATCTGAGAGTCCTGGCACAAAATGACCAGAACTGATCAAAAAACCTTCTCATGCTGAGACAGGCAGTCTAGGAAGGTGACTCCAGTTGGGACTGTGGTCAGCTGTACTGCCTCTCTACTGATTTTAATGGACCTTTATTAGAGTCATCTGTTTTCCAATATCTGGGGGATGCCATCTGAACTCTTGGGATTCTCCCACAGGACAACTCATGGAGGTTCTCAGTGGCATCTTCCTATCCAAAGGCCTCCTCCAATGCTCTGCAGCAGCAGCACATCTGGCACACTGCAGCAGAAGGCCATGAGATCAGCCTTCATTATCCTTAATTTTTTTCTAACTTTATGCAGGGTGCTCCCCAGGCCTTGGGTGGGCTGCCACAGTCAACTGACTATTCTGCCATACTGCCAAGATATACGTTCCCCCCTTCCAAAAATTTCAGGCTTTTCCCTGAAGAGCTCGGCAGGAAAGGTGGTCTCACGCATATCCTGTTCTGCATATGCAGAAGACTTCAGCTCACCCTTCACAGGTTGTGATAAGCCTGCAAGCCTGAATCCAAGCATACAAATGGATGAGTTAATAACAAAGGGGGCTACAGAACAGTCAGTAGGACTCTTCAGTGCAACGAGCCTTAAATGTGAAACCTAGGTGTGTCAAACTTTGGTGATTGTGGAGCAATCATAAATTCGGATACTAAAGACTTGTACAGTCAGACTGCAGCAATCTTGTTTAAGATTCACATATGTATTTTATCATCATTGGATATTTTTGTTCAGGTTTTACAAGCTAAGAAAAAAATACAGGCATTCTAGCTTAATTTTACAACACACCAGGCATTCATGAAAGAACTGAAGTAAAAAACTCAAAAGTCAATGCAAGTTAGCCATGCTCTGCAAAAATCAATATTGTCTTCATACCTTAAAATCTAAATGTTACAAAGCAATCCCCAGAGCCTCCATTTAGAGATTTAAATTATCCTGTCAACATTTCAAGGTATAAAACTCAAAATATGAGTAAATACATATTTTAAAATGTGAGAAATCTCAAGCCAACATGTCAGAGGCTTCTATACAGAAACATGATGCTTAGCTTATAATATGATATGATACTGTATAATATCACACCACCTCTTAGACTAACAGCAAAAGAGATATAAGAATAAATTATCACATGTTATTTGTTACCTTTATAATAATGCCTGTCCCAAGCGAAGTGTCCTTTAGAGGTTTGACAAGGATAAATAGCTAGGTTTCTTAGAACATCAAATTAGTGAATACCAGAATAAAATTAGAAAAGGTATAGATTAGCATTTCTTGACCTTTTACTATGACAGGTATTCACTGATAATCTTGAGATTACTGAAGCCGACAGTTACTGACATATAACCTGACTAACCCCAAAAGCTACAGACCTAAATGCCTCGGCCCTAAAAGATGGGTTAGTTTCCTCAGTCATTTCATTAAATACACGGGATTACTAGAGATTAAAAATTAATACTCCTCTTCCCCAAACGTGGTCTGGATTTTGGGCAGTTTGCTGTCTAGAATGATATTCCAAAGGAACATTTAAAAGGAAAAACAGAACATGAAACAGCTCTTTAAAAGTCTTGTAATCTCAGAACAAAGCACATTATTGATCTATTGATAAAACCAGCATTTACATTAGTTTAAAAAAAAAAAAAATCAATCAATCACTGTAAAGGAGACTTCTCTCCATTTGCGCTCCTTAAGAGAACATTAACAAAAATTAATGACAATACAAACCAATTAACACGGATCATGGTTCTTACCCTGGTAAGTTTTCACTAGTGTCATCTTGTTGTAATCTTCTGACAAAATGAATTCCTGAGGGAGGGGAAAGAAAGAACAAAAGAAACAGTGCTTAGAGATGCAAAGCATTTGAGTGTTTTCATTTGAATTTGTTACCAAGGTAAACTCTCCCATCTTTGCAAGCATAGCCCTGTCTATACCTTTGCTAATTTTGAGTACCTCCATCTAAAAAACTAAATTATTTTACTTTTTAAAGCTGCCTAAGAGACATCATCACAAGTGCTTCTGAACAGAATGGTGGAGATAAAAGAGGAACTATTAAAAAAGAAGTAAAAAAAACCTGACAGGAATGTAAGAGCCCCTTGAAGTTGCTTGGTCCAAACTAGGTACCAATAATCCATGATAAGAATACATTCTTTAAAAGTCTCTCAGTGCTTTGGACGAATAGAAACCCAGACTTTTTCCCCCTGGATTTTAACCCACTAGTGGTTAATGTTTATTCTGGTATGTCACAAGCGGACTTTCTTGTTTTGCTGCTGCTTCGTTGTGGCTCGCAAGCCGTTGTGCGTGGGATGGAGGGTGCCTTAGCACAGGCTGTGGCTGCCTGGGCAGAGGTGGGTGGTGTGACCCAGCCAGGCTCGCTCCTGCGGCCAGGCAAGAGCCCACACACCTACGGGGACCGGCTCTGCAGTCCTGCTGCCTTGGTGCTGCTGTTTCACCGCCTGTATGGCTTTTTGCACGAGGCAATGATGAAAACAGCAGCTAAGAGTCTGCCTGGCAGCCTCAGCTCCTGGAAAAACCCATGTGGCTAAACTGACTGAGCGCCTGGGTGTCCCTGCTGCTCGTTTTGAAGAGGAGAGTTGCTCAAAGCTGGGGAAACAGAGTGGCCACAACAAAACTCCTGCAAATTCTCTCTGGAGGAAACACCCAGGCAAAGGGTAGGCTCTGTAGCACCACCACATGAACTAGCTTTCAAACTGCTGTCAGGTATCTACATGCGTACGTCGCGTACTCAGAGAAACACAGAGAAAAACCAAGGTGTGTAAAAACACACCATATTAATAATTTATAGCGAACTACATAGGAACTCCCTGAGCTAATCTACCTAGGGGGCAGAAGAAGGAAAACCTAACTCATTTAATCTGAAAGAGAGTGAAAAAATAAAAGAAACATTACAAACACAAACTAAATTTTGAAGCATACGGTTGTGAAACGTTCATGTATAAGCACTGCCAAAAGCACTATGCAACAGTATAGAAGACTGGACTTCAGGAGCCTACAGACTACATTTAAGGCAAACCAAATATTTAGTGCAAAAGAGCATGAGAAGACATTCTAACCACCAAAAAGCCCATATTTACCCACAGTTTCCAAACCGGAATTAAAAAAAAAAGTCTCTCTCTGCATTTTCTGTGTGGTCACTGTAGGTAATCTGCATGGCTTTCCAGCACCAGGATTACCCTAACACATCATATCTACTGCTTGGCATGCAGGTGGAGAGGCTGCAATACTTATCTGTGGAACATCTACAGATCCCAGCTTCCAGGAAAACAACCGTGAGTGATTTGAGGCAGCTATGTATTTTGCTGTTTCCAGGTTTCTGTTCATAAATTAGTTATAAATATGTTCTCTTGAATTGCTCTACTTCATCTTCCTTCCCTTAATCTGCTCCACCTCCCATTAGCTTTCCCCTGGCAACTGAAGACTACAGTGGGGAGTGTTATTCAAACAGCAGTAACAAATCAATTAAGTCGGCTGGATTTCTATATCAGGGTCACCTTAACTCTACAGACCACAGAACTTTAAAAATCTGCTATACCTCTCTAGCTACTTAGAGAGGAAGTGGTTTTCATTACCCACTGCCTGAAGAATAGTAAAGCACCACATGAAATGCTTTACTACAAAGCCTACTTGAAGCAAGACCCTTTACTACAGCTAACTTTCTGCTGTTGGTTCCTAAAGAGAAATGGGGTGGGAGAATATGTCTGGCTTTCCTACCGACTTGGCTGTCCCCAACTTTGACTGTGGTGGCACACAGATGCTGGTGACTTCAGGTGGGATGAAGAGCACGGTTTGCACTCTCATTTTTGTTTGCAGTTTTCCGTTGAAAAATTTGACGTGGCCATTCTGTTCTGTGACCCAAACAGTCCCATGGTTTCAGTGGAAGGCTGAAAAGGCTTTTGACTTCTCCATTATAAAGCAGTGAATCAAACACAACTGCAGTTCGTAAGGTTTACCCAAGTATTGATTAGCTCTGTATGCTTTAATACAAACCACAGCTATGTACTATTAATACACTGCTCCATCCAAAAAGATAAACAAATACAGTACAAAACAAACACAGCTCCAATTAACTTTAATGCCGGATATAATTTCTTCCCTCCCCCCCCCCCCCAAGACTTCTTGCTTCTCATTTTCTTCTTTGAAAGCATACGATAATTTGCAATGTTTCCTTGTTTTGCATTTTCTAATCTTTCCCCAGGTCTTTTACTCCCTGCTCCCCTTTACACTATCATGTGTTCTTCCATTGCACTTGTTCCCCTCTCCCTCTCAAGGCCAAATGTATTGGTTGCATCAATAGACAGATACTTTAGCACAGGGCACCTTGCTCAAGAAATTAATGCCCTACTGCACATACATTGTGTCATCTGCGCTACAAAAACACCGACTACATCTCTAACATTGTACCAGCAGAAATTGGTTTTTTATCCCTCCATACACAGATGTTTTGCTCCTCCCAGAGCTGCTGACGCTCAGTTCTCATTAGGCAGCTTTTTGGCTCCTCTTAATGAGCTAGAAAGGCTGAGATCACCCGCACAGCTCAGTTGGTGCTTGTTAACAGAATGGAGAAAGATTTCCAAGTCCTGTGCAAGCCCTGTAGCACGGAAGGGGCTGGGATATATCAGAGTGCTCAGGATGGCAAAACGAAAACCCCTGCTTGCAGGGATTAAAAACATTTTTTCTGGCAAGATTGATCTTCAGAGGTTTTTTTTGAGCTACTTTACTACCTCTTTTACCATACTGAAAATGTTAGTGATCAGTCTTGACTGTTATTAGCTTATTATTAGAACAGTGACTTGGTACCATGAAAGCCTTCACGAAGCAGAAAGGAGAAGTCTTGAGCATCTGAAAAGACTGTCCAATCTAGTGCCCACTGTTGTACAAAGACTCTCAACTATACCTTCATGGAGCACACCTCCCTCACGCTGAAACATATACACCAACGACAAACCTCTCTTGAGCCTAAGACCTCTGTAAATCCTCATCCTGGAAATAGTATCAGCATCTTGTTTCAAATGACTCTTGTTAAGGCAAACAAAACCCATCCTCAGGCGTGTGCCATTTCAGAGTCCTTGGCCATGGGGCCAGCTGACGTGGCCCAGGGTCTAAGGAAGACCCATGCCTTTCCAGAGCTGCAGGTGGACGCCAACTGATGTATCCCAAAATAGCACTAGATACCTCTGCTTAGGAAACTGAATTCATTTCTGAGCGTTAATAATCTTTATACATTAGTTATGTGTTACCCATTCACAACCTAGTTCCCACCCCAGGGAATTTACAGTCTGTACTCTCATAGATGATGCCATTTTGACAGCACATGGCAGATCTCCTTAAAGGCTTAACTACGTCCTGTTAACACAAGTGACCAACAGCACTCTCACGTCTTCCAGAGAACAACAAACCCGCTTCAGAAACAGAAGAGAATGAAGACTTTTAAATCTACTGTCAGACCCTACATCTATATCTGTTGCAAGGAAACCACTATAAAATTACTACAGTGGTTTCACTTTATAAAAAGTAAAAAAACTGGGAGAGGACAGAAACTATCCTGTAGTTTTCTTGAAGGAAAAAATAGTAAACTTCCCACAGTGGCAGTACACAGTCCCAGGGCGTACATCAGCAAGCAGAGCCTGACTCATTCTCAGGTATTCAAAGTGCTGCTAATGGCTGAACCTGTAGACACCTGCAAGATCAGATGATGTGGAAACTGAATGTATCTTAATAATTCTTCCCCAAGGAAGAATTCTAAAGGGTTTTTTCTGGTGCCCTGTTGTCCTTGTGGCCCTCCTTGAAGTATGTAACAGCTTCATCTAGACACAAGCATGGTCAGAAAAAAGATCAATTTAATTCAGCTTCAGCTACCTAAAAACTAAATCCCTCATTTAAATCTCCCCAGAAATGGGGAGAGAGATTTATGCCATTCTAAAACAATTTCTCGGGTATGTAACATGGGTGTGTCCAAAGGCAATTCACCTCTTCTCTACTGCCTGCAGAACCTAATGATTAACTTTATCTAGGAAGCTAACTTTCAGTGGATGAAATTAGGTGAGGAGTCTCATCTTGGCTGTGGAATTCTCCAGCCTATTGCAAGTAATAGACCTTTCCTCTGCTTCTTCTTGTTGTGGTATCTTGAGAGATTTGCGCCTGTTAAAACATGCTTTTCTCCACTTCAGAGCAAGAAATTTATGACCATGATAAAGTCTTCTGGCTTCCAAAAGGGACCTTAGGCAGTCCCTAAGATGTAAATTAACAGAAATGCTATTTCTTTTCGAAAAGGGTTTGCAAAGTGTAAAAAACCAAACCAAAACAAAAACCATAGAAACTTTTTTTACTTTAGGTACCACACTGCTTTTCAAGCAAGATGCCAGACAATCTTTAGCTCAAGAGAATGGTCTGCTGTGCTGCACAAATGTTTGTGCAGCCTTCACGTTGAGAAGTTACAAAAGGTTGAAAACAATCTCTTCACCTCTGTAGAAGCAAAAATTGTCACCCTGTTTCACAAGGAAAGGTGGCCATACAAGCTCACCTCATGGTGGCTTTGCTGGAACATCTTTCTGTGACAATAGCATTGCTGCCTATCCTTCTCAAAATGTACTATACACATTAATGAGGTGCCAGGCTTATAACCAAAATCCATACAGTTTACATAAATTTCATGTAAAAGAAAAAAGGCAGTTCTACTTTTTTATCTCCATTTACAACTGAAAGTAAAAGCAGTACTTCCTTGCACTGCAAAAAGATCAGTTTGAGATTACGTGGCACTCTCATGAGTATTGTGTCAGCTTACAGCCCTTGCCAGGAGTCCTTTCCTTCTACACAGTTGAAGTGAAGATGCAGAATGATTTTCAGCATTTTTTTTGGTCCTGCACCCAGCGTACACTGGGCATTACCAGAAGTGCTAACATGGAACAGCTGACTAATTCCCAAATATTTCAAGCTGCTCAAGTAAATTGCCTGTACTTTCCCTTTGAGGGCCACACAATTAAAAGTAATGGCACTAAGGTCACTTTGTTGTAGTAAGTTCTCTTATTTTGTGGTCAGTGTGCCCTGCTTGTATACTCCTGTGCTAAACTAATCATCATAGCTGTGCCCAGGAAGGAAAATCTATCCTTTTAGTACTTTAAAGTACTCAGGGATTTTCTCTAAAACCCCAATATTGCTGGGACTTGAATACGGGACTACCCTTGCTCTTCTTCCATTCCCACCTCCACCACTTCTTGTGTAGCACATTACAGTTTTGGCTTCTCTTACAAGCCTTAGGTTTGCTACAGGGGAAAACACTTCATTGCTTGTGGAAGTTTGTGGAGTGCATTTTCTGCACAATCCTCTACCACACAAATGCCTGCAGCTAGAGGGGACTAAATCAAGTAACACTCATAAGCCCTTCCCCCCTCCTACGTACTTGTATCCAAAAGACTGGGAAAAGAAAAGCCCAGCTTAGCAACAAATAGAATCTGCCTTAGACATGACAATATATGCCTATAAGTACCTGAAGTTACCTGTTGGTTTAACACCTGCATATCTCATTTACCTTCTTTAGCTTCAGAATGGAAAATATCTGACTCCATTCAGACTCAAGCACTCTCTGACTCTTCAAGGCAAAATGCCCTGAAGACAAAGGACACATCTCTTCCATCATGCCACAGTATTTAAATACCTTATTTACAGTCGCCTTCACATTCCTCAAAGGCCTGGTGAAACAGAAGTGCCTAGTAGGACTGGCAAATTACAGCTATTTCAGAGAGTGGGAAGGAGGGAATTTCAGAGGTGCAGGGAATTCTCTGGCAGCTGTCCCATCTCCTAGATACAAAAGGAGAAATCTCCTACAGGCACAAAAAAAATCTCTGCTACTAGCCATTAATAGCTTTATAGGTCAAAACCTTCACATCTTTGATACAGCTCACAGGCAACAGCTAAAAGGGTCACACACCCTTTCCCAAATACCATCTTGGCTTTCGTGCAGACAGCTGCCCTTATGTCAACCTGCAAAACACTTGTTCAGTTATAAAGCCCATAAAGCAGAGGCAACAGCAGTAAAAATCTGCAATGATGGTAAAATGATCTTAAACTGGAAGAGGAGTCTATTGATGAGGCATAGGTGAAAAATACCTCACTGACCCATGACCCTTCCACAAAGTGATATAGCTCTTTACTCATCACCCCAGAAGAAAAATCCGATGAATAAGGTCAGCTGTTACCCTCTGTCCCAGATCTAAAAACCACACTGCTTCCCTTCCACACACACACATCTTAGATGTAATGAACCAAATCCTTCAGCAACAGCACTTCCAGTTAGGGGCAACTCCACTGAAGGAAGTGAGAGGAAAACAAAAACTTAACCCTGAAGTTTGGAAAAGCAGCTAAATATGGAGCAGAAATCCACCTTCTGCCTCTGAGAAGATGTTTTTTCCCCCTCTTAATTGCTGCTTTCAAAAAACTTTGGTATGGTATGATTAACAAGGCACTCAAATTTAATAAAACAACAGCTGTTTTTCTGCGTTGTTATTTTTAAAGAGATATGCAAATTAAGACAGTTTGTTGAGTCGCCTAATAAACATTGTAAACCCCACTCAATCTCTTTGTGGCAGTTGGAATGAAATTTGTAATAATCTGCCATTTTCTACACTACAGCTTCAGTTCCACTAGCAGTAAAAAGTCTCTCTCCCAAACACTAGCAAAAATATCCTCACCACAACATCACACATATACTTCTCAAAAAGGGAAGCATTTCAACTAGAAATCTTTGGATGTACTTACTGAGATTGTACCATTGTCTAGACCTATGGACAGCCTTCTGGTTTCCGGGTTAAAAGACATGCATGAACATGGAGCTGAAAAAAATGAACATGTTGATGAAGTTAACAAAACTGCGATTCTCATTTTCTTGAAGTTCTGGAAAGCCTAAAACTAGCTAACATGCTTTATGATGCTGTTCAGCATTTTGCCCCTTCTAATAGGCAAGCATTAAAAAAAAAAGTATTCTTGCAATTCATTCAACCCTATCATATTAGGACATAGAACAATGGCTATTTCTTGCTCCAGCTTCTTCGTTTTTTCTTACTAGTTATCTAAAAACAGGCATGTCATACAAGAGCAGTGGTGGTGTTTTGATATGAGGCGCCTGACATTTCAGTATAAATCTGAGAGATTACTTAGCTGAATAATTCAGTTTTTTACATTTGCCTGAACTTTACTGACAGTAAAAGAAAACACTGTATTATGTCAGAGGCTTCCATCCTATACCTGCAGTAAAAAGTTAACCTGTAGGAATCAAGATATCAGCCAATATTAAGGACTGCAAGTCCAACTCTCCGCTACTCCAGTTTCACCACAGACAACGCTATGACAGTATCACATACTATGGCCAAAATAAAAGATTTTATTGAAAGCTAGCCATTGTTTTATTGTATCACTATTACTCTAGTAAATATCAGGATATACTCTTAAATTGCACACAAGTCAGTCATACTACGCTCCCTCGAGGATCAGCCAAGTTTCGCATCAAGGGTAAACCCAGAATTTTCTTGCAAGAATTCAAGACCTATGCTTGGTTTAACTGAGAAATTGTGAAGTTGCATTCAGAAGGCAGGGATTGTTTTTACTGCTTAACACAGCAGCATGCAGCTAGAAGTCCTGCTGTCCCAAAAGAAACCTTCAGGAACTATTTTTCAGCAGCAATTGCCAACTGCAGCTAGGGGGGCAGGCATTCTTGCTCCTTCGATAGTGATAAGAGTGGTTTTTAAAACATATTCTTGTGATAAATATGGAGTACAGTCAGATGTGCTTTTAGTTCTGCTTTTTTCCCCCTCTCCTGGTTTCCACTCTCCATTGTGATTATTCGCAGTGTTTTTGTTACTAACAAGCTTGGAGTCCTCTTTTTTGCAGTACTGTGTATCTGGTATATTCTCAATTTGTGTAATGTCTCACCTAGGATTAAACAGTCCATAGCTCAGCAAACCTTCCTCGATAGTTTAGTTGGCAGGAAAACTATATGAAGGAGAGTCTATGCTGACTGTTTAACAAAACTTGTTCTACATACAGTATTGACTCCCAACAACCAATGGCAAGCAAAAAGCCTACCAGACCCACATCCAGGCAGGCATCTCAATTTATTTCTTTCCTGGAAGGGTTGACTGAATTAAATCAAAGAAAAGGCTTCAGTTCAAGGAAATTGCCAGAATGGAAACACTTAAATTAGGGCTACTAACAGCGACAAAATTGCTCCTTCCCACATCTCTCCCTCAGAAAAGGCAAACTCGAATTGTCCCTTTGGATGGTGATGCTTTACTATTATATTGAGGCTTCTAGGGTTGTAGCAGAATAAGACAGTTGTAGGAAAAACAGACAGAAAAAAAGGCAATTCTAAGCAGAATAAACATCAAATCCTTTTAAAGGCATTTAATGCCAGAACGGGCGTATTCCACATATCAGCTTTCAAACGCTAGACACTGTGCGTACACTGAAAGAGCTACTAGTAACTCTGAAGGCAATGAACAGCTCGCAGAGAAAAACTCTCAGGTAAATTAGCTATTTAAAGTATGCTTTTCCCAAATAGCCTAAAACACTTCAGACATAAAAGGTGCAAGCAACTGCTTGACACGCGCTGATTACAAAAAAAGTCACTTCTAAATTCCAGACCTGTGTGTACACAGTCACAGCAGTATAAAGATACTTATTTTGCTATAATCATTTTCCTAAGGGAATTCTTCCGTAACACGTGCTCTTGGAAAAATCATTATGTCAGCACTAAAATTATATCCACACTAGCTACACTAATGTAGTTAAAGTGATGCCAGTTGTAACGAGACTGCAGCAGCTTACACTTTAGTGAAAATAAGATGACATTCAGATACTTTACAGAGGACAGGCAGGATGTTCCTGATGCAGAAGTCTGGCTGTAGTCTTTATCTTAAATACAGGGCAAATACACACTGATTTTAGCCTTTGGAAAATGAATTATGGGGGAAAAGCCCAATTATATACTTCATGCTCTCAACAGTGTGCCACCTCTATTAGAGGCTGACACAAGTAGAAGAGAAATACAAACTTTGTACTTGCAGTTTCAGGGACCCCCCCCTTTGAAGTGCCTAAAAGTGGCATAGTTTAAGACTGAAGGAGCATGTTTTGCTTTGCAGTTTTTTTACCCTCCCATTCAAAGCAGTGTTAGCTATGAAAACCATCATAAGACAGACAGTGTATTATCTGCCTCAAAGACTGGATACTCCACTGTTGCTCACTACAGTAAAGCCTTTACTCCGTTCCACATCTGTGAGATGTTTTTGTTTGGTTGGGTTTGGGTCTTCTGGTGTGGCTTTTTTTTTTTTTTTTTTTTTTGGCAAAAGCTTACTTCTCTTGACTAAAATTGCTTTCCCTTTTTTGTGTCTAAGTTGGTTTTTTTTCTCCTGTACAGACACTACCCAAAACTCACACATCTAACCATGGTTACACCTCTATAACCTGTTACACATGTATAACCAAGGGTACACATCTAACCATGAGGAGGGTTAATATGTTAGTCAGAGGTCTGCTGTTAATAGAGTTGTTGAGACAACGCTGGTGTGAAGGAGGCACGTTAGCCAGGTTTCCAGCTTACCTTTTTTGCCTTACTAACAGAATTACAGTGTGTATAATAGTCTCAGCTCTTCCTTTCTCATTGGCTAGAGGAGATGATCAAAAATGTAGCCACCGTGTTGTCCAGAATTTTCCAACCACAGAAACACCCATAGGCAGGGCATAAAACTTTGTAATTGGGGAAATCCCACCTCTAAACAGCAGCAAGTGTCCCTACTCAGAAGAGATCTACAATCTTGATCTTTTTTTCCAGGTATTTAATGGATTTCATGTTCAGAATGCACTGATGGCCCCATTTGGGTGCAGAGCTTGAACAAAGCAGATGGCTGACTCAGCCCAGCTCCTCATCCTCCTCATCTCCCAGAGTACCCAAGGCACAGACTCAGTTAATAGGGCTAACTGATATCAAATCATAAAATGGTGTACATCCTGCACCACCATAACCAAAGTCACGAGTCATGCCAATGGGGTATCTATAGGTTGGACTGCCACTCACAGCTTGCTAAGCTGCACAAAGGCACCATCATGCCTACTATATTTTTACGTAAAGAACCTCTGGGCAGTCGTTCGAACCTAAAGCAGAGGACCATCCAAAAAGGTGATCCACATAGACACAGACAAAATGATCGTTTCCAGTAAAGTCCAGACTTGTGCAGAGACTGACTCAGAGCCCTTCCTACAATTTCCACGCTTAAAGCCATGGCTCATAACAACGTAACTGGCATTGCTCCAGTCATTAATTATACCTGATCATTCTTGAAATTGGTGAATAACACAGGATAATTTTAATATCTCATGGCTCAAAAGCTTACCAGCCTTCCAAGTGAAGGAGCAGTGTCAGGTGTTCAAATTTATGAAGGCGCTTTAAAATAGTCCCCCCTTTGAGTGGATCACTTCCAGTGAAGCTGTTATTCCTGGCAATAATGCAGCCTTGCTAAGACCAGAGGAGAACCTAACAAGATTTAAAAATGCAAATGTATGCAAAAACACCACATGGAAAAAGAGAAGTATCAACGCCAAACTGCTAGAATAGCCATTTCATAGCAGTTTGACTGGGGAAAGCAAACCTCTTGGTCAAGGGAACTCAGGCCACTGCCAGTGGTCATGACAGAGGTCCACAGACTGCCACATCAGTAGCTCATTTCCAATACCTTTTTGTGCAAAATCTTGAGCAGAAAGTACCTTTGAGGCTTGACATATTCTTATGAGCTAGTCCATCACCAAAGGAAGAAGAAGAATCCTCCTCTTTACCAAATCAACACTTTCTTAGAGCAGGCAGTCAAACACCATGGCCCCTCTAGGGTCCCAAGTTGATGTTATGGTACTAAAACTTATATCTATTAAATATTTTACGTATCATGGAGACAGATGTCTCTTCCAAATCTAGCTGTCTTAAAGTAATTCTTTCTCCAGACAGTAAGAATACCTCCATGGGACTTGATAAATGCTCCCCAGTCTGTGGATTTAAATTAAGGTCAGCTTCATAAGCTTTCCAAAGACAAGTTAACCCAGCATATCTGAAGCTGACTGAGGAGCATCCACATACCCCTGCTGCTGGTGACCTGCGGAGTTATAACTCCTGCACTCAACACAGGGGTTATGACACACAGCTAAGGCTGTGATTTCTTCAACTGCCTCTTCGAAAAATAGACATCTATCTGCAGGTTTTTTTAAAGCATTAACACTCTCTTTGGGAGAAGAGACATACAGCAGATCATACTGGAGGGATCCATCAGGGAGATTTGGTTTTCCACATTTATTTGCAGGGGTAAAATGATTCTGCTTCTTCACTGGAAGAGCTGCCTTCCCTGTCTAGTATCCTCTCCATCATATTAGCTGCCACAGGATATTAAGTTCTTACCAAATAAAACCATTTACCGTCGCACTCTAATGGACTGAGCACATGCAGTAGGAAGGGCAGAGTGATTTATACTGGAGACTTACAAAGCTTTATGGACTCCATTAGTGACAGAATGCAAGACTACATTTTGAGCTCCCACATTTTTTAATCTATGTTTGCATTAAATGCTCATCCCTTGCTAGCATGTCTGTATCCTTCATGGTGCTGTAATCCCTGATGCCTCTCAGAAGCATTAGCATGCAACTTGGTAAAGCTTCACAGAAACCACAAGGATTGTTCAAGAATAATATTTAATATGGAGTGGTAAGCTTGCAAATGATCATAAACATGAAGCTTCATCAAAACCAGAAAAGCCATTTTGCAAATACACAGTAGATAGCAAACATCTCCTTATACTTACATGGCATTGCATGGTATATGCTTGGCCAGTACTGCCCACTATCTCTCTTCAGCCAGACACGAACTGTTCTATGAAAGAAAAAACACAACACGCACATGAGGAAGAATGAAAAAGTAACCATGAACGAAAACAAAGTGGTGACAATGAATGCAAGAGACCTTCTTCAAAATTAATTTATTTTGCTGAGAGGGAAAACAAACATGCAAAATCCTACAGCAGCCTTATACATCAACCTCAGATTAACCTCTATAGATTAGGTAGCCCATTCCTTGGTTCCATGTATTACTCAACATCTTGGCTGAACACACAACAGTATTTGGAAACTGCTATGGCTTTTTGTTCGTTGCCTTTCCCAAGGACTGGAACATGACTGTTCGTTCAACGCCTCACAGGAGGATTTGGGACACCCTACATAGCCCAGGAAAACACTCCTGTATCAGCCCGTTCAGTCCCCTGCAGAAGCCCTCCCCCTGCTCTCAGGGTAGACCTTGGTCCATCTGCCACCTCTTGCTCTGTCATTCTGTTTCAGGAAAACCTCTAAGCAAAGGAATGAGGTTCCAAGATTGTCAGCTTCTATTTACTAAGATTATGTCCATTTGTGCCACAATGAGCTCTTCAGCTTCAGCACCTTCCCTGCTCCTCAGTACACTCAGAGTGCTATCGCATGCCCGTTGAGCATTAGGTTGAAGAAGCCAAACTCTTACCCTTCTCTGAAGAGGATGATCAAGGCAACAGGCAGCCTTGAAGCCCTCCTCTGCCCCATCAGTTTGGAGTTGCCATCCTTGAATAGAGGCACCTTGAACCACACAGTGCTCCAGGCCTTCCTACAAACACAGCAGTGGTTTCCTCTCTGCTAGAAGGCCTTCCCAATATATCTCAGGATTACTTTTTCTTTCTTATAATCATATCATACCAGCAGCTCCCTGTCACTCAAGCCGTGCCCTTCACACACTTGAGACGCTTGTTGCTTGTTTCCCAAGAGGAGGATCTGGACTGATGTACCATCTGGGTCATTAAATATTTATTATTTCAGTCCTCATTGTCATTCACTTGTTTTGGTCCAATCTCTGAAGACTCTTTCTAACTGAAGCTCTCTCTTAACTTTAGTACATCAGCTAATTACATTAAAACATGCCCAGTAACAGTGTCACCAGTTAAAGCAGCAGGCATCCAGTAATCTCCTGCTTGTTCCTGCATGAGATGCTCACTGTCATCCAAGTTACAGCCAACTTACTTGCCTTACTGTTCCTCAAATCCTTGTAATCTCTAATTTTAACTGGTAAACTCTCCATAAAATACTGTATTCCATGCTTTAGTGATTTACACCCAATGTATTAACCTTCTCTAGAAAATTCAGTTATCCAAAACAGCATCATGTTAGTGTAGCACAATAGATTTTAACCCATCACCCACTTCTATTTAGTCTTTTCCACCAAAGTTAGTATGCAATGGTAGATACAAGAGAGACTTAAAAAACTACTGTTAAACATAAGCCTTATTTTCCTGTAGCAAATCTGTAACTTGCACTTGATAGTATTAAGGAAAAAAAAAAACCAACCAAGCAAGAATAGTTCTTTGCAGTTCATGAAACGTGGAAACATAGCTTATAGAGAAGACGACACAGTCATTCCTACTGTTACGTCATTTTCATGGGAAAACAGATTTCAGCCCTTTTTAGTCAGCAAAAGTTTAGAGCAATGCATTAATATAATACACTAAGACATTACACACACAAATCGAGTCTGAACATAAATGCTGTACAACATAATAAAGCAATTCAAGAACTAGTTATCTGTCCTGCAAATGTCAAGTTAAGGGCTGCACCACTATGTGTTCCTGGATTGCATACATCCAAAATCAGGCTTCTGCTCATCCTGCCCTGCATCCAAACTCATTTTCCAGCAAATAATTCAGAGACCTGTGTATTTGGGCACTACACAAGCTGCATCATTTTAGAAATGCCTCATGTGCACACTTTGACACAGTATGTTGCTCTAAAAACTAACATTTCCTTGGGTCAGCAAGTCCCACAGTTAGAAAGCTTTCACAAATTACTCAAAACACACAAAATTCAGTATAATTACCTCCTAAGTCTACTGGCCTTTTTGCAATAAACACATCAGCAGCTCTTCAGCAGATCTGAAGCAAAACCACCAATACTTTTTCAGGGACAATTCATCAGCTGATAACAACGCTATCCTATTTTCTATAGCGAGAGGGCCAAATCCTGTAGGTAACCATAGCTGTTGTCAGAGCGGCACTCTGCATCTGGACCTCAGCGCACAGGTCTGGGAAGATGTCCACAGTCACGGGGCTGTACTCTAGGTTTGGGACAGGGTCCAAAACCTTTGGGTCCACCCAAAGGGGTCCACCTTTGCTAAGAAGGTCGTCACTGTAATTCTCAAAACAGATCAGATGCTCTGTTTCCCGACCAGGCAAGCTCTAACATGTTTATCCTCAACAACTGAAGTTATTGTGGAAATGAATGAGTGTGCACAAAAAAATAGTGGGATGAATCACAGGGAGCTGAAAAAAATCAATATGAAACAGCCCTGAGGAGGTGCACCTATATCCTGTGAGAGACTTGTCTTCCTTGACCATCCCAATCTGTATACTCAGTGTTACCCGTTTCAAAACTCCCAGGCTTCCACAAGTTTGCCTCTCCTCTCTACTTTAAGACACTGGCAAATAGTAAGTCCAGTACAACATCCTACAGATAATTCAGCTTGTTAAAAAATACTCTGTACAAGAAAAGATCTTTCAAAAGCCAGAGGAAATAAAAATCAATTTTATTTGAAAAAATGGCAATAATTTCAATGCTTTGGGTTGTTTTTGTTGTTGTTTTTTAAACTGTACCCACTGCAGACTTACTAACTAATTTGACAATTATGTCAATGTTAAGACTGTTAGATGAATGATATTGAAACAAAAAACATTTTCTGCTTAGGCTTAGAGAAAAAAAACCACAAACAAAAAAACTGGTGGAAGTTCCTAGTTAAGAGTGAAACTACTGTTACTAGTGTAGGCCTCTTCTGTAGGTACACAGTATGCTCATTTCTTTATGTAGTCAAATGTATTTCCATTCAATGACTAATTCATGCAAAATGAGAAACAAAGCATTCTAAGAATAAAAAGACTATGAAAAGATATTACCTAACTCTAAGGTGTGTGAAAGGGAACATAACCAGCAAGTCAGTTTAACTAACTCATTACAGAAACACTTCTCTCTCCAGTAAAACCATTTTAAATAGAGGAAAACAAAAGATCTTATAAACAGTTTATTTTTATATTAAGGATGATTACTATGCACATCTTTAAAACAAGCATTTAAAAGTTATGTTAAGCATTATAAAGTTCCAATATCTATGTATAAGCTGATGTAGAAGTGTAAAAATTCTTCCTTATGTCAGAAAATGACGACTCATTATTTTCTTCTCTTAAGATCACTGAATTAGGTAAGGCATTTTATTGAAAAAGAAAAACTGATCTCAGTTCATTAAACTTTTCTGGATAACTTTTTCTCAAAGTAGATTTGGGCTAAAGAACAAATTGCGCCAACAACTGAACTTGGGAGAAGCCAAATGCTCTTGGAAGAGAGCGTCTTTTGTTCAGCTGCAGTTCTGCACATTTTTGTATACTTCTTAACACAATACCACCCACTACATGTGAAACCCAGAGCTTTTGAAGCTTCTAAAGAATGCAAAGAAAAAAAACAAGCATGAATGAAAATAAGCTTTTTTTATGGATATATAGCATGAAGAGTACTTGCTGATTGCGTGGTTACTGGACTTAAACACAACACCCACCCAGGTCAGGATCCATTCTTCAACTGCTCTAGAGTGATTCAGTCTGCATCACCATGGAAATTCGTTGTCCCTTCATTTTGTTGCCAGTGAATTGGCTTGGAAAGATTTTTAGAACCCGTCCAATCAATGGATACTCTTCTAGCCTTTTCATAACAGAGATGATTTCTTTTTAAATGAGACAGGCTATACACAAATAATTCTGCCACACAGAAGACAGGCTATGTCTTCACATATTAAGGGGATGTGAAAAATGTGTATTTTAAAAGAAAAATGACTTCTCTCCGTTAAGCTCAAGAGTACATGTGTCAAGTCCAGGTGGCTGTGGTTGTACCAGCAGGTCTCGAATGCACTACTAGGCTGCGCAGGAGGTAGGCTCCGTCTGAGCACCTACTCCTCACCGAGGCGCCTGTGTCAACAGCAGCACATCCACCTTGGCACGGCAGCTCTGCGCTTCACCAGGTACAGAAACCTACTCAATCAGCAGTATGCGCCATCTACCTTCTTTCTGATGAAGACGTTTTGCTCAAACAAATTCTAGTTTGTGCATTTAGGTTGCAGTATGCTCCACGAAAGTCTCCGTAGTGCTGCCGGGCTGGATACAAGATTCTCTACTCGATCCCTAGGCTGGCCTGAGCAATCATCTCACTGCTGGAAAACTCAGTGTCGCTTGGACCTCTGGAATCGAGTCTCTTTGACTCATAGACAGAGCTCTTGTCTTTTCTCCTTGGTGCCTCGCGTGAAATTAAGGCAAAAGACAAATACTGGTGTTGCATACAGTACAGATATACTAGTCATGTCTAAGCATCGTCCCAAGATGTTTGCATGTTGCAATACTGTGAACTCTGTTGTAGGGAGATCCAACACCACCATTACCTCGAGAAACAGGTTATCCCTATTCCACTCCGCTTCTCCAGAATATCCATAAAACCACCAGTTCTAGTGGCACAGTGTGAGTGAGGAAATATGATATATCATTTTCCCATAACAGATCCTTGCTCTCCTGTTTGTGACCGTTTTCCTTCCTTACTCCTGCCTTTTTAAACATTCCTCTTTGCTGAGATGCACTTGTGTAACACACTGTCGCCTTCACGCCCCAGGCATACGCCAGCTGTATAACAGAGCAGAGGCAACCCTCAACACATACAATTTACTACAATATTTTGGAGGGCTTCTTGGGCTTCAGGAAATGGTTTTAAGTGGCATTTTAACATAATCCTCATTATTGTTTATACCTTGGACCATATATTGTGGATTGTTTTGATCTCCTGTCTTGCTAAGGGACCAAGAGGGGTAAGCATCAAACCCAGTACAAGGTGTGAAATGAGTTTTATTCCTATTTGTAGTAAGCATCTGGTACAGAAATTTTCATATGTCACTTTCTAAAGTCGTATCAGGCTCATCCAGAGATCAATGCCTGCCCTGTGCGCATTACTGCTCCTTGGGAAAGGGAGGTACGCCACCAGTGCAAATGACATTACAGGGTTAAAAATAAAGACATCCCCTTCTGTTCTAACCACAGAAATGACTGAACACAGTTACAGAACAGCTTCCAAATAGGAAAAGGAAGACACTAAACTATTCTGGAAAATTCTTTAAAATGCTCATCTAGCTATTTGACAGAATAAAAGAAAAGAGATTAGGATAATACTATTTTCAGGGTTAGTGCACTCTGTGAGGTTTCAGGCATACCTCATGGAGTATTACCACATATTCTCACCATCAAAATATTGAAGCCTTCTTTAGGGTTGAAACAAAAAATTTAAAGACTCCACCTGTTCCTAAATATCCAATAATAGAAAATTCAGATGTATTCAAAAGCCATATCTCTCTGGAAACTAAACATCTGCATTGGAAACAGCACAAGCTTTATCTGCTGTCATTAAATAAACATGACAATAGTAGTATTTGAAGTCCAAGTACAGCATTGACAGTTTTACTGCCTTTAACAGAGAGACATTGTCATTTAAAATTGCATTAAAGATACTGCAGTACTATAAACCCCCCAACTTCTCCAGGGACTTTTGTGGGCAAGACATATGAAGAGATTCTGGCTCCCACCAATTAGTGACATGAGCTGCTACTGGGATTTTCTGAAAGAATAAAAGATCTTTCATGTTTAGTGGCAGCTCATGAACCACTGTCAGTGTACTGGAACCAGTGATGAGGAGTTTTGTTTCTCTGATAAATTTTGAAAGAAAATACATGAAAGCAAAAGTCAAAACCAGAACTGATTTCTGAGCCAGCCTGTGTTTCAGGGAAAACAAAAAGAAATT
This sequence comes from Buteo buteo, assembly GCF_964188355.1. Classification (NCBI taxonomy): domain Eukaryota; kingdom Metazoa; phylum Chordata; class Aves; order Accipitriformes; family Accipitridae; genus Buteo; species Buteo buteo. The sequence continues at coordinate 32,954,496 of NC_134184.1, read as the reverse complement.
TAATAGCAGAGTGCCAAAACCTCAGGCAGCAAGGGGACTTTATCTAACAGGTCCTCATCCTATGTCCCGAAAAAAACCAAAACCAAAACCAACCCAACCCACCAACACTTCCACCCACCCCCACACCAACCCAGTCCCAAAGACCCAGGGAAGTGCATGACTGTGTCTCTCAGGTTCACCCATGCTAGTCCCTACAAAGCCCATCACACAACTCTTCCGCATAAACACTATGATTTCAGGGCACATTCCAGGTTTTACCTCATTTTCACTGGTTTTGATGAACAAATGTGCGATTTAACAAACTAATCAAGGGTTTACCCACTGGACTCTTTCTAAGACTATGAGACAGTGTACAGCTACAGGTCACTGTAGATGTTATAGGTTCTCTCATATTACAAAGGGGCAGGTTCAGTTTCTAAAATGAAGTGCAAGAGCTACTAGTTCAGGAAAGGGTGACAATGCGTGGGGAAAAGATTAAAGCGTTTTGAAGCATGGGGTTTACTTCAGGGCTGTTTTAGAGAGGTTGTCTCTTAGCAGCAATTACATAAGGGCATTTCTAGAAGATACAATATCTTCATTGTAACCTCGGTCTGTAGCTTAAGCATTGGGCTTCCTATAAAATAAAAGCCTTTTGAGCAATAATTGCACTCTTTATTCTGCATGCCTCAAGCCCTGCAACAAAGCCATAGGAGCAGTAAGGTCTGGCTTCAAGAGGAAGCTGGGCCAGCTCCCAACAGCCAACACCTTTGACATCCTACTGTTGCATCCAAAATGCCGCTGCTATTACCGCCAGTCCAGCAACCCTCATGTGCAAAGCTCAGAAGCACCAGAGAAACATGGTGCCACACAACAACAACGCCAGATGCAGACTTTAAAGTGCAGGCACCCACCTGATGCTGAACAAGGACCTCAGGAGCAACTCTGCAGTCTGGTGCAGAGGAGGGGAGAAATGCACAAGGAGGTTCACTGATCGGCTTTTTTGACCATCAGTTGGTGGCAACAAATCTGATTTTTGCTACCATTAATGATTCTGCTTATTAAATCTAACTAGTCTTATCTGCTCTCCTTCATAATCCTCCCTTGCGAATGTCTCTCGTCTCATCCGTTCTCAGAGTCACAAGTATAGTTTCCTGCCATGGACTCCAGCAAGACCCTGGATTCTACAAAAATTAAAGTATACATGTTATATAAAACTTTTGATTATGAACAATCTCATTTTGAGCCAACACCTCCAGAGAAGTCAGGGAATGAGCTACTAAAGGTTGTGCAAACTAAGCTCAGAGGTTAATGATCTCACAGAGCACTTTACTAGTTCCTTTCTGCTTAGGAGGAATGTGGTAGGAAAGTCTTGGAATGAAGCTCAGTGCAAAGGTACACTAGGGAAGAGACTGTGAACTTGAAGTACTGTACATTTACCACCTATCTTCAGAAAAAGCATTGCACAAAACCGTACGCCAAGCAAGCAGGCAGGTGGACCAAAAGGCAGGAATTTTTATTTATTTATTTACACAAAGCTTACACAATATCCTAACTCAAACCATGCTTTACAAGATATTTCCCCATTTAATTCATGCTGCCGTAAACTAAATGCAAATGCATATTGCATAATAGGAAAAATGACAAAGTTTTGGTAGGTTATATGTAGCTATAGAATTGCATGGGTTTGTTAGGGAAAAACTGTTATAACCATCAGTGGTACTTAGACCTAAGAGAAAGAGACACCACTTTATTTAACACAGTTTTGGTTTACATAAAAGGCTTTTCGGGTATTTTGTGGGAAGTGACTAGAAAACAAAGATTCATAGGAGACACTCTCAGGAGAAATGGATTTTTATGACTCAAAAAAAATGATAGTGACATGACAGGTTTACTACTCAGCTGTGAAACAGTTTCCACCCATTTTTCAGTTTTCTGGACAATGAGCAATGCAGTTCAGTGATTTTTTCCAGTTACCCGAGCACATATGCCTGGAAGCAATGCATGCTCTGCTGTTCAGGCACTGGACCAAAATCAAGATTCTGACCAGTTTCCACTGCAGAAACTTCAGGCAAGTAACAAGAGACCAAAAATGAACCAGAAGTCACAACCACAGAAAAATATTGTGTTACCTTGAGGTTACTAACACAAGGTTCAGAGAGCCAGGCTGCCTCAGGTCTTCAGCAGCTCCACAAAAGCACTGCTCATCATGTATCACGTGAAGCAGTGCAGCAACTACACCACCTTCCAGCATAAATGCTGTAGGGAATCTAATTTTATCTGCAAATGCAGGTAAATGCAGGGCTGGAGTTCTCAGTGAGCATCAGCCTACAGCTTTGGAAATTATTAAACAAGTATTATATCAGACTAGAATTTTTTTCAAGCAAAGTTTCAAAATTAATTCCCTTATTAAGACCTGTGCATCAGTCTTCCTTACAGAGCTTTGGTGTAACAAAATGGTCTCCATCCCACAGACCTCCCCCACCCACACCCTACCAAATGATTTCCCTTCCAGAACAGATGCAGCTTCGGTGCTTGTACTGATCGATTCCTGTTTGCATTTGGGAAGCATAAACACACAACCTTTTGAAGGTAATGGCATTGGATGATTTAATTATTGCAATCCAATTACTTTCACCTCCTTCCCACATTCAAATGTTTCAGTCATGGAAGTTATTAGAAAGGTCCTAATTAGATTAAAATACAGGCCTGCTATGCAATAAGTGACTCAGTGGAACCATGCTAAAAATACCTAGCAGATCCATGATTTGCAAGAAAGCAAACCTCCAGCTCCTCTCTAAGTTGTCCACGTAACAAAGGCAAAGAACAAGAACCTACCAGGTCACCAGCCCGCTTCCAGCTGCCTGGTAGGAACATCTGTCCAGCAGAACACACCACCTCCTCCCCCCCCCCCCACAAGCTGCTACAGGCTATCAACTAAGTTAGTGATCATTTTTAAGTTACACACGCTTCACTCTACATAAAAATGAATTCATTACTCAACAGATAAAAAAAGCAAGCTTACGCTTTTAAATCTATGAAGTGAAAGCTGGACATACCCATTTTCAATATATATATATATATATATACCATCACCATAACATTTCTAAGAAATTATATTCATATATAGGTTAATTTACAGAAAAAGATTGATATTTGATCCCAAGCACTAAATTAAGTCCCTAGGTGGAATTTACAACAAACATAAACGCTAGTATGCTGGAGCAGAAAGAATTTCCTCAGTTTTACTCTTCTTTCCCATTCTGCTCTGAAATGATACCACGGCACGAGTAAGAAAACAGCAGGAGGAGAGATAAACGCAGAAGAAGAAAGTTTGCAAGTAATAAAGGGATACAGAGGAAGACGAGAGATCCTGGCTCAAACAGTCATACCCTTAGGCCTCAATTTATTTTTCACACAAATATTTTCCTTAGTTAACTATACAGTGCAGCATCTAGTCAATTATGCCTTTACTGCAAGGGAAGGAACTCCCACTTCCACAGCCATAGGATGATGCTCTCTCTCAGCATTTTAATTTCTGGATGTAAGTCATCTGCATCATCCATTACAAAAGACTAAATTAAATCATAAACTACCTCACTGTTTCTTGGAGGATATTTGATGTATTAAACGAATATTACCATTCATTGCAGATATCTGAGAATCCTAGTGTAAGGAAAATAGGGTCTTAGCTGCAAAAAGACAAGAGCACGCACAACCTGTAAAAGCATTATTTTCCCCTGACAGTATACTTACCACATTCAGTCAGAAAATACCTAACATTTAATTCATACAGCACAAAGTTGTAGGGGAAAACCTGTGTTTCTTGGATTTTGAGAAGAGCATCAATCATATCCCAGTGCAAATGAACCCCTTCCCAAGCAAGCAGCTGCTAAATTCTAACATTCACGTAGTTCCCGTAAAGTCCATTACCTCTCAATTTGCAGATTTATTTCTGTTGCTATATGAACTTTCACTTTAATTAATTGTTTCTCTGGTTTTGTTCTTGGGGGCCGGCGGGAGAAACAAACAAAAAAACAACCAAACAAACCCACCAAACAAACCCAAACCAAAACTCAACCCAACCCTCATACGGGTACGGTATAGGTAAGTTCCTTAGCCAAAAAAATAGGACAATCAGCTGGTCATATGCGTCTGCAGATGCTGAAGGCTTATTGAAACACCCTCTCTAAGAACAGATAGGCTTTTGTTTTTCAAATACTGATGAACAATTATGGCACTGTTTTTCCAGAGACAGCAAACACATCTACTTGGAACGTATTTGCGTGCTCTGCACCACAGCAAGATGACTCTGGAAATGCTCTCCTTGAGGCATCAAGGACTTTCTGCAGAGGAAACCCATTTCCAGTTCCTCCAGTTTACCAATGAACTTGAACAATGATTCACGGGTGATAAAATGTTCCCTCAGCTTTTCTGCTCATTGCTATTTTCCTCTCAGGGCAGCGTGACTCAGAGATATTTTCACTGTCCTCACACAAACCCAACTCCTACCTGCCTTGCTCTGCTAGAGGAGGCAAGAATCCACTCTGTTGCTCTGACCCAGCAGGACAACTTTGGCTGGGGAGTCACCGTACTCTCTGGGAAGGAAAGCAGCAAGCCCAGCAGCTTTAGTGCCAGCAAAAAGGGACAGAGAAAGCAGGGCAAAGCAATGCAAACCCAACCCTGTCCTGAAAGGTTTGTTCTTCAGCTGCAAAGAAACTGCAGCCCTGAAGTGCCTTGCCAGGGGTTCTCAGATTTCTTCTTATCACACATACTGAGGAGTGCCTTGTGAGGTGCCAGCAAAGCCCAAACCTCTGACTCTCTAATTTAGAGGTGATCTGGCATTTCAAGGGCTTACAAGACAGTCAGTTTGTCACCTCTGCATCCTCGTGGGGGTTGCGTGGGGAGATGGAAATCAACACAAGACAATAACCGTCATCAAACCTGTACCACAAGACTGAATATCACAACCTAAACTTTAGGTTTTATTATTAAAATAATCCATCTCAAACATGCACTGCCTCTTCACATCCAGCTACTCCTTTCATATAGCCTTGTTACAGCTTTCCCATTCTTCAGCATTCAACTTCATACTGTGCTAATTCTATTCTATCTCCTTTAAGGTAGTTAACTGCAAATTTCAATGAACATCCTCTTGCTCGTATTTTACAAGATTAGAAGTTTTTGTTGTCTCTACATTCTCCACTGGTTAGTTGCTGTGTGTATTCCTATCATTTCTTACACGCTTCCTCTTTAAGGTAATCAATCTTTGCAATCTCTTGGGAAAGATGTTCTTGTGTACTGTTCTCCTTACCTGTCTTCCAGTCCCTCTACTGAGGCAATATCCTGTCTGAACTGGCATCTTCTGTACTAAATGCAGCAATCCAGACACAGACAAACCTGCTAAATTATAAGAGCATTATCATTCTTTTCTTTATCCATCTTCTCCCCGTACGTACCCTAGCAGAATTTGCTTATTTGGCAGCAGCTGCACATGTTTTTTTATTCACACTGGCATGATTTAGAAACTTACAAAATATCTATGAAAGAAAAATGTATATTTATCAATATTAGATTCTCTCCATGATACACTTACTATGATCTCCTGCAGTTCTTCACATGTCTCCAGACCCAATCAGCTTATCTGCTAATTTGGAGTAGACAACTGGCCCAGACTGCACTGGTAGGGGAGGGAACAGAGGATTCATCAGCTACAGCTCCTAGGGGCAATCCCAGAACCACATGTTCCTGGCAAAAGAGGTGGAAAGAAAATGATAGAGAGCAACAGGCAGAGGCAATCACATGCCAGGGAAAACCTTGATGGTATACATCACACTTTCTCCTTGTGAAGATAGGACAGGAAAGCCATGTCTATTCATAAGTGTAGGGAAGACACAAGACCAACTCTCTTCTTGTGTATGGAAAAATACATTATTTGAATATGTGAGATGGTGCAATACATTACAGTGCAGCTTTGGAAAGACACCTGGTGGAACCGTGTACTGACAGGAAGCCGGTGCTTATATGACTGCTACGCACCCACCAAACCAATAAATCCTGTAGCAGCTTCAGTTCATTTGTCTAGTCATTGCCTTATAGGTAACTTCTACTTTGCAATAAGGGACAGCTTCCAGTTCATGGCAAAAGCATCAAACATTATTAAAACCTCTCTGCTGGCACCTTGTTACTAGCTTACTTTACTGACTTATTTTTCTCTAGAGGGTTACAAGAAGAGTCCTTTTCAATTCCTGACCAGATGCTGTCTCAGCTTGCACTCTCGAGATCTTTACTGCTGCCATTCATAGAGGAAGTATCAGTATTATCTTGGAAGAAACAGATTTGAGGTCGTGAGATAAAATCAGCTCTAAATCTGCTTCTCTGTTTTGCAGCCTTTCACATTGAAATCTTTTCCAAGTTACTATAAAAGGCAACATCCTGAAGTTCAAAAGTAGTAAGTTCTTACTAGGTCATGCTATTGGACATGGTGATCACAATAAAGGTGTCAATATTTATGTATTCACAGGAATCAGGGATTCCAGACAGAGTAGTTTCAAAGCAAGGACTTTCAACATCATTGCTGATTTAACTACTGAGCATCTGTACAAGATCATTGGAAAAAGCTGATCAGCTTTCCCCATCCTGAATAAAGACGAGGTTCCTCACTAGGGAGCTTTCTTTCAGTAAACTCCCCCACCAGCCTGCCCAAATTCAGACAGGTAAGGATTCTTGAACTCAGAAAAGAACACCGACAGCTGACAGGCATGGAGATTACAACAGATGCAAAGTATTTTATAACACATACCACAGAGCTGGCCTACAACAGCAGCACAGCAGATGTGCGGGTACGAAGAGCACATCACCCACTGTGCTACACCATCACAGACAGCGTATGCTGTGAGTAACCGCTGTACCACCCATCCCTATCATGGTCAGGATGGTGCCGTGCCTGTTACTACTATTAATAAATCAGGCAATCCTCTTTAAAGAATAGTAAAGATTTGGAGAGTAAAGATGTAGAGAGACTAAGCTAGTAACAAGAGGATGATTTGTATAGTTTCTCTTTAGGAAAGGTTAACTGGTGTTAACCAAGACAACTACACATCACCGATCTTTGAGTTAAGTAATATTTTCACAGTGGCCTGAGTTACCTGCAGAGGAGTTGCATGCACGTGAACACACCCTGTTCTACACCACTTCATTCGGAGATGTCACCTTTCAGCAGAAAACTACTAGCATAGGCATCAACAGTGCGAAGAAATGTGTCTGAAGTAATGACTCGGGGCTACTCAGGGGCCATTGGAAGCAGAGGATGGCAGCAGACTGAAGCAGACTGGATCTATCACTGACCTTGGCAGAGGACACCAGATTTTAAATGGTAATACAAGGTAGGAGACAGCTAGAGACCACCCATTGGGCAAGTAAATCCTTGTGCTATTAGTTAAAGCATAAAATCAGCTCACAGCATCTGGCATGGAAAAAAAAAAGAGCTGAGATGGGGTAAAGGCAGTAAATAAGGGAAGGGTTCTTTTTGATCCTGCTGCCTTGCAGGTTCAGCACTGCCTGAAAAATTAAATCGGTTTGTAATTCTGGCTCAGCTATTCACAGGTCAGACAGGATTGCTTCTTACACAGAGGGCAGGGAGGTGAGGAACAGCTTTCCTTGCAGACAGTTAAGCTACTACGCAAAAAGGCTGAGACGATACATCCAGTTACCTCAAGCTATGAAATACGCTTCCCACAAACCAAAAGCCACTCTTGGTTTCAAAACCCATGTGTGTGCTGCTGTGTCAAGCAGTTCCTCCTGCCACTCTCCTGTTCTGGTATCTGAAACACGCTGAAAACATCCAGGTGGAATGATCTGACAGTCCAGTAAGTCTCTTCCACATGTCATATCTAATACAAGTGAATCGTGTCTTCTTACCAAACACACAGAGTGAGCTTTGGAGAGATATACACAATTTGTGAGGATTTATCAAGAAATGTAAATCATTAACAATCTGCAGCAGGTTAAGCAGTTTACTTAATTCAGAGATGTCCCAACTACCGAGCATCTGGAGGGAGGCAGTGCAAGTGGAGGGCAGAATTTTAATAATTTACTCAAAGGCCAGGGGCAGGTAACAGGTAACAGTTTTTGTAATCAATTTTTACTCCAGCTGGAGGGGAGGAGGTAGAAGAGATTAGACAGAGCTGTCCTGTGGACAGGCCCCTAAAACAGATCAGCTGGACAGCTTGCTCTAAATAATACCAATAAACAGGAACAACAAGTTTACAAGAAAGACCCAGAACAGTTATGACCTTGAACACTGCAGTGAACAAATGGGCTGCTTTGGAAATGCACACAAATTTTCATCATCTGCACTGCACAGCAGAAATAAATGCAAGCTAACAAAGGCTCTTAGAAACGCAACAACCAGCTCATTTCACAAATGCATTTTTCCCCCCTGGCACTGCACCTTTAAAATACTTGCTTCACTCACATAAGCCTGAAAGATCAAGGTTTGTCTTTGCTTTCCCCACTTTTTTTTTTGGCCAGAGCATTTAATGGTTTTGTTTGATCAATTTTTGAAAGGAAAATATTTCTGTAGAAGGAAACAAAAGCTAATGGTATAGCAGCTACATGCTAATTAGAAGCCACTGAATGGCAAGGATCTACATCCTAGCTTTCCCAGCGGTCAACCAGTAACCCCTGCTTAAGCCATAGGAACCAAAGACGACAGTCGTCCAGTAGCCTACTTCCAGATCATGCACTTAAAAGCTTAGAGAGATTTTTATATACTCCTATCAGCTCTCCCAGTCATCCCACACTGTCTGCTCCTCTGGCACCCTTCATTTTTATGCACATTTCAACCATGCCAATCCCCCCACCCCACAAGTTTTGGCTCCAGCACTCTGGTTCAGCAAGAGCTGACAGTGATTTACAAGTCCTGCTAGACTTGGCCTTTTAAAAATACTCACAACTATTGGCAAGAACATAAGCTTTAGATGCGGATGTGTGTGTGGGAAAGGTGCAGATACTCCCTCCGCATTTCAGTCCTCCCATTTTCAGAGACACCCATTAACCAGCAGGTACCAGACTACCAAGGTCACCTCTCCTTGGCAGCAGCAAGCCTTCACAACTGCAGAGGTAGCCCACATACCAGCTTAAGCAGCTGTTGTCCCCTTCTTCACCAAGTCAATCGTGGCTTTGAAGTGGTGAGGCAAAGGCAAATACTACCATTCCCTCCACCTCACTGCAAAGGAAAGAATCTCTTCCCATTTGATATCCATTTCTCTGCTGCTCATAGCATCCCAGCCCACTCCCCACTGCCCGAGAGGCACCACACATTCACTGTCTCTCAATTACTCATAAGAATTGAATGCATTCTAATAATATTTAAACAGGTTAAAAATATCCAATAATAAACTGGGAATTACTATGGACTGCTGCTAGGAAAAGAGCTGCTGGAACACAGAAAGATACAGTGGGTACTTCAGGTTTTCAGAAGGCAACATCTGGCAGATAAAAACAGCTAAACATACCAAATACCTTTCACAGCACCAATGCACAAGGTGTTTTTTACCAGATTTCTGGTACTAGCATTTTTCCTGATCCAAGCTGCCCCATTTCACTTTCATATCAGATGACTGCTGGATATTGGTATTTAACAGCATTCAGCACTAGCAAGGATGTGCAGTTGCTCTGAGTTCATGCAGGAAGGAGACAGCCTGCCTTTTTTGAATTCCAAATTGATAAGAGGGGTTCACTGAAAGAATTAATAAACAGGAAGGTGAGGAGAGGACAGAGTGAGTTGAGAGGAGTTGTGTTAGAGACAAAACATGAATGGGAAGAATAAGCAGTAGGGAACAGGTTATAAAGTACAAACGGTACAAAGCCTGCAGTAAGGATGGCAGCGAGCATCTGGTTCAGTAACCCTCAGACAAGAAAACTGAAAACAGCATAGTGTTTTGGTCATAATAGATATATCCAAATGGAGGCAATAGGCTGAAGACAAACCCTTCAAACCCCAAGACTCTCCCTGCACCCCAATTACTGTGGTATCAAGGTAGCTTTGTGCATGAGGTCACCAGAGGGAAGGGAGAAGTCCAGCTCCACACTTTGCATTTATGAAGCAGCCTGCTAGTGACAGACATGGTAATGAAAATCCTTCCGGCTGCACTCGACAATTGAGCATTTCTCTGCATGTAACCTCCAAATATATAATACAGAAAGTATTTCCCACATTACAGCTTCTCCAGATAGATAGTGCACTTGCAATTACCTCGGTACCTCACAGATATGAAGTTCTTACTCTGCTACTTGGGACACTAAATCCATTAGGCTGTAACAGTTTTCTTGTAACAGACAGGGTTGGGGTTTTTTCTGCATTTAAGACAAACAAAGGTTCATTATCTATCACTGCAAAATAAGCATAGAGAAAAATAAACAATAGCTTGAAAAAGGAAGTCATGACCAATGCAGACTATCTGAATTCAATTTCAAGTGATCTTTGCCCAACTGCATACTGCAAAATTTGTACTTGAAAGAAAACATTGTCGCTGTACATTTTTTCAGGGAGAGAAAAAGCTCCACTTCAGCTGGCTTCCTCTGCAGTGCTTGTGGAAAGTTTCAAGTCTTAGCACTGACTCTCAGCAAGTTCTTACTCTCATTTCTTCCCCCAAGTTACTACTGGGTCTCAAGAATAAAACATTTTTCTGTTCAAAGCAGCTTAGCTTTTGAAGAAACAAACACACAGAATCAAACTTGATCCTGTTTAGGAAATACTTACAAAATATGAGTATTAATTAAATATAAACACTGTGTGTTTTGAGATGCTTCTAAATCAGTCCTGGACAGGTAGAGAAAGCAGTGCCATGACCCAGCTCCACAAGAGAACTTAAGGACAGTGATAACAAACACCAGCAGATTTGGGTAAGTGCACAGGTCTGGGAGTACTGCTCCCACTAAAGAGGTAGGTACTGAAAAATGGGACTCTCATTAAACATGGCAGTTCAAGCGAACCAACACAAAATGCCAAAAAGATGTGTGAAATCCCACATCCTCCTCAGACCCAGACACGCTGCTGCAATCCTGTCTTGGACTGCTTAAGCACCTGGACCCCAAACCCCTGCCTCATGACAACCATTTTTACTCCGTAACAGCTTAGCTGTAAAAGGACTCAACTAGGAGGACAAGGCAGGCTATTAAGATCTCTTGAGCACACGGGGATTGATACCACCCTCCCCAGAATCTCATCTCAAACACAAGTCTGGGGGGCGAAAAATGATTAAACAAACAGTTGACGCTAGGTCCCCTGGTAGGATGGACATTAGCCTGGCCGTTTTCTCCCCAGGAGACTGAGAAGTCACCTGTATCTGCCAAGTTCTTAAAACTGCAACTTACCACTATACAAACTTACCAAAGATGTAGCAGTTATGTTTTTACATAGCATCAAGACTGGATATGCACCAGCTGAACAAGAATTAAACTTTTCTGCAAGGCAGGATGGATAATCACACATTCTCCCCATTCTCTCCCTCTACAAAGAAACCTTCCATTTCAACTTGCAGCTTCAGCAACTGATTTTTTTCCCCCAATTGCCTAATTTTTTCAGATAATACATAACCATAACACATTGCCAAATGGCAACACCAGTGTCAGTCTGATCATGATTTCAGGAAACAATAACAATTTAGTTAAGTAGGAGGAAGGGGAGCCAAGTTAGACATCTTGTTCTGTTTATTTTTATGTTTCTTCTGCATAATTGATAGCTATTCATGATTTGAGTTTATTTGACTCAAAATCTGTTCCTCTCTCTTAGTATCTGGTTAAAATTGCTGTATCCACAAGATTTTATGCAATGGAGTCCAAGCAGAATTTCTATTTGGGTCCAGAGTAAGAAAGTGCAATCTTGTGGTACAGCAAAAGCAGCAGATTTTCTAGAAAAATACCATAAAGACTGCTGCAAAACCCTTAACGTCCTTGGTATTCAAGGTACATACGAGTCTAAGGAGATTTTGTTGCCTTCTTGATCCTCTGATCTTGGACCTTAAAAAGGCAATCATAATCTTGTAACATCTTAGGGCTGGGCTAAAATAATCTGACACAATTTCCTCAGTATCAGAGAACCTGTACCAGAGGATAATTTCAGACCAGCCATCCTGAGAACAGTTAAAGTGATATTAAAAACTAAACAAGAAACTTTTCATAGAAAAGGAATAAACACAAAAGGCTCCCACAACAAGACACTCCACGCAAGAAACCCCAACTAGAACATATAAATTCCCCCACAATCCAGGAGGGAACACAGGAAAGATGAGGAAAGCCCAACACTCCTCACCACTGTAAAGCCTGGCTCCAAGACACAAAACCCAGCTTAGCAACCTGGGCCAAGCTTAGGAGCAGGACAAGAACAAAACCGCCACAGGGCAGCACCATGCCAAAGAGTGTCAGAACAACAATGCTACATCCAACACGTATGTTCCAACTCCACCAATGCCCCATCCCAATTATTGTGGCAGTGACAGCTAAGGGATGCCTATCATCCTTCTGCCTACCACAGCAGCTGTAGATGCACTCCTCCAGTAATGCAAATATCAGCTGCACTTCTGAAGGGCTCATCTGATCCTGCTCACAATGAGGTCAGCAGCAAAACTCTCAAATGACACTGGAGCAGGATGAAACCAACCGTGATAATTTCAGTGTTTGTTTACGTATTGAAGCAAAAGCAAATTACTACTTCTTCTAAGAGGACAGATATCACTGTCTCCACATCAGTGAGTAAAGGGGGGGAAAAAAAGGACTGAAATCAATATCATGTGAATCCTGAACCAGATACCCAAATGAAAACAGCCTGTACAAAAAAATAAGGTATGTGAGACTACGAAGGAAAGCCTTTCTCTCACAAGGCTTTGCCCCAATGATACATATAACTTCTGTTACATTATCAGTGGCAGGTAAACTGGATAAGGCAGAAGGACCTACGCAATAGTTACAGAACAAGCATCTCTAGCTGTACAGTGCTTCCTATTGCAAATGTGCTTTGAAGATTAATTTAATTATTGTACCTGAAGTTTCCTATGCTTTTCCCTGGTAGAGCAGCTCACAAGCTATTCAAGTAGCACACTTCCTCTTCTTAGTTCCTTTGTGGCATTACCAGTTTTACTAGGAAATGGAAGTCTCTTATCTTCTGCCCACCTTTAAGTTTTAATACAACCTACGTATCCTATTAGAGTTTTCCATAGTCATTTGGCAGCAACAGCAAAGATCTTACCGAAGCCTTGGTTACATGAAAAGACGGATGTATGGGTGGAAAACAACGCTTGGAGTAAGGTCTGTGACGACCATATGCCCAACTTATTTCAAGTATTTTAGAGATTGAAAGGAGCAGAAATGTCATTTTTATGACCAAGGGTCTTTTCGAAGATGAAAAGCTTAGGTAAAGCCTCCCTGCAGAGGGTCTCTGGACTTCCTTGATCTTCTCCAAGCTTTGCTCTACATTTGGATTACACCGATGAAGAATACTGAACTGTACATGTGTTTCAAAGGGGGAGACGATTAGTGGCTTGTATTTCAACACTGGTCATTACTACAGCTTAGCACTGTTCTATGACTTCAAAAATATAGGACCAAAGCTTTCACTTGGCCTACAACAGTGGAGGGCTTGTCATACTTATCAGAACTGGGCTCCTGAAGAAGCCTGGGCTTTTCTACTGGAACCCCTGGAACAGCCCCAGTGCAGCTGGAAGGATGCCACCTGAGGGCCATGCAAGCAGAGAACAAGCTAGCACGTAAAGAAGCATTCATGTCCCATCTCCCAGACCTACAGGACATAATGAATGAGTCAAAGATACTTCCCTGGGCGTCAGAAGCAAAGGATCACAGAGACAAGTTATCTTGATGGCTGTTGGGGAACATGAGGAGATGTACTCACGCAGTTTGCAGGTCCAATGCTTGGGCCTCCAGTGGTGCAGCAAGCGAAGGCACTGGTCTGACTGGATTTGGTCACAGAGGCCACGAGTGCCACCTCAGTGCTCCAGCTGGGTTCCAGCCCTGGCTGTGGCCCCGTGGGTCACCGGCCGATGTCACACGCAGGAATTTGGCAGTGCATGCACTTCGGCTCAGCGCTGTGGCCCCGGGAGACCCATCCTCCCCCGGACATCTGGTTGAAGTTAGTCTTAAGAATCTCAAGCTATTTTTGGTCTCAAATTCAGGCTTTTTAAACTTATTGTTACAGATCTTAAACCAGCAGAAATGTTTACAGGCAGACCCATTTTAAGGGCTGTGTCTTGTTTAAACCAGCAGCTTAATTTGTTGATCTGTTTTTTTAAGTCACAGAACCAATTTCCCATAGGCAATCTGACACCCCACCAGCAGAGACAGCCACATGATCTGGGTGCCCCGGAGATGTGAAACACACCTAGATTAATAAATGACACAGGCCTGGGACCAGTCTCTGGCAGCAAGGCCACCTGGCACAGAAACCAGCAGCTGCATCCAAGCTGTGTACTGGGAACGGTCCCTGCTCCAAGCCGACTCCCAAACCCTGTCTGGGGACTGCTTGACGCTGTGCAAACTGGCTCATGGCAAGAACAGTGCCTGGTACCAACAACCAGACGGTACAGTCAGCCAGATCCCCGTGCTTGAAAACATACCTTCACGCTATTTAATTTATTAGAAATACAGTCATTATAGCAATCAGCCCCGGGGTTCAGCTGCCCATTTCTCCCAGCTGGTTCATGCAGTCATTGAAAAGAGGAAACAATATTGATCCCACTGAAGTCTGCCCTACATACACCACCCTGTGCATTACTGGGCTTGTTTAGAAGAATTGTAAAGTTGGAACAAGGGGTTTGCTGTCTCTGCTCACAAGAGCTATCCTTTCTTGTTACATTGTACACCGCAATAATACCTCAAGGTGGTCCACATTTTCCCACTTTCCCTCCTTCATTTTTATTAGCCTGAGGTCAGTATAAAGGCATTGGCCAGCAACTGAATAAACAGCACTTTCTGGCTTAGAGTCATCATACTGAGCAATAAAGGGAAATCAAACTCAAAGCAAAAAGACAACCATTGCCAGGGTAATGCTTCAGAGCATCACAATGGCTGGCTTGCAAATTAGGAGCCTGCCTGCAGACACAGGCAGTATCATTTATTTCTGGAAAAATACCATTGAGTTTGGGGTGCCAATACACACACACACACACCGCTTTTTGAAACCACCGTTTGCACTTTTTAATCCACATGCAAAACACTTGAACACAGATCACTAGGCAACTACCCATGTCATTTGCTTTTTCGCACACCCAGAATTTTTGTCAAAACGGTTATTTACCTACTTCCCCTGTATCACTTTGTATACAAAACACTTCCCCACATAGTTAGCAGTCCAGGTTTTGTGATTAAGAGCAGAATAACAATTACACTTGTTTCTAAAAGAATCTGGCTCTTTAAACCATGTAAAAGTGTCTGTTCATGTCAAAAAGTGCACATGAACACAAGCTTAGTTTTAGAGCAAAGGGAAGACCACAGGAGACACTGACAGAGGCAGACCAAGCCATTTGTTAGATTTACCCAAGCTTCCTGCTGGTGACCTCAACATTTTCAGTCCTTGGGCCGTTCATTCAGATGTGTTAACACCTCATAAAAAACAGGCAATGACGTTCATTCCTGATTCCTCAAGAGTTTTTAAGTCATCAGGTTTTTCGAAGGATAAATATAAGCTGTGACGAAAAGGATGCTGTGGATGAAACTAGCTGGGGATGGAGACTTCTTGGCTTGGCTTCCTGTTAATGAAAAGTTATTAAGGAAACTCTCACCAAGCTTCTCTCATCTACCAAAGAACCTACTGGGGAGGAGGGAAACAAGGAGTAAAAGCATCCTAAATCACAGAGGAGCTTTCAGAATGCAGATAAAATTCATGCATTTTCAGGCACTACAGCATATGAATGTACTGATTGTTTAAAAAAAAAAATTTACGACTCCCTCTCCCTATTGCTTTCTCTGGTATCTAATATGGGTTAGCACAGTATTTGAGGAAAAGTTAACTGTTGGAAACCTAAGGACCATGACCACCAGCATTTACAGCATTTCTTGTTAAACAAAACCCCCCTAGCTTTACTTTTAATTTTCCACTCCAAAACTAACACTTTGGAACTGAATTAGTGGTACAAGCTACTGTGGGATTTCCTACCTTCCCACTGGTCATGTGCCCCCCGACCATACTAGCGACTGTAAAGAGCGTAAAAAGGGGAAGACGAGCTGCCAAACAGAGGTCCCAAATATGCGGTCCGCAGAAACCTTGCCTGCAGCAGGTCTGAGAGCATGTCTCTGCAACAGCCCGTCCCGCTCAGCAAGGCCCCTCATCTGCCTGTGCTTCGCAGCTCAGGCTGCCATGGGGCTCCCAAGCACCGCAGCAAGCTCTCCAAAATGTTATGTGCTTTTGCTTTCTGGCTACAAATAAACCTGGCATCAACAGGAATCAGAACGTGAACCTGAAAGTTCAGTACGTGTTTATATGGGTCTGAGTTGATGTTCCTGCTGGAAGTTTGTCAGGATCATTTACCAGCTGATATTCTGAAAGCATGATGATGGATTCATCTATTCCCACTCATTTACTGGCAGTTGCAGAAGTTAGCAAGAAGAGATTTGTTTATGAAGTCTGATTCATTTCCTGAAGGGAAGAGACTGCCTTCTTCTCTGGAAATGGATTAGTACCTATACATTGTGTAACCAATCCCCGATACATAAGACACCATGCCAAGTACAGTGCTCTATGACCCACTGCAGTTGATACTCTTAAGGTAGCTGCTTCCCCTGCTGTCTGCTGCCTGAAGAAATCCAGCATACATCCACTCTTAACCAGCAATGGCAGCTAATGCAGTCTCAAAAACTCCTATTACTCCTGACTTCAGATGCAACATAACCTAGGAAACATGAGGTAATATCAGACAGGCTTTTGCTCTTCAGACAGCGCTAAAAGCCTCAGCTACTAAGGGAGCACACAAAGTGGCCCAGGCAAGGCTCTGGTAGACCTGACACACACTTCTGGAGCTTAATTATAGTTATTCTGACTGAACAGGACATAAAGTAGGGCTCAGTGGAACAGAATAAAATGCATCATTTCACTGCAGCAAAAAGCATCAACTTCTTAATTCCAGTCATTAAGTAACTTTAGTCCAGACCTAGGGTACAATAAAACCAAAGGTGTCGATTTTGACTTGACAGATACATTATCTTCTCACCCTCCTACCTCAGCACAATTAAAGTTGAGCCAGCTTTAGTCCTCTCTTCCCCATGTTAGCAGGGCAGTGCGGTAGTACTTCGATCTCTAGTTTTATCAGTACCTGCTTCTGCCTGTGCTAAAGTAAACCATTACCATGGCATATTAAAAGCAGAGAGATCATTCACCTCTAGAAGCCAAATGCAGGGCTCTTCAGCAAAGGCCCTTTCACCCCCGCCCCAAGCTCCTGGCCAGCAGAAATCAGGCTACACCGAGGTTGCTGCCTGACCAAGGACGCCTGTGACACACGACTTTGAAGCAATGGGACCAACAGGAGAAGAGCAGGCACAAGGGCTGTATGTCTGATGCTGAAGAACAGCACAGGCATGAGCTTTCCTGCTGGACTTCCAGTAACTGCAGAAGCACAATCAGCTTTTGAGAACAGCTTATTGCTGGCAGAGATGCTGAAATGGCCAGTGAAGCAAAGGCATGATTTGTAAGTCCAACCAAGACACTAGGTAGACGGTCTCCCCTGCCACCAGAATGCTGCAGCTGTCTTTAGTCAAAGCTGCATGCAGTAGAAGCTAGGCTGGACCACAGGCTACGTATGTCCTTACCATCAAAGCAGGAAGCATCTCCTCAGAAATTCTACTTTCATTCTATCCCATGCACATGGTGCTGCAAAACCCGAGGCCTTTGCAATGTCAGGTGGAACCACTCGTTGGATGACCCCATAGCCCACATTTGCTCTAGCAAAACACAGAGCTGAGATGGGGGACAGAATTTCTCTGTATCAAATGGAAAAACAGGGATGGAGTAGGGGAATGAGAAGATACAGCTTAATAACCCTAAGGGCCAAGACGAAAACATGTTAAGTAAGGATAATTCAGCACATAAGCAAAACAAGTGCAAATTAATTACAAACAAAACGTAAGCCATCATTTCCAGTTTCACGGCACAGATTCCTGAAGTTTCCAACATACATAAAGGGGGAAAAATACTTAATGACGACCTGCCTTTTAAAAGGGATTACGTTGTTTTCTGAGATAAGGGAAAATTCTATTAAATGAAAAGGCGATCTCTTCTGGATCTTTGTGTAATAAACTGGCCTAGAAACATGCATATAGGCAAAATACCTTACAGAATATTGAGTTCAACACTTGACCTTGCAGTGTCAGCTGACATCTGCAAGGGAAGAAACCTCAGTGTAGATATTCTTGAAGAAGCATCCAAATCAGAGGAGACATCTATAAGATAAGCTTTGCTGTACTGCTTCAGAAAGGCTAAACAGCTACAAGAAGGAAAGCATCACAACAGAATAATTTTCAGTGCTCTCCTGCTTCATCTTATCTTGCACCACAGTAAGCCTACTGGATTTCCTCTTTCAGTCACTGCCTATATGTTTTTTATTCCAAGCCATAGATAAGCTAAATAGTGTGGAAGTCAGAGACTGTTGGTACCTATATATCTAAATCTTGAAACTATAGTACCAGGAGGATACATACCACTGCTCTGAACCAACACCAAAACCCTCTCTCATATCCCATCCTCTAGCATGCATTAGCTTGCTTAAATGTAATTATGTTTTCACTATACCTTATTACCTTTTAAGCTAAAGTAAATGCTTTAGCACCAACTCACGATTAAACCTTACTAGAGCTTTAAAAAAAAAAAAAAAAGCTGTTTACTCTAAGACCCTAAAGTACTCCACAAGGCAGATGCACCACCTGCTTAAGAATACAATTAAGCCTTTATTTGCTATCATAAGTGAATTTGAAGCCTAAGGTAAATTTATCAAATTTGCACTCACTGCTGGAGGTGCAAAACCTCATTATCTGCCACGTTCTAAACACAGGCAAGGATCTTCTTTCCATATCCCTTCAAGACAGGGCACTGTATTTGCTCTGTCACCTGAATCCAAATAATTCAAACCCAGATAATTCTACCTGGTGGCAAAACAGGCCAATTCACATTAGGACAACCTTTTCTCAGATTTCTCTCTGTGGGACTCAACTCCTAAGGAAACCACGATTGCAGACTTGTAAAGGTCACAAGCATTGCCTTCTGGGGCTGATCGATCACTACCGTTATTTCAAAAAACCTGCTAAGAACATCAATCTTTTACCTCACAGTAAGAGGGAATGGTACAGGATTCAGAGAATAAAAGATAACATTAGCTCAAACTTCTCAGTAAACTTGGCAGCAGAACAGCAGTGCTCTTCTACCCAGAACTGTGCTTTGGCATCATCTTTGGTTCAGTGCTCAAAACCTTAAGAGTTCCCTGAAAAAACTTAAATTAAGTGGTGAATACACATGGTATGACAAGCAAAGCCCATATGTTCAAAGTCTGGCCAAGGTTAGTTACACAACACTATTTCCTGCAGCCTGACTAAGAGAAAAATTAAAACACCATTTTTTTTAACCCAGCCTCCACAACCATTCTCCCTCTTATGAGGATGAAGGCTGTATTTTGACCATCTAAAATTTCAGCACAGTCTAATTTGCAAAATTTATTACCTGCTTTCTGATAGCCAAATATCCATTTTGACTCTTATTTATGCAGTTTCAAGCCATCAGGCACACAGACTGTGACATATGAAGAACCCTGAGAGATGCATATGGTTTCGTGATTCTGTAAAGCTCCCTCCCTGGAGGGCTGCCTGGTGAACTTGCCCTCTTCCTTCTCCAGGCTTGCTCTAGCCACTCACCCAACCTGCTTGCTGGGGTACTTGCCACTCCTGTGCAGACGTTTGTTTTATAGTTTTCCCCATTTACTGCATTTCATACTTCGCCTCACAAAAGCATAGAGAGGGAAGTTTTATTTTCTCTTTCCTAAAACGACCCATGCAGGACAAAGGCTCTGCCGAACAGGATGCGTCCCGCTGCGCGTGGCTATTCTCAGCACCCCGCGGCCGCCGCTCCCCATCCCTCCCACAGCGTCCCATCCTGCAGCATCACAGCTGCGCCCATCGCTCCCTCGCACCATATCCAGAAGGGAAACAGCTGTGGGTTTTCTTGCTCCTGTCTTTACAGCAGACTATGCTAGGGACTACTGCAATTCTCATCAAATCCCTGGGCAAATACGCACAGATACTGACAGAGTTTTATAGAGAACCATTTGTGGTTGACAGGTGTGTGACGGAAGCACTACGGGCAAGACAATTAAACACAGCTTCTGGGGTGCTTTTATGCGAATGGCCTTCCAACGTCCGAGAGGTTACAGGGCACAGAACACAGTGATGCACAGAAGATACTTGTGCAAAAGCCAGTTGCTCTCCTTAGGGCATTGCACATCATTTACAAAGCTTTTGGAGCTCCCAAGCACAGGAGCATGCACGTGGCTGCATTACGCCCTCCCATTCTCTCCTTCCCATTCGTCCTCCGATCCGCCAAGTATATTCTAACTTCTCTTAAGACTGTTACAAACAACATTTTGCGAAACTTGTGCCACTTTCAAGCAGTTCTCTCGTATGTGTTATCACATAGCTCAGAGATGTTGCTGGGAAACCTGGGCGCAGATGAGAGTCAGCAGATACCACGCAGGAACCATGCAGCTGGAGAGAGGGAAAGAAAAAAGACTCTACCTCAGTAACCAAAATCCTATAAGGTAGGTCAAAAAAGCTACTGACATACTTCTGTTGTGCTACAACTTCACAAGCTTTTTGAGACCTTCAGTCTGCTAAGTGACCCTCAATGAAAGGCCAGCCTTACTGAACTAGCCTGGAAGCTTCAAAACTGTTGCAATTCCTTCATTTTAAGGTATTGCAGCCGTTTAATGCTGCAGCATCACTGCCTCCTCTAGCTATCTTTAGCTTTAGGAGAAAACCCAACCAGTTTCCTGCAACAGCACATTTTTGTTACATGCCAGGTCTGTACTGCACATACTCCATAGCCAGCATTTGCTCTTCTTCCAGGGGCTGCAGGGCACACACAGAGGTGGCATTGTACAGTCCCCTCTTGGCGAGGAGCATTGGTCAGCTGCAGGACTGGAGAGACTGCAGGGGAAGGTCACCAAGCCTGACAGGTACAAGACATGCTGATGAGAGATCCAGTCTCTGCATAAGCACATGCTAGTGAAACTGAGATGGGGTTGGGGAAGACAAGAAGAAAAAGGAGAACTGGTTAATACGGGAGGTAGACGCACCATCCTGAAACTTGCTGCAACTCAAGAGCATTGTTCAGCAACTGGCAGAAAAAGAGGCTACCACAAGGCAAATGGAAGGTCTATTAAATAGCTCTTCTTATTCCAAATAAAGCTCGTAAAACAAGATACAGACATCTACACCTTTTATATCAAGAATAATCTCTAAAACAGAGAGGTGAGTAAAAACCACTGCATCTCTGACTCTAAGATGCTCAAGCACTTTATGTTCCACTCTATTTTGATGTCTAATTGCGCTGCTGAAACTGGGTCTGTACAAGTTGTGGTCCAAGCCACATCATACCACATTTTTGCAGCTGCCACCTTGCAGTTAAGACATGAACTTAATACAACTGCAGGAGTTGCACTGATTTGTGCACTGACCTACATGAGCTAGCAGTTGCAGGATAGCTCAAATCAGAAAGACAAGACTAAATGCTTGTGCTTTAAATCTTTAACTGACACTAAGTACCTGGGGAAGAGCATCGTAAAGCAAGGGACATAGAAGCTCTGGCAAACTTCAGCGAGTTCGTCTCCAGGTGGTACAAAGTGCCACAGAGGGTTAAAAAAATACATTGCAAGGTCTCCCACAAGTCACTAAGTAGAGTTTATCATCCCCAGCAAGTACTCAGCAAAACATTTTATGTGCTAATCCCAGGATTTTGGCATCTCAACATGACACATGTTAGTCAAATCAGGAACAGTTACTTTTCAACATCTGCAACAATTTCTGACTCCAAGAGCTTTTGGACCTCCTGTCTTCTCTTAAACCTCTTGCCAGCACCCACTTCTTTCACTCAAACAGCCAGCACGAACCTCCACCCTGAGCTTTATTCCAAACACAGTCATCAAGTTGCGACACATCCAATTAGTTTAAAAAAAATTCAGAGCAAACAAGTTGCATCTACAGCAACAGGTCTCTTACAAACCTTTGCACTGTTCATGTAGAGTTCCTTCATTTCCTCTCAACAATTTCATCAGTGACTGATGTTTTTATCAAAATTTAAAGAACCTCCAGGCAGGGACAAGTCTTTTTACACCTGTGAAGAGCATCCACACCTTCTGCACTGCTTGAACTACTGCTCATGCTGCAATAACCTGGGTGTGAAACCTACAGGCTTCGGCAGGTAAACATACACAGACAGCATCAAAAGCAGTTCTCACGCCACCTGCACTTCTGCTGCAAACCAACAGACACACACAAAGCAGAGTCGTCATCAGTGACATAACCCTGTGCTTAGATGAGAATTACAGACCTGTACTGCAACCACACTGCTGGGCAAAGCAATTGCTTTCTACCACTCCACTGCAGGGGAAAGGAAACCCAGAGAGTTTACTGAGGGTCTGCAGTTTCCTCATGTCCTGCCTGGATGCAGCACCAATGGAAGAGTCCAGCCTTTCCATCAGAGGTATTTCACAGGCGTGAACTATAACACTAAACGCTTCATACCCTGGATCTGGACAAGAAAACCACAAGGAGCAAAAGATTGGTTTTGATATATTTAAGGATGGAAAGAACACGCTCCTCCATGCTAGAAGGCATGTCAGCAGAACGCCAAAGACAACCCCCACACTTCTTGTTATATGCACATTCCCATTCCTAGTTCACCATTAGTTTAGCAAAGTTGAGATTTCATCTACACAAGACGGCCATTCATTTCTGTAGCCCCTAAAAAACCTGCTAGTTAGCATACCCAGAAGACAAGCCCTGAACAACAGCTTAAGTGCACATCTGCATTTAAAAACCTCTTAAGTACAGATCTTCATTTAAAAACCTCAAACTGGAAACCAAACCTAGCAACACAAGCTCTGTACAGTTTTCTGTATGTGAGATGAAGACAATAATATGAACATATGTGACAAACAGTCTGGGCTCACTGTTTATACAGTGATCCATACAAAGAAGCTGAGACATCTCAGTTCAAAAGAAACTTAAGATGATACAAGGTAGTAGAGAAGACAAAGGTCTCTGTTCCCTTGTTTAAAAAAAAAAAATCATATGACATAAATATTTTTCTCCTACGTTTTGTCATCTTCTAGGAGACTAGAATGCTTGTTTTTTAAAAAGAATGGATTTTGACAATTTTCAGTTGACTATAAAGTATTCACAGGAGGTAAAAGCTTTCAAAGAGAACAGTTCTTGACTGTAACATGTACATTTCCAAGGTCTGTAGCATGGAAGTGAGCACAGAACTCACCCAAAAGAGGGCACAGACCAGAGTTCATAATTATCAGGAAAGTTGCCTGCAGAAGCACATGTCTAAGATTTCCTCACCTACGATGCAGCTAGTGGAAAAAAAGACGGCTAGCGGCAAAGTGCAGGTTTACCATGATGACACCTAGCCCCCTCCTGCCAGTCTTGCACCATGACACACGATCAGCACATCGGACACCCAGCTGAACTAGCACTCACATCACTGGCAGGCTCTTGAGAAACACAAAAGCATGCCAACACCAAGCAGAACTGCTTTGCTTGCGCTGAAAGCTGGGTGAGTCAGTGCACTTCTCCCACCATATCCCCATGCTCAGGTAAGATTAATGACACTAAATCTTCTCCGAAGCATGGAGTTAGATATGTCTGAACTTGACATGCCAGTGACCTACTTTTCAGACATGCCCGACACCCACATCTCCCTCTGAAGGCAACAAAAGACAAGGATGCTCAGCAATTTTGAAACGGTAGCACATGCTTTTAACACACAGGAAGCTAATGACAACTTAGGGCCAGCTGTGAACATTAGGAAAATCCCACTTTAGCTTCATGCATAGCACCTAGGGCACTCAATGCTATGGATCACTCAAGACTCTACATGCTTGGATATACGTGTCTACTAATTCCACCAGTTTGCTAGCAGGTGAAAGAGCATGGATGAAAGCTAATAATTTTTTTCTTATAGCCCTGCTGCATCAGATTTATACATTCTTGAATAACAAATGCTGCCACTCCTTTAACTCTCACCTGCCTAGACAGGTGCATCCCTTTTCCTTAGAAGAAAAACATAAAATAAAATTACATCTTATCCCTTCCAATGCACACCAGCTGTACTGTAAAGAGATACAGGCTCAGTCTATTTTGTCCTAATAAGGAATCAGACAAAAGAACTAAGATTAGGACACAATGCACATTTTCTGACTGATTAGGATTCAGAAAAGAAAATATGTAGACCATACAGGTGATGCACACTGAAAAGAAACTTCAACCTTGCAGGTTACATAAAGTTTAGATCATCTAGTTAAATATGTAAACACCCTCCCCTGATTCCTTCTTTCCCCCTCTATGCCATTCTTTAAGTAATAATAGAGAGTGTGGCCATTCCTCAGTTTTCATTTTATTGCTTAAAATATGTGCATATATGTGCTACAAATACAACGATTCAGGGCTATATAATGCATGACTATGTCTGCAAGCTATAGCTGAAACCACTTCCGTGTCTTTTAAAGCCAGATAAAACCACTGGTGCCATACAAAATAGAGACTGAGCTCCCGCTTTGAAGGGTTTACAGGTACAGAGCCACATCATGCACTAAAGAAAACCTTCGAAGCGGTACTTGGTTGTTGCATATGTTAAGACTACCAGCAACTTCAACAGTTACATGTTCAGCCATTAGCGAGCAAACAGAGGGAGAACTCCCTCCTCTTTGCCTCCAGACAACAGTCCTCCTCCAGCCTGAAGCAGGTGCTGGAGATGGCAAGTCATTCCAGCTGAAGCTCTCTGCAAAAGTTTCAGAACATTTCTCTCGTACGAGCGGTACACATCACAGGCTGGTAAACGAGGCCAAAACTCACTCATTTGACTAACGAGAGACAGATAACATCTCCATAACCGTCCTTTACGGTTTCCAGGAATCTCTAAAAGCCCTCCACATTCCAAGGCCATTAAACAACCAAGTCAACACTAGCACTGGAAGCCAGGTCCAAACAAGAAAAGGTACCATAAGGATCTGCACAAGCCTAGTCATCAGCCACAGGTACTGAGAGTCTGATAAACTATGCTTCCACCCCAAGTACCCTGAAACGTCCAAGTTTGACTCCCAACCTGCTATTCCTTCCAAGTAAGTTTAGACTCTGAACCTTTTAATTACAATAAAGATGCTAATGGAGATGGAAAATGAAAGAAAAAGCCATCATTCAACATCTTCATGCCTAAAGAAATAAAAGGCACGATCATAGCTTATAGCATCTCAAAGAGACCGCAAACCAGCCCCACAAGCAGGCAAATTACCTGGTTAGTGCCTTCAAACAGAAAATAACCTGGGAACCTCCAGAATTACTACAGTATTTTAACGTCCATAGAGCTATCCTGTGTCACCGGCAAAGCTTTAGACATCATCAGCACACCTGACAGCAGTTTTCTTTACTCGGTTTCCTCAGTACACAGGATGTAACTGACCTACAGCAGGGGGTTGCTCTGGGATAGGAAGGGAGAGGGTGGTGCTCGCGAACCAGCAGTTTCTTAGTGGGAAACCCCTGGTTTCTGCCTCACCCCTTGTTTCTTGAACCTGACATTTCTATTGTTGGTGAAACAAAGATCTCTCACCAACTCCTTTCTCTACAGAGAAATGCCAATTTGGAGCATCAACCCATTCTCAACAATTCATACCTGCTAAAACAGCAAAAGCTACTTGTTTTTTCTAAAGTGGGGGGAGAGGCAGAGATTGCGAGACAGACATATACAAGAGCCAATTAATTTCAGGAATACTTTCTTACAGGTGAAAAGAATTGGCTGACTAAGCCTAACAAGCAACAGTGAGCCGAAACACACTCAAGCTCTATTCAGCTTCACAACAAATAAGTAAAAAAATGTAAAGAAAATAAAATCGTGGCAATGTAGCAATGTAAAACTCTGCTTAAGGTCCCTTTTACAGTGTGCTTGTTTTAAATAGCTCAGTTCCTCTTACTACGAGGCATGAGAGTTCACCTGGAGAGCACAGCTTAGATGAACTTAAATGATCTTAAATTTGCACATATTTGACAACTAGCTGAAAACTAACTCACAGTGAGGACAAAGACAAGATGAAAGAAATACTGACAGTTTTCCAGAAAGCTAGCAGAAACATAAAAGCAGACACTCAACAGGGTAACAGGCATCCAAGAGAAACAGTCCACGAAAAAAACCCTTCAGAATCAAAACATATTCACAGACCAGTCAACATTTGTCTTTCAAGCTAGGGACATAGGTTACACACCGTGCACCCGAGTTGGAAAACAAACAAACAAACAAAACCCTCTACTTAAAATAATTATATACGGGGACTCCGCAAGAAAAATGAGCTCTTACTTTAAAGGCAGGCACCTTCAGGATGGAGTTTTGAAGCTCCAGCTGCAGGGCTGGATTAAGTTTGGGCTCTTTCAGAAGAGACAAAGCTGCCCCCGGGCAGCCCCAGACCCCGCACAGCCCAGCTAAACGGCTCGAAAACATTCTCCTCTTTGGCACCTTTACAACACGGGCTTTAACTCCAAGATCCTCCCAGTGATACAGGGTATTTTTAAACAATTACCAAGAAACGTTTGGAGGGGAGAAACGGGAACCAAAACTCCTGTTTTAGCCAACGCCACCGCAATCTTTAGGCAAGGTCAAGGATCTCCACAGCCGCCCCCCCTCCCGGCGAGCCTTGTGATGAAGGCGATCTCAAACCCCGTTTTTTACCCACGGGGAAGAAAAGTCCCTCAAGTCCCGCAAGTTTCAGCGGCCCCTCAGCCCCGCTCCCTGCCCCGACCCCCACGGCGGTGCGGGAGGAGGAGGAGATGGACGCCAGGCTGGAGACCCTGACCCCAAGCTCCTTCCTTCCCCTCCAGGGCCAGATGCGGCTGCCTAAAGCGACGACCCCAGGCCGGACCGGCGCGACCCTGACACTCGCCTGGACGCCGGTGGCGGAGCCTACAGTCACCTCAGCGGTGGCGGTGGTCCGTCGCCTCCACCGTCGCTCGTCGGTGGAGCTCACCGACGAGCGACGGTGGAGGCGACGGACCACCGCCACGGCCCCGCAGCCGCCCGCTCCCCGGTACCTGTCCTCGGAGACGCTGATGACCCCGTCCTCCTTGGGCACTATCGCTGCCATGTTCACCACCTCCTGCGAACCCTCCACTTTGTTAAGCAGGAGGGGCTTGCGAGTCAGCGCCTTGGGCTGAGGCTCCGCCGCCATGGGCGCCGAGGGAACGGCGGCTACCGGAGGAGGCTACGGCCGGGGGAGCCGGCCCGCACTAGCCGAGGCGGAGGAGGGACTCGCCGGAGCCGGGCTCCGCCGCGGGCTCCCAGCGAAGGAGGAACCAAAGCGGCGGCGGCGGCACCGCCCCCCGAGCTGGGCCGGGCCCGGGCGCGGCGGCCTGAGGGGAGGAAAATGGCGGCCGCCCAGCCGCCATCTCGCAGCGTCGGGCTGCGGCGCCGCGCCTTCGCGAAGGACGAGCTCTCGTCAGGCGGCGGTTTAAACG
This sequence comes from Buteo buteo, assembly GCF_964188355.1. Lineage (NCBI taxonomy): Eukaryota > Metazoa > Chordata > Aves > Accipitriformes > Accipitridae > Buteo > Buteo buteo. The sequence continues at coordinate 32,926,752 of NC_134184.1, read as the reverse complement.
CACGTCTCGTTAATGGCTGCCCTCCCAGGGGCGCGGGTTGTCGGGGCCGAGGGCGGGTGCGCCTCGGGGGGAAGGGGGCAGCTAGGTAAACGCGTCCCGCTTCTGAGAAGGCGGCTTTGCTCTCCGCCTCGTCGTCGCGTTGCCGCGAACCCTTTTGCGAAAGATGAGGGGAGTAAAGATTAGGCGGGGAGATGTGCTTCCCTCTGCGTATATTGCTTTTTCCTGCCCGAGTTTATCTCGGGTCTGACGGCCAGCCTGTGAGGCAAAGACTCAAAGGGATTTCTGCCGCCGCATGAGGCAGCGGGACCTTGCTGTAGCGAACTTTTCTGCAGTGGTTTCTGCGTCGCACAACGCGATTGAACAATTTCTACGTGACTTTCAGTACTTGGTGTTGAAAATGGGCGAAACAAAACGCGGGGCCAGCCGGGCCAGAGGTAACGGCCAGCGCCAGCCTTGCGGCAGGCAGGGGCTGGCAGCAGGTTGGCAGGGCTGAAATTTGCCATCGGAGAGCTTATTCCTAAGAGAAACGCAACAGACTTCCAGCAGCTCATTTTCAGCACGATGCTACTTTACACTCGCTTTTCCTGACGGATTTGAGGTCCAGCAAGGTCACATAACATACCCAAAGCTCTGTGCTAAAGCCAGTGAAAAAGCGCTTCCTCCTGAGGTATGCACCAAACTTTCATAATCTGTCTCAAAAGATTCTGGAAAATCGTGCTCAATGTCTGAACTGCTGTCCTACATCACAGAATTCGTCAGCAGATTGGGAAGCATTGTTTCAGCTGTAACTTTAAATTTACCCACACTAAGCCGATGAGCAGCAGTTCTCTGTGATAAAATTCAGTGCTCCTGCCCATCAGCAGAAAAACTGAGGAGGCTTGTAAGAGTTCAGGCATGAAAAGCTCAAAGATTGGGAGTTTACTTTTTCCCTGGGAGTAACATACAGCAGTGTCCCCAACAGAACAACAAATCCTGATTGTCGACTTGCCGCTTAGGTTGCTTATGCAGTAGATATAGGCAACAGAGGAAAGATACAGTCAATTTTTCGGGGCAGAAAATAAATTTTCACAATGTGTAGTAATATGTGCTATGCTAAACAAACAAGCAGTATCTACAGGACCACAGCAAGACTTTTAAGCTTTACTTGACTAAACTATTAGAGGTTCACAAGAGTACTGTGGAGGGAAAGGTCTGGTCAGCAACAGCTGATAGCTGTATAATGGCTTATAGGAAATGAATCTGCAGTCTCAAACTATTTCCCAGAGGATGTGTGATTGCACTAGATAACATCTCTTTCTCACAATTCTCAGAAGGGAACTACTACTAAACTAAGGGAACTGCTATGGATGATCCTGCAGCCCTAGGCCAGGCCTACAGATAGAAAGAAATGCTCGTCTTGCTACTTGATGAGATGTGAGATATTCCTTGAAGACATCAGTATACTTGATAGTTTTCAGAATGGACGTGTATCTGAAAACGTCTTTTAAAACTGAAGTCTGGCAAGGTCTGCTGTCTTTGCAGTTGTTTGCATTCAAGACTGGGCACTGTGCATTGCTGACAGATAAATGGGCTGAGAGTATGCCGGAGACAACAGACTGCAGGCTCTTGGGAGACCCAGAATACTTTTTGCCAAACAGGCCTTTAAGGAAGCACGTAATGGAGAAAATGAGTGTCTTGATAGGCAAAGGCGTGGTTCACAGGACTGGAAATTGGTCCTGCGTATCCCCCAAATTAGCTGGATTTTCTTCAATTGCCTACTGAGACATACTACGTTTCCCTATTGACCTTGTCTCCCCTATATCCTTAAACAGCTACAGGTCCAACACTACTCCTTCAAGGTTTAAGACACTGTTTGGAGGAAAACACTGAAAGGCAGGCATGCATTTTGGACCACAGCCAAATAATACTATGCTGAAATCAAATATATGCTTTATATAAAGGTCTGATCTTTGGAAATAAGTTACCTTCGGCGGGGGGGGGACGGGACACGACACGACACAAAAACACAATGCAAGAGAGGCTCCAGTGGCCAGTCAAGAAAAAATCTTATAGGCATGATTTAAAGCTTATCTGTAATGGTGACTTCCTCGACAAAACCAAGACCAGGAAGGCACTTGAATAATAGAAAGGTATCCTGAGGTCTAGTGCATCACTTTACGAGATGTCCAAACCTGGGGTCAATGCTCTACTCTTCCTTATAAGATGGGGAAATATGGTTGGGAAATTATTGCACACAAAAGAAGTTTTGCTATGATTGAAGGAAGAAAAAGTAAGGCATGGAAAACTAGGGAGAGGAGGAAGGTAAGCAGAGAAGAAATAGAAAGATTTCAAAGTGAAATGGGAACCTGGAGCTTCCTCCTGCATTGCACCTGACAGGGTAGAATATTGTCATAATAGTGGAAAAGGCATTGAAATTACCAACAAGGCCTGAGTGTTCTCCCAGATCTACTGTTGTCACACACAGTTCAATCAAAACCTTTTAAAAACAATTTTCCCATAATGACAAAAACTAATGGACAAAAAGTCTTCAAGTTAGAATCGTTGTAGACATCAAGTTTAATGAGTATCTACAGAAGCAAAATTAGGGTAGTTTAGAAAAGCGTTTCCCCATATAACTGAAAAAAAATCAAGACAATCAATCTTATAAATACCTCTTAGCAGATTTTTTTAAATTATCTGTCATAGCTTTCAGGTAGGATTACATGGATTAAAAATACTGCTAGGACTGAAAGCAAGATGAGTTAGTAACTGAATTTGAAACCAAGAAAAGCAAGCTTATTCCATTCTTTTTCTACATTCAGAAGAATTTTAGGGTTAAAAATTATATGATGCTCCTCTGGTATGTGCTTTTTGCAGGAAATCACAAAAATTACATGGAAGGAAATTTACATGATGGCATCATTTAAAGGTTCTTTTTCTTGTTAACATAATTCTGAATTGGTAGAAAGTGTGGTTACTAGTATGGTATGCTTGGATGTATTGGGTTTGCCTGGCAAGGTTTTGGTAGTGGGAGGGCTACAGGGGCAGCTTCTGTGAGAAGCTGCCAGAAGCTTCCCCCATGTCCGACAGAGCCAATGCCAGCTGGCTCCGAGACGGACCCGCCGCTGGCCAAGGCCGAGCCTACCAGTAACGGTGGTAGTGCCTCTGGGAGAGTTAAGAAGGGTGAAAAGTTGCTGCAGAACAGAAATTGCAGCCGGGAGGAAGGAGCAAGAACATGTGAGAGCGACAACCCTGCAGACGCCCAGGTCAGTGCAGAAGGCGGGGAGGAGATGCTCCAGGTGCGGGAGCAGAGATTCCCCTGCAGCCCGTGGGGAAGACCATGGTGAGGGAGGCTGTCCCCCTGCAGCCCAGGGAGGTCCACTGTGGAGCAGATCTCCACCTGCAGCCCATGGAGAGAGGAGCCCACGCTGGAGCAGGTGGGTGCCCCCGAAGATGGCCGTGACTCCATGGGAAAGCCTGTGCTGGAGCAGTCTGTGCCTGAAGGACTGCAGCCTGTGGAAGGGACCCATGCTGGAGCAGTTCGTGAATAACTGCAGCCCATGGGAAGGACTCACGTTGGAGAAGTTCGTGGAGGACTGTCTCCCGTGGGAGGGACCCCACAGTGGAGCAGGGGAAGAGTGAGGAGTCCTGCCCCTGAGAAGGAAGGAGCAGCAGAGACAAGGGGTGATGAACTGACCCCAACCTCCGTTCCCCGTCCCCCTGTGCTGCTGGGAGGGAGGAGTTGGAGAATTCAGGAGTAAAGGTAAACCCAGGAAGGAGGGAGGGGTGGGGGGAAGGTGTTTTTAAGAGTTGGTTTTATTTCTCATTATCCTACTCTGATTTGATTGGCAATAAATTAATTTCCCCAAGTTGAGTCTGTTTTGCCCGTGACAGTAATTGGTGAGTGATCTCTCCCTGTCCTTACCTTGTCCCATGAGACTTGTGTTCTATTTTCTCTCCCCTGTCCAGCTGAGGGGGGGAGTGACAAAGCAGCTTTTGTGGGCACCAGCATCCAGCCAGGGTCAACCACCACATTGGATTATTTGAACTTTCTTGGAAAAGTATATCTGTCAGTAACATGGAGTGACAAACAAGCTGAAAAATGCAGCCTACTTTATATTGTATTAATATTACCTCATCTTTGTTTCTTAGCATCATTTCTCTTACTCTGCATTTTGGCATGTCACCATGGTAAATGAAACATCCTTCCCTCTGTTAGTTTTGGCCTTTATCTTCTTGATGTGGGTTGACCTTCACTCCTTTGATTTGGATAGAGCAGAATTAGGCTGCCTGCCTATGAGCACTAACAGCGGCTCACGTATTCACACCCAGGGTGACGCCCGAAGACCTCTGGGAAGAAGCAGTGCTGGTTTGAACCGATGTGTTCACACACAGTGGAGCCACTTTCCATCCCCTCGTACCGCACCAGTCTTGGAGGGCTTTATCCAATTCCTCACCTGCAGTCTTGTTTGAAGCTTAGGAGTTGGAGCAAACCGAATTCCCCATCGTCTAGGGCAATTTGCTTTAAAAGCTGCTCTCTGGCTCCATCTTCTGTTTTGTTGGTTGGTTGGTGTTGGGATTGATTTTTAAAATTGATTTATTTTGGTATGTCAGGGTGAGATTCTTCTGGGCTTTACAAACTAAATTTGCTTTAAAAAGTAGGTAATCATGTCTTGTGTGAAAGTTCGTTCAGACCAGCAGGAGAGAGGATGTCCCAGAGCGGAGGGAGCTGGAGGGTCTCCAGCCCTGCTGTCAGCCCCCTGTTCGGATACCCCTGCCTGCCAAGTTGTTACTTCTGTTAGCAGATGAGGGGGCAGCCCTTGGCCAAAAAGCACATAAATATGTTCTGTTTTGGCGTAATTGTAACTTTTCTGCAAAATTAGGATAATTACATGATCTGGCAACATTAGTGACATCTCACGTACTTTTCAGCTAAAACTGGCAAGCACTGGAGCCACTGAGTAGGAGTAGGACGATTTAATAAACAGGTTGGCCTCTTGGCAGATACTAAGAAGAGCAGTCCTGATAAAGTGCTCAACAATAATAAGAGCAATATTAACAATCCCAAGAACAGGCCTTTAATAAAGAAAAACTATTTCATGGCAATTAAATTTTAGGCCCAAACTATTAAACATGTGCCCCTTTGAGCCATTAAGTAATCTGATTCCAGTTGCTCTCACTCTGCAAGAGGGGAACTAGTGCGGGAGCGAAACTGCACTTTGACTGATTCAGTGCTTAAATTTAAAACTGCTCCATTGATGGCAAGCCAGATTCCAGCTTCTGAGGCCTCTTCCTCAATCACCCATGCAAAACCAAAGAATTTAGATACACAAAAGAAAACCACGTAAAAAAGGTAAAACCACTTGGCAACAAGTAGATCTGCCTCTCAGTAGCCATCAGATGTGGCAGTATTTTATTTTCTCCCGTGCTTTTCTTCTCTGCCTGTTTGTAAATTAAATGTTTTCCAGCTTTACAGTATATGGGATTTACAATTTCTTCAAAACTTGCACTTCTATGCAACTGCAAAAATGCGTGCTTAAAATTCTCTCCTCCTGTTTTGTCAGCAGTGATAGCCTTCAAAAGATAGTCACTGAAAAATATTTTTAATTTCGATGCTACATCATTCTTGGAAGCATGTGGGAAACAAATATAGATGAGCTCTCTATATAGAAAGGCAAACTTCACAGAGCACCAAAATGTTCTGTAGAAAACTCACTTGTCCATCTTGCTTAAAAATACAAAACTTGTTATAAAAATGCACCCTCAAATTTAGACATTGCTCCTTATTTTGCTCCAGGTATTTAGCAGTCACACAATGAACAGTACTGCCGATCAGATTTCTATTAATAAGCCCTACATGCTTATTCTGACCATTTTCTTCTGTATTTAATTCGTTTTGTTTTATGGGGGCATTTAGAAAATTAGGACCTATCAGAAACACAGCTTGAAACTGCTGTAGGTCAAAGTTATGGAGAAAAAGTTTAGCTTTAAAAAAATATGCATGGCAGCATCACTGTGTAGCACCTTATCGAGAAGAAATGCACTCATTTTTAGCTGCCATGGAAGTGCTGTTGGCTTTGTAACTGGCTGTGAACATGTGAGAACAAAAAAAAAGTGATGCTGTGTCAGTGTGTGGGCTGCAAATGAGAACTCCTGGCTCATACATTTTGCCCCATAAGCAGTTCTGGCATTGTATGCAGTCTTATTGCTGTTTCCTTTGTCCTCATTGATCCTGCTATAGTATTACTCACATTTTGGGCTCCCGACTTGCTGTAAAAAATCTCTGTAATTTAATTCACTGTCTTTTTGGTGGAACTTTCTGACCACTAATTCTTCTAAGCTCATTATTCTTGTATTTTTCTAGGCCTCAGGACTTCAGAATTTTTTTTTTCCTAAATCTTCCTTCCCTCTGTGATATTGAAGAATCACAGATTATCGTCAATAAATACACCTTCTATTTGGAAAATGCATTAAAATCACCTATGTAACCTGCTTGAAAGGTAAATAAATTTCTCTTACATGATGCACGAACTATATGAAAGCTTTGAAGTATTTTCTTTTCTTTCATCTGAAGTGTACAATTAAGAACATGTCCAGGGAACATCAAGGAGCATCTGCTTACAACTTTTGTCTTAATTTTCTCACCTTTACTACACATGGGCCTACAGTGGATGTTGTTTGGTTGACAAAATGCTTTCAACCATCTGAAATCTCATGAGGTTCAACAAGGCCAAGTGCAGGGTCCTGTTGCTGGGTTGGGGTAATCGCCTATATCAATACCGGCTGGGGGATGAAGGGATGGAGAGCAGCCCTGCCGAGAAGGACCTGGGGGTACCGGAGGATGAAAAGCTGGACGCGAGCTGGCAATGTGCGCTCACAGCCCAGAAAGCCGACCGTGTCCAGGGCTGCATCCCCAGCAGCGTGGGCAGCAGGTCGAGGGAGGGGATTCTGCCCCTCTGCTCCCATCGGGTGAGAGCCCACCTGCGGTCCTGCGTCCAGCTCTGGGGTCCTCAGCATGGGACAGACATAGACCTGTTGGAGCGGGTCCGGAGGAGGGACACAAAAACAATCAGAGGGCTGGAACACCTCTCCTGTGAGGAAAGGCTGAGAGAGTTGGGGTTGTTCAGCCTGGAGAAGAGAAGGCTCCAGGGAGACCTTACTGCAGCCTTTCAGTACTTAAAGGGGGCTTATAAGAAAGGAGCACAGACTTTTTAGTAGGGCCTGTTGCAATAGGACAAGGGGTAACAGTTTTAAACTGAAAGAGGGTAGATTTACATTAGATATATAAGGAAGAAATTCTTCACTGTGAGGGTGGTGAGGCACTGGCACAGGCTGCCCAGAGAGGCTGTGGCTGCCCCATCCCTGGAAGTGTTCAAGGCCAGGTTGGATGGGGCTCTGAGCAACCTGGTTGGTCTAGTGGAAGGTGTCCCTGCCTGTGGCAGGGGGGGTTGGTACTAGATGATCTTTAAGGTCCCTTCCAACCCCAACCATTCTGTGATTCTATGATCTGAGCATATAAAGAGAAAATCAAACAAGAAAACTACTATTAAACTATTGAACACTATTTTTTGCTCGCTAATACTGAAAGTACTTTAGAAGTAGGAAGGAAAGAATATTTCACAAAAAAAAAAAAAAAAAAAGTCTGATACAACTTATGGCCAAAAAGATCCTAACAGTGCTACTGCTAACAAAGCTCTAGCGTCATTTTAATATGCATTTTTCAATAGAAAGTTTTTGGAGCTGGGCAGTTTTCTTGAAGTCAAGCCATTTTGTAGATTACCCCTTACTGCAATTACATTAAAAGTTTCATATTGTACAAAACAAGCATCTGAGTCTTTAAAAAAATAGGTAGACCTGCATTAAATCTGCCATTTTTTGTGAACTCAAACCTGTGACAAAAGATTGCTTTAAAAGCTTGTGGTTCCTGAAGCAGGGTGGCTGAACTCATCCTTTCTGTGGAAAATGATTCCTGCAAAGAAGTCCTGAGAAGCAGCTTGAGAGCGAAATTGCAGAAGTTTCAGTGCATACAGGGACTTATGACTCAGTACCATAGGGCTGTTCAAGGAGTTAAAAAAGAATCCCAGATTGTCTAATCAAACTTTTTCATGTCTTATTCTGTGCAAATATTATGAGTCACCTTCACTTTAGCAGGTAAGTCAGCATTTCTGGCCATCATCACAGAAAGGGGTTCCTCAGCCTGTGAGCACATATATATGTCCCAGTGATGCCACGTTTAGATGGGCACAATCACAGATGGTGGTGTGGAGCATTTGGTTCCCCAATTACCTCATGGCCATTCCTGATAAGCATCATTTTTATTCTAGATAGATCACAGCCAGAATGTCTGATTGCTCTGAACATCTTGCAGAGCAGTAGGCCCATATGTCTATAGTCAGAATCTACAGGGTGCCCTTTGATTTTGAAGAAAGAACCATATCTGAGTCAGGTTTAGTTGCTTTGGGGAGACATCCTTTGGGACAAGAGTGGGTGGGGAAGCACTAGCCCATTCCAGAACAGCCACCAGGTGAGAAAATTCATGAAAGTGGGAGAAATACTCTTTATTTGTAAAATAGTAGATGCTCTAGAAACAGGAGGCCACACGTGTTTGGAGGGGAAAACCAATTATTTGGTCACGTCCTCATCTGTAACTTGGTGACCTCCCTGTGTAAAAAATAACTGGCAAGATAGTAGAAATACCTCTGTACATCTTGTACCTCTGAAAGTGGTTGAGGAAACTCCAAATGGGAAAACAAAGAAAACCCCCCAAATCAGCCCATCTGGGACTGACTAGGGGAAAAAAAAAAAAAAAAAAAAAAAAAAAAGTCTGACATTCTCAGTAGTTTTGATTAGACCCTGATGTTCAGGCTAACTGGCCCCGGAATAGCCTCTGTATTGTATGCTTAATATGAGTGCAGGACAATTTCTGCACAGAGTATCTAAATCAGGTATCAGTGTCAAAAATAAAGGTGCTCAAAAGGCTCCCTATGAGGCCAAGTGATGCTCTTGAAGGCAAAAGAACTTGTCTGGTGTGTCAGATCAGTTCCCAGTAATACGACGGAGCTAGGGCAATAGTTATTTTTCACTGAACCACAAGAAGAAACACTGTAAGAATTGGCCACGTTAGTGGTCCCAAAGTGTTCAAGTGAGAATACATTGGAAGAGGGACAGGTAGTAAATAAGAACATTTAAAACCCCTTAAATTGTAATGAATGAGCATTGGAAGTAGGTTTCCCAATCTGAAAAGCCACATGGGTAGGTATGCATGTATGTACATACTTAAACTCATTAAAAAAAACCCCAACAAACAACCCCAAACCCCCACAAAACCAAACTAAAGAAGAAACCTTTCCCTAAAGCTAGAAAGCCTGAGGCCAAAACTGTAGCAAGAAGTTCTGGTACCTGCTCTAGGATGCGTCCAGCTCTATTAGCTCATAAAACAGACCAGAGATCGTTCTTTGGGGTCTGAGGCCAAACAGCGTGTCCAGCTTGCATCACAGATCTCCATTTTCTTCTTCCCCTCACAAAGAGTGATGATGTAAAACTGCCGTCAAGGAAATGGTCCCTGCTCCACGCTGTCCTCCGAGCATGTCCAGGTATCATCTGAGAGGCTGCTCAGAGTCGCATCCCAAAACTGCCAGGTAACGTGCTTACAATTCAATTGTAAGAGCTCTGCGTAGCAGTGCCGGAACGTTGGCCCCTGAACCTTACCAGTGTAGATCCAGCTGATTAATCTTTCTCTGTGGTTTCAGTACCTTCCAATCCAGCAGTTTGGCCACAATGACCCTTCCACTGTAGGAGCAGGTACTAACAAGACATCTAGCAAACTTCTTGGCATTCAGGAGCTACGCGGTGGGAGTCCCAGGCAGGTGCCGGGAGCGGGACTGCTACAGGAGCGCTTGTGTGCAGGCAGTCCATTTTCTCTCCTTCACAGTGGCACACAATGAAGTATGAGCCATCCTCTCAAGCACTTCACTGTGCAGATTTATGTTCTAGGGACTTCAGCACATGGCTTGCAGAATTCCTCCACAGGGACATCTGACCGGACCTGTATCAATCGGCACTCAATTCCTTGACTCTCCTCTGCGAGAGGAGTGCCAGATGTTAGGGACTCTCTTACCTCCTCTTTGATACAGTCCTGCCCAATAGTTTTCCTCTCCCATGTGTCGATAACTGAAAAGAGAGAAAAAAACAGAAGAGAAACTAGTACAACTTTCCTATGCAGGGATGGGCTTAAGCCTGATCTGAATGGGGAGGAGGAAAGAAGGAATGGTTGTGCAGCTGCAGCATGATTTCATACTGTGAACTCATCACTGGCTGGGGGTAATGATCTAGATCCAGTGCCTCCAAATCCTCTTCTAAGACTACGTTTGCCATACACGTAAAAGTGACAGTAGAAGAGGCTTTCCTACCATGGACTTTTCTAGGCACCTACCCTTTCCTCAACTTGAATGCTGGCAGTGTCAATTCTGACTTGTATTTATGGAAGTATGTTTTCTTTGAAATGATATTTTGATTAATTTCAGGGGGGTTTACTCATGTCCTTTGGTTTTGGCCAGAAAAATATGGACCTATGTGCATTTATGTATGCACACATTTGTGAACATAAAGATTCAAAAGAGAATCTTTTCTTTATGCCTTCTGACAAGGCATAAAAATTCTGAAGGGAAAATTTATACACATTTTATGCTTCTGTTTTTTAACAAGAGGTGACATGCTGCCCTAGTGCTGACTTGTAGCAGAAGAGATTAAAAATTCTTGGACCATCAGTATCAAGAAATCACAGGGCTGTACTTACAGAGGTCATTAACTGTCCAGACATCTGTTGGGTAACAAATTCTGCTAAACATAGATCGTGAAACAGTTCTTGAATTATGCAGAGGATAATTTCACAATCCAGAAAACAGAGAATTCAAGCAGAGAAAAAGCCATGTAAGACCTTCTTATTGCCAGTTGGGGAGGAATTCACTACGATGTCAGAATTACAGGAAAGTTTGGTGCTAGTGGCAGTGGTCTGCTGGATTGCTATCAGCGCGATAAGGAACTGATTTAGACGATGGTCACAATTACAGTTACATACTCCACAAAGCAACTGACATTATAGCAAAATTGACTGTATTAATTAGAGGGACACTGTGACAGAAGTGTCCAGCTAACAAGACAAAAGTAAAAACTCCAAACATCTCAGTGAAACTACTGTAAAATATGTTAACACATGAGTAATAGATTTCAGTATAGAAAAGGGTGTTAGGAAACAATGAGCAGATGCAGCAATGGAAAAATTGGGGCTATGGTAGAAGTGGGCTGGAGCATTCCCAACAATGTATAAATTAAAGCGTAACAGACCCTAATTCTCCTTAGAAAAGGAATACTGTCCCATTCCCCATAAGTTAACTGTAGTAGCCAGTTGGCAGAGGATCGCAAGTGAGTCCAATTATGCTGCACTGGACTGTAATTGGGCTGAAGGGCTGTCACCTACCTCGAAAACGGGAGCTCAAGTGATAGCTGTCAACCTTTGGAATCAGGAGGTACTCTGGAATCAGGAGTTACTTATTAGCTGCTGCAGAAGTCAAGCACACAGCACAACCAATCATCAAGAACACGGAGAGTGAAAACACTTGTCAGGGCAAATGAGTAGTTTTGGCTTTTTTCCCTCGGCCAGCTGAGGAGAGCCATACTGAATATTTAAGTAGAAATGTCAAGAAAAACATATTGTAACCTTTTCTGCAGGAAAAGACAAGAGGACCTGAAATGGAAGACGTGAAGAAAAATAAAAATTGGTCAAGGAAAATAAAATACAACCACCACCACCACCCCACAATACCTTGAAAGTAAATGGAATGGATACAATAGTCAAAAGCCTGATTTTTTTGTCTCCTTTGCATTGTTAAGTTTCATCTTCTTTCAAGACCCCAGTTATATAAATCACAGTTAGCTGTGTATTCATGGCTCACATAAACCAGCCAACATGAATGCATACAACAGTGTCAAGGTCCTAGGAAAACAGAAATAACAGAAAATAGAAATACCTCAAAAGAGGGAAGGAGCAGGAGAATCTCGGAGAAAATGTTACATTCATCACACAACCAGCGTACACAACACACTCTGCCAAACCTGGAGAAGCGTGCACTTAGTGTCAGCCTGAATTATGGGATGGGCTTTCTCGGACTTTTTATTTTGGACCCACATTTGGAAAATAACCATAAACTGTATATTGCCTTAAAAATGGCTTGCCAACAGGAAAATATTAGAACTGATCCCAAAATGTTTGAGGCTTCGCGATTGCAACATCATGAAATTGAAAGCCATCTCCCACAACAAAAGAACTCATCGCTGACCAAAATAGCACTGCTTAGTGAAGACTGTTGTTATGAAAAAAGGGTTACGCTTGTAATTCAAGGTTCGTTATATGCTGGTCTCAAGTCAGTTCTAAAATTTTCCTAAAGAGAAATGCTTCCCTAATCTCAGCTTGGTAAGAATTATCCTTCTGTGCTTTTCAAAGTCATGTTTTAAGTGTCCTTCCTTCCCATTTGAAATATTTCTAAAACAAGACGCTATTTTTCTGCAAGTTGGTGCAAGACAGATCTGCCCACCGTGGCATCCACTCAAGTTTTCTGTAACAAACAGGCCTTATATCAGGGCTTCAATGTGTGCATAAAAGTTAAAAAAAACCCCTCTCACTTCATTTTAACTGTATCTTTTGAATAACATGCTCAGCAAACAGTCCCAAGCACCTTGCCAAAGGTGCTTAAATCAGGGAATACAGATGAACAGGTTTCTTCCCTGGATGAAAGAGGCTTTATCAGGTTTGTTTTATTCTGGAAGACCCATGTCTGTGCTTATAGATGGCTTTTGTAGAGATTTCCAATTAGCTACTAGTTGAGGTTTGGTAAGTTTTCATTAACTGCTAAGTGGCAAAAGACAGACCAACTGGTCTATATTCCATTTGACACCAGTTGTGCCAGCTGCTTTCCAGAGAGCAACCAAGTGCACCTTTCTTGTAGAGTGCATTTTGATTTTGGGCAAAAGATGGCAATGCATAATAATCACATTTAGAGTAAAAGCTGGATAATAAACTTCTACAGCGTGGCAGTATTTTAAAGAAAATGCTCCCAGCTCTCAAATACCACATGCAGGTGTGATACCTCAGTGGGAAGCAATTTAGGGATGAATGAATAATTCTGTCCTCTTGTTTACCAAGACTATACCCATTACATTGGCCATTAAAACAGAAAAAAAGAAAAGAAAAAGAATAAAGAAAAATACACCTCACTGTTTTGCCTCCCTGGGAAGTGCTTGTACACCATCTTTTAGCTGTAGCTGCTTTATACTCCAAGCTGACTGTAGCTGGAACTGGTGTCCCTTAGCCGCTCGATTAGTTAGATAAATTCTGCACGCCTGTGTCTGGGATCCATGGTAATGGAGTTACGTTGCTATGCTATGAAATGTGCGGGAGGGTCCAGCGCTTTGGGAAGGATATGATTTCCAGGGCTAGTGAAACTTGGTAGTGTGGGCAAGAAGGAATGCTTGGAGGAATGAACAAAAGCGATCGCTGAACGGTGACAGGGGATCGCTCAGGTCAGTGGGTATGGACAGGGCACCGATGGCCCAGGAACGCTTCCCTGGCAGGGACGTCACCACTGTCTGAAAAGTGGTGTGGTGGGGGAAGAATATCCTAGTTCTGTTCCCGTCCTCCTGAGCAGAGCCTGCGTGGCAACCTTGTGTCTTACAGGTATTTGTGTGGAGGACTGCATTAACCCCTTACCGCACACGCAGGAGCTTTTAACCAGGACTACGAGAAGAGAAAGCTGAACAAAACCAGGGTGGGCTGCTACAAATGATCTCTCTCAAACTATCTGATAGATAGAACTATCATCTCTGGCCACCCTGACAAGGTAGGATTATTCTTTTTTCCCTGGCATAATAAGCAAAGGTCTCCTCAGACCTGTTTCAGTGAATGCAGAAGACTCCCTTCTTCTCGGCCTGGGGGGCTGGAGGGAAGCGGAGAATTCTGTACCAGTATTTCCCTGGGCACTCTGGGGTTATCATCAGGAATCAAGTGGACCACTGCTGCTTGCTGCTACCAGCATCTCAAGGACGGAGAATAAGTTCAAGGAGAAAAAAAAAAAGAAAAGAAAAAGACAGGTAAAATATCTTAGGTTTTGTATGCTAGAGGGTGTTTTCTGTTCTCTTTGGGTCTTGACACACTGGCTGAGATACCCAAGAGATGGAATAAATTTAAAGGCCTGGAGCTGAGACAGGTTTTTGTTCTCGACCAGAATCCTACCTTACTTAAGTGAGAGGAGCAATGTAATGCATCAGGAAAATGCACTGTAATGCACTGTAAATCTATTTGAATTCTCATATGTACTACCTTATTACAACTGTAATTTTGAAATGTTTGTTTTAAGCAGCTTTCTCCATGTTAGATTTAATATTCCCCCACGGTACCAAATAGGAGAGGTCCTGCTCTGTTAAACACTGTTAAATACATATGAAGACAACTCACAGCCTAGAAGACCTTTCAAACTAGCGCCAGTAATACTAAAGGAAAAGCATGTATCAAACATACAGTTTGATTTTAATGACAAAAACCTATCTTCTATTCAGGTGCCTTGCAACCTCTCCATCATTAATTGACTGACTTCTGCTGTCACAGCACAGATGGTCCTCAAAGAGATTAGTTTTTCCTCTGAAAATAATCTTACTGTGCACTTCTATCATAACTTTCTTTGGAAAAACCTACGTACGTGACAAACATTCATGAACTTAAGTCTCCCAGTACCCACATTCAGTCTGTACAGTTAGAAAACAACTATATCAAACTACTGTAATACCCGTTTCCTTGCATTTCCACATGAACTATTCTTCCCCTGGATGGTACAGTGCTGTTCACTGCGGTTCCAAGTCCCGAGCCAGGAAACAGCAAGGGATTTGGATGACTGGAGGGGTGGTGGGGAATACAAAAATCCCTAGGAAGCTTCAAAGGCTATCCTCTGGGTTTCCCGATGGATGGACAATGAAAAGGAGGCTGTCTTTGAAGATGGGCCAAGAGAAGCCAGAACGCGACTTCTTTTAGAGGTCATCGTTCTGCAAAGGGATGTAGTTTCACTGTGTTCTGGTGCTGGGGAAACCAAAGTACAGACTTCTAAAAGGTGCTAGACAGTTTCAAAGGAAGGCAGCTGCCTCTGCAAATTTTAGAAAAATAGGCATTCTCAGCCCAAGTCCTAGAATATACAGAAAAAACCTGAGATCCAGTTATCTTAATGTCACTTTTCTGAAAAAAATTTTGGGGTTACATCTTATCTGATCCCAGCCTTCTCAGTAATTGTTCAGTCTAGGATGAGTTTTATACGTTTACCTAAGCTACCTGAACTAGAAGATTAAATCAGTTTCTCTTTGGTAACAATTTCAGGAGGAGGAAAAAAAGTAGGGTCAAAACTCACTGAATTGGAACTAGAAAAAACAACCCAAACCCCCAACAATATAAGCTGCCATGTATGCAAGACAAGTGAAAAATTTATAAAAAAAAGAGCAAGTTGAATGCCCAGAACTTGGCTAAAGGAAGACTAAAAGTAATAGGACACAAGTACTAAAAGATAATAAATTGAAACTCAGAATGCTGTGTAAAGGTACATATTTTAAGGATAAGCAGTAACATAAAATTAGGCAGTGGAAAATATAAGACTTTTAAACAGAGGAAAAAAGGTTAATGGTGACAATCTACAAGGCTACGGAATGGTATTCTAAAGGAAACTCTGAAAAATTTACCTGTGTCATTAAAACCTGGACTGACCGAGACCTTGAAATAATCTTTGTGAAACAATTCTGTATTGAGGAGGAGAAATCCAATTTAAAAAAAAAAAAAAGTTATACTGTCAATTTCAGTTCTCAGACCTGCTTGAAGGTGTTTAGCATAACATCTTCCATTCAAGCCTACAGTTTAGGACAAAATCAGGCTAACGCTATGTGATAATACAACAAAAACCTCACAAATACGACTGGGAGAAGCAGCTGTTTAAGGAAAAAACCCACAGTAACAGCAAATGATACCAAAAACGTTCTTCAATTTTTTCATATGATGTTTTTTTCAGGTATATTTTCATACTTATATTTGAGTTCTGATGTATTGATTTAGTATTCAAATTTACAGTGAAATTTGCATTTTTAACACCACCTTATTTGTCCCCAAATGGACAACGCCCATTCTGAAGATCAGAAAATGAGTGCTCTTAGACACACATATATGTTCATCCTTCCTCATGGACTCAGGACAAATAATAGACAAAAACTGTATGAAAGTAGCTGGAATCTTCTGCATCATCAGGACAGCAAGAACATTCCTCCAGACAGAACCATGCTGAAATCATTCATCTAGATTTAGGAGAAAAGGTAAAACTGTCTCATTTAGACTACACATGGGGTGTAACTTTGCCCACCACGTAAAAAAGCCGAAACCAAAGAAAGATGCATCTGTTTTCAGTGACAGCCTCAAGCTCTCTCCCTGCTCAGCTGTGTCAGCTCTACCAGTAATGAGCATAAGCACTAATATCACTGGGTTTTGTTCCTTTGCAGCAAATCTCCCGTACAGATTTATAAATGTGACTCTGATGGCAGTACTAGCCATTACAACTCTCACATCAAGAGGCTGATACACACTTAAGGCTTGGGTTGATTATCTATCTTTGAAAGAATCTTTCTCAATATTAATCAAATTGGCCCGCTCCCAGCAGAAAAGCACTAATGCCTACCACAGACAACACAGGCCCAGCCTTGATTCTGCCCTATAGGGGATCTAATACGGATCTAATATAAGATGCACAGGAGCGGGAAGGACTGAATGTTCCAAATGGCTTCAAAGATAACAGCAAAAAGCAAGCACATACAGAAAAGCACAGTAAAGTGGTTTTGCTTGTATAAATCCCACTGAAACCGTGTGTAAGTTTTGTCTGTGGGATTCTTCTATCAGTGATAATCACCAGGGCTGAGGGGACTAGGGGTAGACCGGGCCCAGCTGCTTTGGTTCCACCTTCCTCTTGTGTCGTAAGAAAATTACAGCATGCCTACAGCTTGCAATTTTCAAAGTTGATCCAGAATTCATGCTGGTTTATGACCAATTCTGCCACAAAGAGTAGCTTTTTTTCCCCTCTCTCTTCTTTTACTGGCGACAAAACTTAAAAATTCCAAATGACCCTCCAGGATTTATGCGAAGTCTCCGTGGCCCAGGCTGCCTTTCACCATGACGTTTTCCTGGTATGGCAAGGGCTCTAAAATAAACGGCTTTTTTCCAGCACTTTGCAGAAGGAACCATTCCCAACGTTTCCCATTTTTGGGATGCTCTCCAAGAAGATACATGACGCCTGACATGTGAAGGTGATGCTGTTTTTATTGGGATGGTGAATGAAACATCAGCAACATACAAATAGGAGAGAAGATAGGCACATTCTCCAGACATGCCATCTCAGAGATTTAAAAGGAAGCCAACTAGAGACCAACATCATACACTCACTCAACACTACTCCCAAATGAAGTTACTAATCCCAAGGCACGATTTGTTAAAGCAGCACTGCAGCCCTTACTCAATAACTTGAACCCCACCACCTCAGAGACAATTACTACTCTAGCAGCAGCCAGTCTCGCTGACCTTCACAGCCACAGAAGATACCTGCAACTTTCTATGGGGAGCTGAGGGGAAGAAAGGTGTCCCAAAACACCTCTGTGGAGAGAAAATGACTGTGAACAAAGCCTCTCTGCCAGTCCAAATGTTTTACTGTGTAATGGGGGCTGGCATGCAGCTGGATTCCAGGGCAACCCGACGATGTGGCCTCTGCAGCACCTGCTGGTTTGCTTCCTCTGACAGCAGGGATTCAGATTAACCAGTAGAACCTGGACCAGAACAGCCTTGCTGCTGGTCGCAAGACAGAGCACCACTGCTGGAGCTCTAACATGGAGCTGCTGGAAACGTATAAGCAGCTCAAGAGCCACTGGGTGTGCCGGAGCCTGGCCACTCTTACCACCACCAGCAGGATCCACGCTGAGAAATACTCACGTTGCTTCCAAAGAAACCCAGTTGCTGTATTTTGGTCTGCACCGGCTCCGAAGATTCCTTCTCAGCTCTCACAGGGTCCTTGAGACTGGAGATTCCTTAATGGCCTTGAATGGTGCACTGGGCTGAAAGGAATTGTCGTCCCTGACTTCCCCCCAATGCCTGAGAAGGGATGGCACAGGTCACAGATGCAGCCCTGTCAGGAAAGCCAAAATAAGCTGCTTGCAGGCATACGAATGCATACCAATCTGTAATGGAAATAGGATTCTATCCCTCTCTCTTCCTAGAAACTAAATGCTAATCTTTCATTAGTCTTAAAAAAAAAAAAAAAAAAAAAAGCCCAAACCAGCTCTTGCCTAACAACAGAAATCTTGCCGGGAAGAGCAAGAGCAAGATGAATCAAACCAGGACACTGCCAATTTTATTTTGAGAGAAGGAAGGAGCACAGTGGCTTCATACCTTCTCAAGCAGTGGCTGTGGGAGCACATCAGCTGGATCAGGCAAAAAATATCAGTCAGAAAGGAAGCAGAACAATCTCCTGAACAGATTATGCTAAGAAATGGCTCCGGAGTTACTGCTCCAAGGCTATGAGAGCAGAAACAGCACAGACTGAACTGCTGGGGGAAAAAAACCCAAACCAACCAAACCACCAAACAAACAACAACTGAGAACAGAGATTTTCGTCATTAATTGGTTGGAAACACTCCACAATTATATGATTTATAGGAAGTAAATATATAGGAAGTGCCTTAGCGTGGATCAAAGAAACATTAGTGTTAATCTCTGCCTGTATGTAGGAGAAAAGGTCACAGCGAGGGCTAGCCAATTTTTTCTTTTTTTTTTTTCTTCCCTAAAACATCGAGCGAAAGCCCAGACCACGTCTCAGGGAATTCACCGTCCAAACGGTACCGAACACTTGTTTTCCACATCCGAAGCCCAGTGGACATGACAGACGACGCCAGCACTGCCTGCCAGGAGCCCAAGTTCCCTTGACCAGCGAGCCCCCCCCCAGCCCGCCCCCGGCTCCCTCAGCAGCAAGGCCGGCGGGTTCCAGGCTGACCTCGGCTTCCCCGGCCGCCCCCCCCCGCCGAGCCTAAGGGGCAGCTCTGGCATTTGAGCGCTGTACAGCCAACCCCCCCCCCCCCCCAAGGGCTCCCTTCCCTCCCCCGGGTGAGGGGGAAGGACCCGCCGGGGCAGGTGGGGACTCCCCGCGGCCCGGGGACCTTCCCGCAGCCTGAAGGAGATCCGCGGCCACAGGGCGGGGGGGGGGGAGGACAGCGCCCGCCGTGACTCACCCTCCCGCCCGCTCCCGGCGGGGACTAAACCGCCAGCGCCGGAGTCACCGCCGCGGGGGAGCCTGCGGCGACCCGCTCTCCCCCGGGGCCTCCCCCTCCCGCCGCCGCCGCCTCAGAGCGGGCGGGTCGGGCAGGGCGCTACACCCCCCCCGCGGGACAGCGTCGCACCCGGTGGCCCCTCGAAATAACCCAGCGAGGGGAAACAACCCCCCCGCCGCCGCCATCCCTGCTGCCCCGTAGGACGCCCGCCTGCGGGAACGATCGCCCGCCTGAGGGAACGGCGCCCCTCCCGCCCTGCCCCGGCCATTCCCCCCCCTCCCCAACCCACCGCCCCGCCCGCGACTGCGCATGCGCGGCGGCGCCCCTCCGCCGCCCCGCTCCCCCGCCGCCCTCTCCCTCCGCGGCCCTCAGCCACCCCGCCCCTCGCCGCCCTCCCCCGGTCATTTGAATATGCTAACGAAGCGGTAACCGGCAGCCCTATGGTGGAGCCGGGAGGCGGTCACGTGGGGCGGGGACGTGTCCTTCAGGGGCGGTCCCCGACCTGCCCAGGCTGCCTTAAAAGCGGGCGGCGAGCGAGGAAGCGCCTCAGTCAGAGAGAGAGAAAGTGCCGGGGTGGCGGGGCTGCGGCTGCTCCGCCCGAAACTTCTGAGTAACAGCAACAGGGGGAGGGGAGGGCGGGCGGCGGTGGAGGAGGAGGAGGAGGAAAGGTGGTGGTAGCAGCGGGGGGGAAGGTTAGCAGCAGCGCAGCCCTATCCGCCTCTCCCTCATAAACCAGCCTGCGTTGGGCTGAGCAGGCCCCTCACACAAAGGAGGGCAGGGCAGGCAGGGCTGCCCCCCCCTCCCCTTTCCCCCCCCTCGCCTCGGCAGAGGGGCAGCGGGGAGGCGGCCTTCCCCGTGCAGAGCACTCACAGCCACTTACTCCTCTCCCGTCCCCCGTCTTCTTCTTCTTCTTCTCTTCTCCCCCTCCGACCCCTCCACCCCTTCCTCCCACCCCGCCCCGCGGTTCTCCCCTCAGCCCCCCGCCCGCTCTCCATGTAGCCGCCCGGCCGCCGGCCCCTCCGCACTATGCCCATCTTACTCTTCCTGATAGACACGTCCGCCTCCATGAACCAGCGCACCCATCTGGGCACCACCTATCTGGACATAGCCAAAGGCGCTGTAGAGACTTTCATGAAGGTACCGGCTCTGCCTTGCGAGAAGGAGGCGAGAGAGAGAGAACGAGAGAGTGACTGCGCGGGGAAGGGGAGGGGGAGGCAGGGCGCGGGGGGCTGCCTGGGCCGGGGGCGCGGGGCGAGGGCGGGCGGCAGGGAGGGAGGGCGGGCGGGAGGGAGTGCGTGTGTGTGTGCGGGCAGGGAGGGAGGGGAGGGCCGCGCCGAGCCGGTGCGGGGCGGGCGGGGGGGGGGTCCGCCGCCGCCGCCCTCTCGGCTCACCCTCTGCTTTGTCCCCCGCGCCGCAGCTCCGAGCCCGGGACCCGGCCAGCAGAGGAGACAGGTACATGCTGGTCACTTTCGAGGAGCCTCCCTACGCGATCAAGGTAAACCTCGCTTCTCCCCCCCGCCCCCCCCCCCGCCACCTCCAACCCGCCAACCCGGTCTCCTTCCGGCCCCTCCGCGCCGCCGCCCGCCGCTACCGGCGGCCGCCTCCCCCCCACCGCCCTCCCCCGTCCCGCCGCCCGCCTCGGCCGGGCTGCCGGCGGTCCCGGGGAGCTCGGCACACGGGGGCTCCGGCGGCGGCGGCGCTGACATCAACATGGCCGACATTTTTTTTTCCCTGTGTGGTGTGTGTGAGCAGCAATGAACTGTGGGGGATATTTATTCAAGTTGGGGAGAAGTGACAGCAACTCCAAGGAGAGTTCAGTTTGGAAGAGGGGGGGGAGCGGGGGAAGGACCCAGCTCAGCCCGCAGAGTCCGGACTCGGAAGGGGACGGCGGTTTCCTCAGCCCCGCCGCGGCGTTTGGGGGGTAAGGGGGCGGTGGGTCCGCACGACACAGGAGGGTGAACCTGTTGGAGGTCGCTTCACGGCGCCGTCGGCTTCCATCTGGAAAGGGCTGTGGGAGAGCGGTGTCCATAGCTGTGAGGTTTGTGCATCGGTGACTTCACAGAAAGTCGTCCCGCGGAACAAATAAAAAAAAAAAATCTTCATTTCATAGGCGGGGAGCTCTACGGTTTAAGAGAAGTGTGTCTTTTCAGGCTTCATGGAATGACACTAAGCATTAGTAACTTCCAAGGTGTTTCGTTCGCGTTTGCGGTGAGCCGCATGCAGCAAGGAAGGCGCTTGTAGCCTAAGAGGGAAGCAAAGCTCGTATCTGGAGAATAAGTCTTCTCACGTTTCTCTTTTCAGGCTGGCTGGAAGGAAAACCATGCAACGTTTATGAATGAACTGAAAAACCTTCAAGCTGAAGGACTTACGACTCTTGGCCAGTCTCTAAGGACAGCTTTTGATTTATTAAACTTAAATAGATTAGTAACTGGCATAGACAACTATGGGCAGGTAGGTTGACTATTAATAGGTGGAAAAATTGTAAAACACAAAATTCCCAGAGACAACAACTAGCTAGTTGTTCAAAGTGGCATCTTCATGAAATATTCAATATGGGGGCTTCTTCAAAAGTAAGCAGAGCTCAGTTTGAAGAAATACAGTCGCTGACTATAGTTTGGTACCCAACTTTTCCTTCTTTCTTTCTTTTTTTTTTTTTTTTTTAAACTTCAGTTATTCCTCAGTTTTTAAACTGTGAGGTAGCCTCCAGGTTGACCTTCTCAGTTAAACTTTGTCTTCTTTTGTATGAAGTCCAGGTTTCAGAACCTTAGCTGGTGAGCCTGGTGGGGTCATGAAAACTTTGCTTTCTCTATACAGTGCTGTATAATCAGTTAAGCACAGTTTGGGAGGTGAGCCATTTTTCTAACAACACTGCATGTCCAAAAGTACTGAATGGAGCACAACTTTTTGAAAAACCTTTCTTTCCAATGAGTTTACTACAACTTTTCTCTGCATACCTGCATTTTTATAAACCTGCCTGTTGTATCAGAGCCTTGAGAAGCTGTGCTTTTCTAATGTCTGTATTGCAGCGATCCCTTTAAAGCAAGACTTCTTTTTGGGGTGGGCCAACATTCTCTTGCTCAGTAGTAGGAGTTGCTAAAAGACAGAAAGTCTAGGTTAAATGTGTTTTAGGAAGCGTACCCAGTTCTTTCTGGCACTGGATCAAACCCTGGATTTGTTTCACATAAAGGACATTATTAGTATTGGGCAAAGTATATCGTGTATTTTTCATGTGGGATGTACTAACTTGAACCTCCCCTGTTCGTTTGTCGTTTGCATGTAATGCTTCCTCTACTATCTGAGGATTAGTTACTGCTCTTGGTATTTAACATGGGAATGTGGTTGTGAAAATAAGTCCCCTTTCTACCCCTCCCCTTTCCAGTCTAAGAGTCTATGTGATAACATGCCATGTTTGTTTGGGAAGGAAATTTCTCTCTCTCATGTTGCATTGTGTGGCTTTGCCACTAGGTGATCAAGTGAGCCTAAACATTTTTAAAATGCCAGTTCAGTGATGAGACTTAAAAAAAAAAAAAAGTGCTAGTTCCACACATAGTTATTTTTTTGTCAATTACCATCTGCTGTCCTCTTATACATCTGTGTGCTAATCTTTCCCTTTTTCTGATGTTTTTGTTTAGTTACATGAGCTATACGAAGCTTTTTCGAACACTTGCCGCTGTAGGCACGCACACAAAATGCTTGCTCTTTCCAGTTGCTACTGATAATTATAACATTCTGATTAAACCTATGTCAGATAATTTGCTCTAAGTGAACCAGCTGTGGTCAACTACTCAATGAAGTGAGCAGTTGAGTTGCCGCGACTGTTTTGACTCACTAGTAGTGTTCGTTACTGCAAATAGCTGCTCTTTTGTCTGTAGAGCAATGACTTTTTCTTTGATCTGTTTTGGTTACAAGTCTCTCTGGGTTTGAACCTACCCTTGCTTAGGCATGTTTTTTGCTCTGTTCCACTTGTGGAGCTGGCTGTTGAAGAGGTGTGCACGTGTGCAGTCAGGTGACTAAATAGAAATTCTAACTCTTTTTAGTGTCTGCAAAAATAGATGAATATATTGCAAGTGCCAGGTCATCCGCTGCTGAAGTCACAGGTTCCCATTTGGGCTCTACTAATCAACGTAGCGGTTTTTCATAAATCAGATCAAATTCTGGAGCACTTAACTGGTCCTTCAGCACTCGCAGGATGAGATCCAGGGCAGTTAACTTTCCTCAACTTCGCACTGGCCTTTGAGCACTTTGTCATGTTACCCTGTCAACTTCCTGTTGTTCATGTCTACTGCTTAAAATTTGCTCAAGATAAATGAGTATTTAAACATACATGGTATGAGAAACTTACAAGTTCAGGATAATAAAAGTGATCAGAATGCTCAGTTGCATTTGAAATAGTTTTCACTCAGAACATAAAGTGCTGATTCACTTTTTTTAAAGCAGCTACAAATGTTAAGACCATAAAATAGTAGTTAAATATAGCAGATGCATGTTTGAAGAGTGATTATCTTAGAGTGGGAGGAGAAGATAATTTTACAAAACTGCAACATTTAGATGATCTTAGGCATGGTATTACGTGAAGTAATAAATCCAAACTTTTATTAAGCTTTTCTCTGGGAAATTTCTCTGGCTTAACATCTTTTGACTATCATGCTTGTTTTTTGGTGTACTGACAAGCTTCTAAGGTATTTGCTAAGATCCACTTGTTTCACATGTATGAATTGTAAAACAGATTTTTATTATACATACAAATGACAAGACACAGTACAAGCTTGATGGGATTGTTTGGTTATGTCATCCAACGGCATGATGTCTTGTCCCCCTGCTGAGTATGAACTGTTTGTTTAAATGGCAGTGTGACTCACTATACTTGATTTCTTTCAAAGTAGACCAGAGTTCTCCATCAGCTGACTTCCTGAGCAAGAGTGATGGCTGAACGGTCATTCTGAAATTGAGGAAAATCTCCTGCTTCATATTTTCTTGCAACATGAATGTTCAGATTTTTAATATGAGTATTTATCATATTACTTTTTCAGTAAATAAGTACTGACTCAGTTGCTCATGAAGATAGAGTTACCAAGTGTACAGCTGTATTAGCTGATCACACTATCTCACATTCACATCTTAAAGGGACACTCAACACATTTAGATTGTCAAGAACCTGAAGACCTTTCTCATAAGCTGTTTCTGATGTTGATGCTATGGTATGGCTTTATAAACCCTTTGTCTTACCTAGGGTTGTTAGATCCACGTTTTTGTGAAGGTTTTTGTCAACAACAAAAGATTTTGGAAAGTACACATATTTTAAGGTGACTATTCCTTTAATTTTTACAGCACTTCCAGATTGATAAATTCTGTATTATATTGCTTGACTCCAATAATAGTTATAGTTCTTTCCCCTGTAGTATGTTTTGTGCTGATTACGATAGCAGAAGACTCAATCTTCAAATAGGGTGTCAGCTTTTAGTGTTTGCTCTTCACCTTCTGCATTTTTATAGAAAGCTTAGGGGAAAATACAGGATTTGGATATCTTCAGGAAGACAGCAATTTAAACACATTAAACACATTCAGTAAGCACTCGCTGTCATATCACACGAAATATTGTACTTCATTAGCCCAGTTTGCACTTAGCTAATTGACTTCTCTCTGTCATATTTTCCCCAGTTCAGCTTCTCCATTGTTTCAGGTCTCCTGAAATACCAAGCCTTTTACTAGCAGACTTTCCGTCTTCTTGGAATACACTCCTAAATCTTATAGCTGTGGCTTGTTCAGCAGTACATGTGTAGTCACAATTTACCCGAGTAGTTTTGAGTGTGGCAAATAAGCAGCTCGTTATAGTTGATGGAAGGGTTAAATACTAATAGATGTGTTTCTCCTTCTGTGGAAACAGAAAACATGACAAACGTAGCTATTATTATAATGCAGTAAAAATGTAAAAACAAATGGTTGAATTGAACCGTCTATGTACTTCAATTATTTGCAATTTGTAGTGAAGTTTCTAAGACTGAGCTGTGAATCTAAGGTAGGTAAAATATGCATCAATGGTGTTTTGATACTCACGTGCAAAGGACCAACACAGCACTACCAAAACGTGAATCTGATGGATGTTTGAAATTGCTAAAGCTTTGATTCTCTGATACTCCATGTGTTTTACCTTGCCTACTGTTATTTGCATAATGAAGGTCTCTTACTACTTTTTTTCCAGCATGGAATTTTGCATAGAATGAGGTTTGAGAGGATAAAGTGTACATATCTGAGTGGATTTCAAAGTGGTTGAGTTGATGTATCAAGGTATTTTTCCAATTTTTTTCAGGGTGAAATTTCATTTTAGTATTGCGGCTAGAAACAGCACTCTTCAATAACATAAGCTTTTTATGAGCTTTCTATCTCACTAGAGTATCTTGCACATATTCTTCAGCATCATAATTATTATTGAGACGTTAAAATGGGCTTCGAGATAAGTTTGACTTTTAAACAAATTTGATGTAACAAAAGCATGTGCTAACTTAGTTGGTTTGAAACAGAAAAGCCAACTATAATGCTTCTGTAATCCAAGTGGACTTGGGATAGGTGTTTTTCATTCACAGTGATGAATAAGGTGCTATCTGGATTTAAACTGGTACAAGAAACGCTGTTTTGATGACTTACCAGGCTGTGTGCAGTCTTGGTGAAAGTGTTTTTTTTTCTGCAGTGCATTTCACATACGTACAAAAGTATAACTAAGAAATTTTGAGGTAGACTGAAATCCAAATGGAATTCCACTGATTAAGAATATTTTGGGAACTTAAAAATATGCTAAGGACTGGAAAGACCTATTTCTGACCAGGAAGTTGGAAGGCGTCCTGCATATAGAAGCATTGTTTTTAAACACCACAGTTTTGTTTTTTGTTTTTTTTTTGTTTGTTTGTTTGTTTTTTCCCCAAGGGTTCTATTCCTACCATGTATGACCATCAAATGATACAATCTTAGGTTAACTGTTACTTTATAGTTTTCCCTGAATATTTGGTTACACCCACTTGTATGTACAGTAGCAGTATTGCTGATGTGTTCACACAGTAAAACTTAGTGTGGGTCTGTAGAGATCAGCATGTTTTGTCATAATGGCTTCAGTACTATAGTATTCCAAATACATGTAAATAGCATACCTAGGAGATCAAGTCAAATTGTGCTTGTAGGCACACGACAGCTTTGTGTTTGTCAAGCATTGTAGACTGACTCCTTGCTTACGTGCTTACCTGTGTCTAAGATCTGCTGAGCTTAAAAAAAACCCCGACAATCACACATATGAAATATTGTCCCCTAACATTGCATACATTATGCTTTTGCAGCAATATGTCCTGTTTTCTTTAAATGGTTGAGCAGTTTTATTTTCCAGTTGGTTTTTGAGGATTGTTACTGGATTTCTTTGCTTTCAAAAGTCAAAATCCTTCAAGCATGACTTTTGTCTTGGCACTCTGGGGTCATAAACACTGCACTGGGATGGCCCATGTTGAGTGTGGATCCAAATTTGGAACCAAAGTTTAGGTTAGCATTTCCTGCTTTGTCATGCTGGCACGGTTGCACAGGCAGTTTGCTTCTCGTGTTGGTAGAGGCAGTTTTGCACTTCTAGAGCAGCTCTCCCATTCTCTTCCCCCCACCCTTCCCCAACAAAAACAAATGGGAGAACTTCAGACAGTAGAAAACAACGTAGCAAACTTAAGCATGGTAATGGCGGAAATACATGTAAGAAAGGATTTCTCATAGTTCTCTGTGGGATAGAAATGGTTTTAACATAAACCTATATGCCTGTTAATGTCAAAGATCTATAAGTGCTAGTGAAAGTCAATCTTTCTCACCTCCTACATAATGAAATTAAGCATATTGCTTCCAATTTATGCTTTTTAGGCCATAACCTTTAAACATGCTGTCTTGTCCGCTCTTGAAATATTTAGTTATTTTATAGTATCCGTTAATGAGAGCTATGGCAGGCATTGTTGCAAGTGTTTTTTCATATTGTGAGGTGGAACTGCGTGCCTTTCAGCCTTCCCAGAGCAACAGAGTTCACTGAAAGTCTCAATAATCACATCAGACTTAAGTGTTCTTAAAATTGCTTCTCTAGTTCTAATCTAGTATATTTTTAAAGAAGAATTTAAAAGTTAAAACAAGCTTACACAAAGTACTTTATTTTTTTTGGTTGAAAATGATCTCATCAATCTGTTTCACTAGCAGAAAGAAGTGAGATACTTGTGTTCTGAATATCAAATATGCTTTGACCGCTTTGAATCTTTAAGTGCTCAGTATTTCAATAAATTTGATTTGGAAGGGGCAGTGCCACAATGTGTTTGTTGTGGCTTTGATTTTTAAGGGTGAGGTGAGCACATTCATGTTGCCAAAGTTTATGCGTATTATACAGATGTCCATCTCTGGCTGATATTCTTGGATTCACTAAAAAGTCATCAGAGAAAGTCTGAGGACAGTTAGGAGTACCAAAGTTTTATCTCTTGGCTTGGCTTGCTATCTGGAACAGTTTATTTGCCTCAGGTAATTATAGACTCCCTGGATATACTGGCTTATTTGGGTGCTTAAAGGTACATGTCCCATAGTCAAAGTATTCTTGTCTTTGAAATGTATTTGCACTTCATCACAGCCATTTGTCAGGGACACAAACCAAATACCTATAGACAAAGAGCCATGAGTTTGGTTATCTCTTGAAGCACAAGTATTTATTTTTTTCCCCAGTGTCTCCATCATTATGTTTATTCTCTTTAAGCTTGTTTTCGCTCTCCTTACTGAATAGTTACATTCAGTCTTGGATTTCTGTTGTAGACAGTCTGTATCTCTGAAGCTTGAAAGGAAGAACAGTTACTTGTGTGTGCATCTGAATTTTAACTCAACTGAGGTTTGGTTGAAACTATGATTGTGTTGCTTGAGAGTCTTGCTTGCTGTTGCTTTTTTCTTGTAGTACATTCTGTACCTTTAACAACATAACGAGTCTTTTAGTTCATAGAATA
This sequence comes from Buteo buteo, assembly GCF_964188355.1. Lineage (NCBI taxonomy): Eukaryota > Metazoa > Chordata > Aves > Accipitriformes > Accipitridae > Buteo > Buteo buteo. The sequence goes on along the minus strand of NC_134184.1, from coordinate 32,898,412 downwards.
TTCCCGTATCTGCATCTCCCACTTAAAGAGCGTATTAATGTTTCCACTTCGTGTTGTGATTTTTAGCATCGTAATGCCTGGCCCTTTTTTCAAGTTGTTTTCACCTGTTGTTTATGCAACAGATTGGAATTTCATATAATTTGTGAGTGTTAGTATGTAGCTAATACAGAACTCTTATTCAAACATCCAGTTTGCATTGTGTGATTATGGTGCTGATTTTAGTTGTCCAAAGTATAGACCAGTCTCATGTAAAGAAAAATTAATACTGCAGATAGGAGATAATGGTTATATGTGTATTTAGGATAAATCTTTCATATGTATTAAAAGACCCTTGATTATTTTTTTTAAAGTGGACTAGCCTGTGAGCTGTGAGAGACTTCTGATGATGTTGTAGTATATTTCTGTGATGTCTACAAAGGATATCACATGTTCATGAAGTATTTTCTATGTATCAGCATATTTTTACTATTACAATTCTGCATATTCACAGCAAACAGTATTTCAGGCTCTTTATTATTGTCTGTATGTTTTATTTTTTTAAAAAAAGGAAGGGATGTATTTAATCACTCTTCTGTAAAGTTGGCCCCTCATGGACTAGATTTTTTAAAAATTTATTGTATAGGCAATTTCAGTCTTACATTAATGAGAAATCAATTATCTGTTATCTAAGCACCTGTTGTTTTCATTCTAGAGATAGTATTTCTGCCTCAGTTAATTGATTTGCCCTAGCTTACATAAATTTACAGTCCACTATAGATTTAAGCCTAAATTTTTCCAGTTGGGAAACTAGGTTAGTGTCTACAGCTGAATTAAAATAGACAGGTACGAAGTTGCTGGCTGCAAGATATAATACTAACCTTAGTCAGGAACCTTGAATGACTGTGATTGGGACACTGAATAGATAAGACTTCTGGTTGTATGAGAGGACAGGAGGGTTTGTCAAAATCTGATCCTACTCTAGTTATTCTAATATGGGTGGTAAGCGCGGATCTTGCAGCACTGCAGTTGGTAGATAACTAGAATAGCAGATAAGTAAGTGCTGATTATGTCTAACATAGTTCCATGGCTTTAACATCAGAGGTCTTTTAGAAGACTGATCTAGCGGGAGCTGTGGTGCAGGTGAGGTCTCTAGTATGGGGTTTTGACAGTGATTCAGGGACGTATATATTGAAAATCATGCTTAATGTCTTGTTGACTTGGCCAGGAAACTTTTACCTGAATAATCACATTTGGTATCTGCTCAGTGTAGCCACTCCCATTTCCTTTCATTGATAGGGGTTTTTTTTCTATCTACACGTAACTGCTACTGCTTCTGGAGAGCAGGGTGTTAATCTGATTTCATCCAATAATAATGTTCGAGAATAAATTACCTGAATATACTGCGAATTTTGTCAATGTCTCCTTGAGCCAAGCGTTGGAACATTGAACAAATCCTGAATATTTGTCATTGGAATCAGATTAGGTCACTGACATTGTTTTTTGATGCTCAGCATACAGAATATGAGTGAAAAGTGACCATCTCTTTCTTCCACCAATACGCCACCCCCCAGGGCTTTGAATCCCAGAATGCTGACTTGGTTGTATGCGTCTATATGCAAGACATATCCAGCCTAGCTGCCTGCTCTGCTCCTGAGCTTACGGCCTCTCATGTGCTCATAGTTGTGCTAAACTTGCTTCAAGTTGTGTCACTTCATGTAGCAAAATAATTCAGCAATTGGTTCAGATCCTTAATAAGGTGGACTGTGAACTGCAGTGGTTCAGAATGTGTTTTAAAACAGCTAAGTTGCTCTTGCTGTAGTGGTGATAATCTCTGGGAGGGAGTTGTGGCGGAGTCTTGGGGCAGTTATTCAGAAGAATTGCCCTGTGTTCGTGAGTTGATAAGCTACTTTCAGCTTGTCAGCACTCTGGATTGATAAACCCCCAAAAGGTGGGGAGAATTTTGTATACAACTCTCTCTCTGGCTTTTCCCCTTGGTTTTTGGGTTGGGTTTTTTTTTGTTTTGTTTTGGGTTTGTTTTTTGTTTTTTTCTTGTGGTGTTTTCCCTACTCAATGTGCTGGTAACTGTGAGATTCATTATCCTTCTCCAGTATATGGAGAACAGAGGCCTGGCTTGGCACTGTGAATTGCACTGACTAAGCCAGGACCAGCTATGTAGAGTCATTGCTGTGAAGCAGAGAGGCTGCAGTAATTAGGGACTTGATCCAGGGCTTGACAAGGTCAGTTATTTTTGGAATAAAACATTCAGAAATATTTTTAGGAAATATGACTAAAATCATCTTTAAACCCAGATTCTTTGGGGCTGACTTTAAAGTTATGTTTGGTATGGATGATTATTTTAGCTTTTTTTTTTTAAGTTTATAAAAGCTCAAATATAACCTATTTTTAGCAGCTTGCATTTACTATATTCAGTCAAATAACTTTGGAAACCACCAGGATTTGTTTGTTGATTTATCCAATTTCAGATGATTCCAGTAGCGATTCACTTACTAAGCTGTAACTAACTGATAAGGTGCATCTTTTTTTAAATGACAGTTTCCATTACCTTAAAAATAAGATGCAAGTTGTGATCACAGTTGCTTTGCTGCTTATGTATTTCAATTAATGTAAGGAAAAAGTAAAGTTTTTCCCTTTTTGGGATTATCATGTACCTGTCATGTCAGTGCTTACATGTTTCAAATGTTATTGGGTTTTTGTTCTTCATTTCAATGCTGTTCTTCACTGTCTAGTTACTTGCTGGAATTCACTATATATGAAGTCCATTCTATGTTTGTTTGTGGTTTTTTTGTTTGGGTTTTTTTTTTTGAGAATGTCACATAATTGTGACAGATTCAAGGACTGAATTGTTTTTGAAACTTACCAAGGACCTCATCTAAATTGGAGCACTTAGAAGTTAATCAAGAAGTTATCACTTACATAATATGTTATTTAGAACTCAATTAAATTTGTTCTTAGATGAAAGAAACAGGACAAACCTTTACACTAAACTGGCATTTTTTGAAACTGTGTGGCTCGGTAATGTTGGGAATTCTGTGATTTAGGCACATGAAGACATCAGTGTGTCTTGAGATTTTAAGTTTGATGTCTTAGTAAATCCTACCACATATTCATCATTCCTTTATTGTTCAGTATGAACATAGTCTAAAAATGCTTCCTTGACGCATATCGCTTCCCTTTTCACATGTCCACTCCACACATCAGTATGGAGATTTTTGTATTCCAAAATGATGATTTCTTGCATTGGATCTCTTTTTCAGGCTGCTTTGGGGTGCTTTTTGGGCTTTCTTGCTGTTAGTTTTGGTTCTGTTACTAGCACAAACTTCTTGAGTAGGATTCCAAAATGACCAAAGTTGCGCAGTTAAATAGTCTTTAAGTAGTACATTCAGTGCCAGACTTGGAAACCCAGAATGTGTAAAGTTATGAGCATCTATAAAAATGATACTAAGCACAGAGAATTTTCCTGTTGCATGTTTCAAGATGGATATGCAATGAAATCATTGCCTATAGAGCACAAACCTGCAAGCTCAGGCGAAGCATGCAGCTGATATGCTTAAATAGATTTCTCTTTCTTTTTCTTTTATTTTTGGACAAAGTGTTTGGTGTCTTTTCTTACACAATTCAGATAGCTGTTTTGTCTCTAGTATTTTTAATTACAGAAGTGATATCTGACTGGATCTTTTGATTTTTGCTGTAGGGCTTCCAGACTGGGCAGGACAAGTATAAGATGACATATGTTTGGAGCTTCAATAGTTAATTGAAGCCATAAATGGTTATTTTTAAAAAAGATTTTTTAAAAAAATGCTTAGGAGCAAAATACCGAGGATCAAATGACTTTTTTCATCCCATTTATTTTCCAAAATACCTTAAATTTCCTTTTCTTATATGGAACTTACGTAGTATATGTTAGGGAGATAACTTCATTCTTATATTCTGTAACTGGTATGCTGAGGAGTTTAATTTCTGGCTTGGTTTTAGGAAAAGTCTGCTGTTGCATTTGTGTTCTGCTTTGAAAACCTTTTGCCAACTGTTTCTTCTTTTTTTTTTTTTTTTGTTAAACCTCCGATTCATTTGTTCCAATCACCTGAAATACAGAAGGCTTCAGTTGTACCACCAAATCAATGTCCTAACTGTGTGTGCAGAAATAATTTTATCTACTGCTAATCTGTAGTGCCAGTAAGGGATGAAGCAAACCAATATAACTACCTTGTAATCTTCCATGGACATTCCCAGTAAGAAACTGTGATTAGTGCATGTCTTGGGCATTATAGTAACCCTTCAGTATTTGTAATGTAGTTAACTAAAGAATTGTCTAGGACATGAAAAATTACTTTGCCTGTAATAACCTTGCTGTAGCCTATAGGGAAGGACAACTGTACATAGCTGAATTTAGTTTTTGGAATCTCCTCACCTCATGGAGGAAAGGTCTTTTTTGGTAGTCATCCTTACTGCAAAATCATTGCTGTTGATACCCTGACTTTCAGAGTGTGAATGAGTACAGGAGAAACCAACGACTGCTTGAAGAGCATTTTCCATTTCCATGGGGTAAAAGATGGTGAGTTAATGGAGGCATGAGTTCAGACCTTGATAATTCCAGTAGACTTTCTTAAAACTCGTGTTTTGAAGGTGTTCTCCAAAAGATAAAATAATTTGAGATATAATACTATTTTTTAGCTTCAAAAGAAAAGGAAAAATGTGTGTAATACAGTTGAGTGTTTGTGGCTGAGCCTTCCAAAAGATGGGCAATCGGCAGCAAAACAGGGAGAAGTGGAATGATAGTATGTGCTGTCCCTGGTATCAGAAACTATGAACTAACTGTTGGATTAAACACAGCGTTAGATCAGAAGATTAAGGTTCAGTGAGTGATTACATCTTATTTGTACTTATACAATCATGTAGGGTTTCTTAGGTATACACAGTTTTAGAAAAGAAGTATTTACTTGTTTCTATGTATTTTGTGATAGTATGCCAACACAGCATGCCTCACGTTTATCTCCTTGTTACTCTAAACACCTCATACAAGGATAGATTTTATTAACTTGTGCCCCCTCTGCTGGCTAGTTTTCCAATTACAATGTAAAAATACAAGTTTATGTAGGTGAGGTACTCTCTGATACGCTATTTTGGCCAAACATCAATTTATGGGGGTCCTATTTTGTCCTTTTTATGGGGGTAAAACTACAGCAAAAACCATGTGAGTCCTAGTTTGTGAGAGTCAGTGGTGGTGTTGAGAGCTGGTGTTTTCATAGTGCGTAGTTATTGTCACGGGCTCACACAAGACTCTTTCACTATTTGTCAAACCTGTTTCTTTCCCTCATCCCTTAGTTGAAGTGATTTGGTGTTTTTACCCACCCTGTATGTCTATGTTGTTTCATACAGAGAGGAACTAATCTTTATGGTTATTGGGACTATGGAGGACTAAACTTAGAGCTTCTAAAACCTACTACTGTCACCTGCATTTCTGATAGCAGTCATTTTCCCCTTAAGATGTAGAGTGTTCTTCTTTTGGGTGTGGTAAGGGGCTCTCTCAAATTACCTCCAACAGGTGAATAATTTACTTGTGTTCTTCCAGAAATCTGTCTTTGCGGGTGAGGTGGTATTCCCAGCTGCCTAGCATGAAGGGGAGGTAGAGTGTAAGTCCTCTCATCTTGTGTACTGCAGGGAGAGCTAAAAGGTTTCAGTGTTATGATAGAGAATGTATGTCTGTACTGCAGATGTTTGTGGACTATTAACTAGAGTTCATAGTAAGAATCCTCCTGCTGTCCTGCAGCCCTTTCAGAAAAACACTGGGCGTTTTTTCTTGGTGGTAGTGTAATTCCTGGAATAGTGTTTCATTACGTTGTTTTGTAAGATTCCAGTCTGCAACTGCTGGCATCTATCTTTGCTATTAATCAGGCATCAAGGGAGATTTCTGTTTTATGTTGAAATTTCTTTTATGATTTGAAAACTTCATAACAGGCTTCAAAACACTTGAATCCTGTGTAAAACTGGTTAGTGTTGCTTTCGTTGAACTTTCTTCTGAGGCTTCTGAAGGTGATCTGGAAATACATGCACTCTACAAATATCTGATCATCTACTAGTAAGACAGAATTGCTACCACTGCAAAACTGAATTATCTGTTGAATAATCAACAGCATCAAGGGAATATATCAAAATCTTATGGACAGCAAAACAGAGACAAGTTAGCAACTTTCTTTGTGTAGAAAGCCTGGTTTGTCAGAGATCTTAATCCCGTACAGAATTCCAGTATGTTCTTCAGCTCTTACTCAGGCCAAAATCACAGAAGTCTCTCTGACACTTAAGTGGTTCCCATTGGTGGGGTCAGTTTCTATTCTAAAACAGCCATAACAAACTTAAATATGGTTTCAGAGCTGTTTTTATTGTGCAGGTTGTGTCACTAGGATAACACCATGATGTAGTTCAGAGGTGCTGTGCTTTTCAGTCTGGCTACAGAATCATGGAGCTCTTGTGGCATATCCTGCGAGAAGTCAGGTTTATCAAAGCTACTGTGGTAGAACCTGACTGCCCTTCTTGCTCTTTTTCCCCCCAGTGTATTCTTACTTGTGTTCTGGTAGATCACAGGGTTTCATAGTGTGTTTGTGCTAAATATTAATTAGGAGATATGTGGCATAGCTTCATCTGGGAAAGCTTCCATTTAAAGCCATTTTGCATCTTATCAAGTAGTAGGAAAGAATTTACTAATCTACTGAAGTAGAAAGCATGTTCATTCCTGAGTACTATAGTGTGTACATATATGTGCATGATTATGGTGCTTGTCTACGTACTTTTGAAAAAATCTTAAAGGCAAAGTAGTTTTTGTGAAGAGTTATATTGCCAATTATGAATTCACTAAAGTACTATTATGATGTCAGTGTATTCAGTTGTGTTTGTGACTTCAGAAACAGTTGTGTGAATGCATAAAATACAATTGATTCTATAGGTCTTCACAACTGTATTGACTGGTTCTGCAGGGATAATAGAAAATAGTAAAAGTTGCTGAAAATGCATGTGGGACAAGGAGTTGCACAAGTTGCTACAGTTCTTATGTAGCTGACTATCAGAGCATAGAGCAGCTGTTAAATATCTCTGTGTACTTGACTGATAGTGTTGTGCCTCAAGCAATGCAGAGGAAAGTGTCTAATAAATGTTAAATTAATGTTTTAGACATTTCATGATTTTGCTAAAGTGTAACTGAAGTTCCTAAGATACAAAAAGTAAGTGAAAAAACTATGATGGATTTGGACCATCTGGTTTAGTTTGTTGAAATTCAAGCTCAGAGTTTTGGTATTTTTTAAGCTGTTGTCAGTTTAAAAAGAATAGCTTTGAAGCTAATAATTTTGCCATCATTCTGACTTTCAGATTTCATTTTAAACTATTGTTTTTGAGCAATGGTTGCTCACAGATTCTCATGAGCATTTATGAGAATCTTGACCTTTTAAATTCTAAAAAAACTGATTCAATTGAAAAAACTGATAGTGCACTTTTGTATTTCCTGGTCAGATGACTAAATTTACTGGCAATCAGGGCTGATACTTCGGAAAATAAAAAGGCTCAGCTGAGATAATATAATGTATGATGTCTGTGCAATAAAACTTCTGTTAAACTTTGTGATTTACTGAAATGAAAGCGTACCTTTTAGACATTTGATCATGATCTGAAAATGAGTTTTTTCCAGTGATTAGTAATGTGTTCTGTTGAAAAATATGCACTTTATTTCAGTTTACATTTACTTTTGACTTTTATCCTTTCTTGGGCATGAAGCTTTTGTCGTACTAAATACTTCTTTTTATAGTAGTTGCTTGTTGAACGTGCCATTTTTAGTCTGACTTGGTGGTTTTTTGGTCATGTTTCTACCTCAGCTATTTCTTAAGTTTTTCAACACTTCTGACTCAGAAATTAATATTTAAATGCTTGCATTGAGATAACAATAGTCTTAAATCAATTTTCTCTTACTGCATGTATAATATTGCATACTTGCACATCTAAAGGTCACAACAGCTCTCGAATTGCTTTGCCTGTACACTTTGAAGAAGAAAAAACCCAAACCCATGAATGTGTTAGTCATGCTGAAACTCATTGAAAAGCTTACTTGCCTACGAAAGTGAATTCTTAGTTTTGAGAGTCTTAACCAGACAGTAATGTGTCTTGATAATTTGATACACTTCTGGCTGGATCTGAGGCTCCCTCTGAGAGCATCACACAAGCTGGGGTGGGCTGGCTGTGCCTCTTACTGTGACCCTGTGTGAGCTGAGTGGGGCTTCCAGCTCTGTATTTGTTTTGTCATATCTGAGCACAGAACTACTTCAGCTGGAAACTGAAGAAATGGCAACCAATGTAACCGAGTTGCTTTGTGATTTGGAACAAATAGTTGTGAAGCTGTCAAATTGTTCAAAAGAATGTGTGTTGTGTAAGAGATAAGTTAGTTTTAAGGCTTTGAATCTCTTGCTTGTTCCTTTTTAGCCTAGCAAGCTTACAAGATTGCCCTGGTATTGATGCAGATTTTTAAATAACTTTCTTCCAAAAAGAGGTGTGTGTGGGGTTTTTTGTCATCTTGGTGCATATCTGTCCTTGAAAATGCAGATTGTAGGTGAATGAAAAAAAAACCCTCTTGTACCACGTTACAGTACTTGGTGGTTGAACAGGATCATCAGCCATTAAAACCTTAGGTGCTTCTTCCTTAGTACTTTTTTCGCCACTGGTAGGAACCTTCAGAGGGAAAAGCATATTATTGAAAGGAATTTGCAGTCAGATTACTCTAGCAGCTGTTTAGACTGCAAAGGATACTAAATGAGCCAATTTGCCTACATGAGGCAATTAGCTGAAGTCCCTGTGGGAGCTAGTTGCCACTGAATTTTCAGCTGGAAAAGTAAGTTGTATTTAGTTTTTCCAAAATACTTGTTTGTAAGTAAATTTATTTAAAAATAAGAGTTTAAAATAAATCTTCAAAATACTTTTCAATTTACTGTAGCCTGAGTAGTAAATTTGGACTCAAATGGCCACAGTTTAAATACAGCAGCTGAGTTTCTAAACTCTAAAATGTTTATCCACTATCAGTGGTTATAATCTGTCCGAAAACAGATAACACAAAAACAGAAGTATCTTTGCTTGTATGCTTGTTAGAATAGATCTATATAATGCTAGCTTAAATTGTGAGCAATTCCCTTATGTTTCCCAAGGCATTGGTGCTGAGGCTGAGTTGATCTTTAACCTAATTCCTTTAAGAACTCAGGGTTTCACACTTTCTATCTTTCACTTTCCTGTGTGGGAATGTAAGATGATACTAAAATTAGCTGCTGGATTATTTTTGCTTTTGAAATGAACAGAACCTCATGGTGATTAGTTAGTTGTCAGAGTAAGTTGTAAACAGGCTTATTATGTACACCTTGGTATGCTGAGCTGATTTCCAGTGCATTTCAGCATACCTGTAAGCTGCCAAAGAGCTGGTAACATATGCTCTGTCACTCACTGTTCCACTGTGTAACTAAAATAATTGAGCTGTGCTGAATTGATTTCCTGTGCATTTCCAGTCAATGGTGTTGCCACCTATTTTGAAGAATATGGTATTTCTAAGATGTGTAAATTTGTAGTGTTTTATTTTAATAGTATATTTCTAAAGGAAGAGCAGTAGAAAATAATTTGATTATCATAGAATTAGATTCATTAGATTGAAATAAAGTTCTAAACCAGTAATTGACAAAATTGTTGCAGTTTAGTTAAAGAAATTGGTAAGTCTTCTGGAATTTCATTTTGCTAATTTACTAAAACATCTCTGAGTTTCGAGAGCTTGTATAAATAAGGGTTTGGGTTTTTTTTAGGAATACCTGACTTAATACTGGTTTTATATGCCTTTGTTTTGTATGCCTTCATACAAGGTGAGGAGTGGTGTCAGGAGAGTCAGTGGTGTTCTTTAAGAATTAATGACATGGAAATTTTTAGTCAAAAATAGTAAAACTCAATAATAGCCATTTTATCTGAAACTCTTATATTCTAATTATGTTTCTGCCCCTGTAGGTGGAATGTAGATACTCATTTCATGTTTCTAAATTGCATGGAGCTGTGAACCTAAGTGCAGCAAAGTGAACTCAGCTTTGTTCACTTGTCTTTAAATAATTCAGTGGTGAATTGTGTACTCTGTGACTTGATTTCATAAATTCTTTCTAGAAAGGATAATATTATGTAGCTGTATTGATGAGTTGATGAACTCAACATTACTGTGTTTTCACATCTAGCTAGGGAAGAAGAGATTTCAAGGGGAAACTTTCCCTTTATATACTTAAACAGGTGTGAAGTATTCTGTAACAGTGCACTGCTAGTGTTTCCAAAGTTATCCTGTAGATGATAGGTGTGGAAATGTGAGTTACTTTGTCTTTGGGGGTCAGGGATTCTCAAATCAGTTGTTACTCTGGTTACAAATGAGTGTTATTCTTGTTCTGGTAAAAAGAGATTCTTGCTTTTGTAAATAAGTTCCTATATGAGTTGATTCTTGACTTAGTATGTCAGTGATCATCCATTGTACAGGTAAAATGCTTGTGAAATTACAAAAGATAGCCTGAGGATGAAATTGTTTCTCCCTCAGACATTTTTCCTGTGAAAGATTACAGTTGAGGTACACAAAATGAGGATATCTGGATAATACAGGTTGTCAGAGACTAAATTTTTAATACCTATGTTACAAATTGGACCAGAATATTGACCTAAAGAGCACTGTTTGTGACATTCTAAATCTAAAACCTTGTTATTTTTATCAATTATCAATTTATTTTTGCAATCGTTTATTAGCAATAGGATTAAAGTATTTTTATATTCAGTATCATGAGAACAATATCCTTTACCTCTAGTTAGAAACCCTGCTTTCAATATTATTTCAGTGCAATGTAATTAGCTTCCAGCTGATGTTTTGCAGTTGTGGTGAACTATTAGTTGGCAGAATAACACACCATAACTGTTCTTCAGAATTAAATAAGGCTAAACATTCTTAGGAAATTATTTTAATTAAAATTGAGTATGTTTTGAGAGTCCTTAAATTCTTTTGAGTAATTGTTTAAATTGGTTTTTGAACTAGCTTAGCTTTTATGGGAGAGATTGATCTTCACTGTTTAATTTTATTTTTTCATATTTTTTGTCTGTAGTAATGGTATGCTATTTTAAAAGAAAATTTTAGGATTCTCACTAAGGTTTGAGGAAAATATTGCCCAAATAACTTTTTAATTTTTCTGTTGGCATATAGTAAATTAATCACTGTAGATGTGGTGGTGTGAATTAAAACTGGATACCCCTCACCAAATATATTTCAAATTGTTAGGTGATATATCTGTTCTAAGTACACATTCGGTAGGTGATCCTTTATATTAAATGGGTTATAAAAAAAGTGGATTTAAAAGGTCTTTTTCTCAAAACCTATTAGTTCTCTATGTTTTAGAGTAAATTGTAAGCATTCATGAGACAGTTTGTCTTTATAAGCAGAACTAGGCTGTGGGTCTAGTTGTATTTTTCTTTATTGTTTTCTGAAGATGAAAACCAAGGCCTTAAGCTTGGCAATAGGAGGAGAGTAGGACCCACTAAACAAGAGCTTGTGGTGGCTTTTATCCAGTCGGTCTTCAACCCTAGCTGGAGTGGAATGTACTGCCTGGGCTTGGAGTTGACATGTGCATGGATTACTTTGGGATCCTCTTTTTCAGGAGGGACAGAAGGCTCCTGGCATACTGGCAGTAGGAAAAGGAAGTGCTAATAGAAAACCAAGTGTGTTTGCTACAGACTAGACTAGTTGAATGTCTTGGTGGGATCACAGAATGCCTTGCCTTGTATATGTGTCTGTCTTAAATGATTCATACAGAAAAATTATCTATTTTTCAAGTATTTGTTTCTGAAGTAAGTCTTGTGTGCATGGTTGAACCACTTTGGTCAAAATGTTCATTCAGTTTTCCTTAATACATAGAGTATTAGTTCTTAACCTGGAGATCATGATCACAAGGTACTGGGCAAATGCTTCAGTTGGTCACGCAGTAATTAAATCATGCATAAAATCAGCCCTGGAATAGGGGGAATTGGAAGCATCTCTGGTTTGAAGAGACAGTTGCTCTTTTAAACAGCTAGTAGCTTGTCAGAATACTGCAGTGCACGTTGTTCTTGAAGTCCTAAGTTAGCCATTTTTGCCATGCTTTTGTATGCATTTATTGAATACAGATATATTAAGTGTCTAGCTTTACATGGCCTAACTGCAAGAAGACTCAGAAACCCATAGCACTTTACTATATAGTACCTGAGAATAAATACCTCAGGCCTCATTGTTTTGTTTGTGGGTATCAATGGCTGTTTAATGACTGAACAGAAGCTTATCAATTTGTTACAGCATTTTACATGAAATTGCTTTTTTTTCCCTTAGGGACGAAACCCCTTTTTTCTGGAGCCAGCAATAATTATAACAGTTACTGATGGAAGTAAATTAACTACTACCAGTGGGATACAGGAAGAGGTAAGATCTGACCTCTGTTTACAATGATGTGTACTAAATGTTGTGTTAGAATACTGTTTGCACTTATGTAGGAGCATAAATGACTTCTCAAAAGTATGCTCATTAATAGTTTAAACCTGCGTTTTTTCCTTTTTAATTTGATGTAATTTTATACAATAGTACTACAAAAATCTGGATAGCTCTTTTTCCTTATCACATGTGAGAGAAACATGTAGTACAACTGTTCATCTGTTTAGTAGAATCAGTTTGCTATTTCTATCCAGGGAGTTCATGGATTTTCAAATATGTTGTTAGCAGAAGAAACTGATTTCTGTAAAGCCTGTATGTCTTTAACTGGTCTAGATAGAAGTTCTTTATGTATAGACCTGAATTAACGTAGTGATTTCCCAAAGGATGTGACCACTAGGGAGTATGTGAAATACGTACTACTTTCACACTGGGCTCTTAAAGTGATTATAATCAAATCAGTAGTATCCTTATAATCCAAGATAAGAGCTGAAGAAATGTATTTCAAATTAAATCTGTAGAGCAGTTTAAAACACCAGATCTTAATATACTGGAATATCTGCTCAGACATCTGGAAAACTCAGAGCTATAGCAAATGCTGAGGCACTGAATTATTTTAACTTACTGGTGGTTTTGAATTCTTTCCTTAAAAGATGGAAGAGGTCACTAGGGATAGGGCTGGTCTGACCAGCTCAGTGCCCATTCCATGCAGTAGTAAAGAAAACCCAGCCCAACAACAAGAAAAAATCCCTAAGCTCATTGCCTTTTCAGGGAAAAGCTTAATATCCAAAGGTCTGTCCTGAAGCTTAAGAGGAGGATTCAGGCTTTTCCATGTGGTACACCACATTTGACTATACAGATTAACTTGTCATACATCATTGTTCATAATTTACTTGAATTTCTCCTAATACTCTATTATATGACATTCTTACAGCACTTACGGAAGTTGTTTGTATGAAAAGTGGTATTTGAGTGTTTTTGTAATGTATCTGACTTAGAGGAAGAAAGTTGAATGACCTCATAATTTTATGTGGACTACTAACAAATAGCCATAGGCAGTAACTGAAAGGGCATGCCTGGATCCATGATACCAAGTAGGTTGTCTGTATAAAACCTCACTTTCATCATTATTTTTTTTTTACTCAATAAGTCCTTTTCAGCTTAATCCAGTGATTGATTGGGTGTGGTCCAAAATACTGAGTAAAATTGCAGCCTCATATTTACAGCGATTGTCAGTGAACAAGTGTTAATTAAACAGAGGGTAGTGTGACACCTTTAGAGCCTTCTACAACATTTAGTGCTGTTAGCAGAATACTCTTTTTTTAAGAGCTAATTGGGTAGTCACTTAGCTGTCTAAGTCTTTTCTTGAGGAGAAGCAACTTCTCTGCTGTCAGATGACTAACTTGTAAAGTCTGACATTGACATCCTGGAGTGAGGGACACCAGGATGCTCAGGGGGTGAAGCAAATGGCATCTGGGTAGAGGCTGAGAACTGGGTTTGTTCAGCCTTTAGAAGAGAAGCCTGTGGAGTTGGGGGTGTCTTACCACCATCTGCAACAACTTAATGGGGGAGGGAGCCTGGCTTTTCTTGGAGGTACACAGGGCTGAGGTGAGAGGCAACAGCTGCAAATTGTACTTGGGGAAATTCTGACTGGATATCAAGAAAAATTTTAACTGTGTGGGTGATTGAACACTGGCATAGGTTGTCCAGTGGTTGTGAGATCTCCATTATTGGAGATGCTCAAAACTGAGTTGGACAAGGCCCTGAGCGATCGGAAGGTTCTGGACTCTGTAACTTTCATGTGTCCCTTCTAATGTATACCGTTCTATGATTCTACATTACATTTCCTTTCATCTTGTTCATTTATCCAAAATGATTTATGTAAGAAAGCTCTATTGGCTGTCATGAGCTCTTTTTCTTACAGCGAGAGTATTTTTTTATAGCCAACAAGTTTTTTGTGTTGGTCTTCACAAGATGACATTTTCTTATGGTCAGGCAAACATTTGGTCACACATTCACATCTTTAAATTGTTGTAACTTCTGTTGAGAAAATGGGTTTTCTGGTGGCTGCTTTAATCTACTGAATTTAGGCTTGGCTCATGAGTGGTGCTCACTGATGAGTGTGCACTACACCCAGAGTTTTAGTGTCATGATTGTGACATTGGGCCAAATTTGACACTTACATGATTTGAGATGCAGAATCTGCTCTACTAATGATAGTGAACTAATGATTTCTTGGTAAATGAGCAAATTTAAAGGCATTGCCTTCTGGAGGAACTGCAAGTGACCGCTGCTCTTACTTCCTGCAAGACAAACTGCAAGTTTCTTTGAGTGCTCTTCCATATTTATTTACAGGGTATATATTTCATACCCAGCAATGGATGTGATTTTTTTTTTTTCCCTCTTTTGCTATAGCTGTACTGGTAGGAACATCCTTAACACTATCAAAGAGCAAGGGAACAAAGCATCTGAGGGTGCTTCTGTCTTTCAGGGATAATCTTTTGCTTTTGTCAACGTGTGTCCTATTGATCAGAATTTTTCTTAGTGTAGCTTGAGCATCCTTTACAGTTACCTCTCAAGTTGGACATGCAGAAATGAGGCAGAATTAATACAGTAACACTACCCTGGAGATATGGAAGTCTGTTGTTGCTCTTCTGTTCAATAACAAAGCTTTTTGGTCACTTTCAAATGTCTCTTCTGTTCTTTGGGTCTGACTTTGGAGAAGCTATTCAGAGTTGGTGTTGGAAGTGATCATATCCCACTGGCTATGACAACAGTGTTTTTACTTCCTGTGTAAAGTTCTTATCACAGACTAAGGCAGTATATTTTTAGTTCTTTTAAAACTTAAGTACAAGGGAACCGACAGAACATTGTTTTTGGAAAGCCTGTGAAGCCAGCGTGGAACCTGGAGGCAAGTTTTCTCAAAGCTTTGTCATTTGGATGAACATTTGCATTCTTACCAGCTAAATCAGCTTTATCACTGCAGGAACACTTGTCATTTGCCCCAGTGTGAAGCAGTCAAGCTTAAACCCTGTTTCAGAGCTCTTGCTGAATTCTTCAGATGTCCTGTTCCTTTGTGGAATTTAATATGGGTTTTGCAGATAAAGAGCCTTACTCATTCAGCACTACTTTGTCTCTGATGAATGTGGTTCCTCAGACTGAAGACAGAAATGATGCTGTCTATGCAATTATCATCTTCACCAGCACAAGTTAGTAAGATTTTCAGTCTTGTCCCTTCTGGCACTGACTTGTAATGCACCAGTGCTGATGTACTGGAGTGCCAGCATCAGCTCTATGCTCAGCATGACATGTTGACCAGATTCTTCCCTGGATTCACTTGTCCCAGTCATAACTTGAGGAAGGGATGGGCTTATACTGTTGGAATACCATCATTAATTATTGGTCTCATGGTATGGATTCCTCTTGGTGTGGCTTTCACTTCTGGCCTGATCCCTCAAATTTGGTCTTAGCCCTTTCCTGATCTTTCCTTTAACAAGTGTTTAATTGCTTGAGGGGATTTCTCTTATTCCTCTTCATGTTATGAAATAAGATGTCATACTTCTCCAGTTTTGCAGCTACTAAGCTATGTTCCCTTGTCTTCCTTCTACATGCCCTCTGTTTTAAGAGGAAGCATTGAACTCCTCCTTGCAAGATGGAAACTGGGCTCTTGACCTATTGATACATTCTGGTGAATGATTGTGCAAACAAAAAGCATGAGCAATGCTGCTTGGCTTCTGTATGTTGCTATTCTGATCTTCCAGTTATAAGAGACTCTTACAGGAGGAATCAGTGATTTTTCTTGACTCCTTATCCCAGAACTATTCAACATTGTCACATTGATCCTTCTCAGGTCTGATCATCTTGCATCCCTGCTGTAATAACTATAACAAGTGGTAAGGTCCTGCTTACTTTCAAGAGTAATCAGGAACTGTAAATGCTCCATAATATTTTTAATCGTAGTTCCTACAGCTAGAAATCTTGATTTCTAAACAAATTCTGCAAGAAACGTGTGGCAGATCTTATTAGATGTATGTTCCCGTTCTTCCTCATCCATGTTATTCCTGTTAGCAGCAGTTGCCAGGATCACAGCATTTGGCACTGAGCCCCAGGAGCTCTTGACGTGTGAATGCTGTGGAACTATCAGCTCAGTGTGCTCTTATGGTTAATGTTAGCGTAAGAATGGCCAAGTGTATCATGTCGTTGACCTGGTGTCTCTTCAGTGATCTTAAGTTATTTCCTATGGAGGAACAATTTGTGGCTTTCTATCTCTGTGTTATAGCTGCATACGATTGGATGGAAAAAGATAGAAGAACATAATGCTGCTGTTAACTTTAAGTGGAGTTTCTCAGCCTATGAAGAGCGTGTTTTCTCAGCTGGGCTTGAATCTCATTGCCCATCCTTAGTCCTTCAGTTCTCTAAGGAGGAAATGCTGCATTTGCTTGGAATATTAGATGTGCCTTGTCTTTTTATGGGTACCAGAAAAGCCTGCAAGGAAGGTTATTTGCCGATAGATTTTTATTTTTTTTTAAAGATTTCTTTTTTTAGATACAGAAAGACAGAGAAGTTGACTGTCTCTGTATGGATATTTTTATTGAGTACCTAATCGTGTATCAACCTTTTATGAGATTTCCC
The DNA here is from genome assembly GCF_964188355.1 of Buteo buteo. Classification (NCBI taxonomy): domain Eukaryota; kingdom Metazoa; phylum Chordata; class Aves; order Accipitriformes; family Accipitridae; genus Buteo; species Buteo buteo. Next base: position 32,881,308 of record NC_134184.1, on the reverse strand, counting down.
AAGATGGAGCTGCCTGCAATTACCTGGGTACTAAAGCTTAAGCAGTGCTAGTGCTGCCCATTGTAATGCATGAACCTGTAAGTGCAGTCATTGCCAGAAGAGCATTGCTCTCTTTCACCAACTACCTGCCACTGCAGAGTTTTCTAATGCTTATCTAGCTTTTATTCAGCCTAGGGTCTCTAGGATCCTCTGATGCTTTTTGAGGATTTCATACTGTGCTGCTTCTTATGATGGCATAAATGTATGTAGAAACAAGGACTCAGAATAAACAAAAGACCTGCTTGCCAATAACGGAGTTCTTTAAGATCTCTTCAGTAAAAGGTTGTCCTCCAACCTCTCTTGGTTGTTGAACATTTTAGTGGATTTGAAGGCAGGGAAGAGGCATAAGACACATACTGCTATCTTACTGCAGCATTATGGCATTTGGGAATGGTAGGGTTTGTGTGTGCTCCTACAAACTAGTGTTGAGACAAAACAGCTGTTTTTGGTACTAAGCTGGGAGGACACTTGTTGTCTATATATAATCACAGACATGTTGAAGACCATTGCTGGTAAATAACCTCCCCTTAAACTGTTCAGTCTTTCTTCTCAGCAACCAATATGAAGGATAAAGAGGAAAAGATGTGCATGCCTTTATATTGAAATATGCGTGGCGAAAGAGAAATGAAATGCAAGATGTACATTTCTAGGCTCATCTGATTTTCTGCTAGGTATGCAGTTGCTATGGTAATACAATACCAGTTAAAAAAAAAGTAACTGGAGGTAAGAAGACCAAGTTACTAATGTGTGTGGAGAATGAGGCCTGGTTTGAATCTATAATTTCTCCAGTAACATGGATGTTAAATTAACTAGAATTAAACTGTGGGAAGGAAAGTGAGGACATTTGACTTGATGCCGCTGGCTTTGCTTGTCATCTTGCAGTTTGAAAATGTTCCTGATAGTAATATGTACATAATGCAAAGACCTGCTCCTGAATGCTGTTTGGTTTTGGGTTTCTCTCAATATATATAACCAGCTAAGTCAAAGAAAGGTTTTGTAGTTTGAGATAAACTGAACTCAGGATAGTGTTGGTGCAGGGCCCAATGGGATACTTATATATAAATACATATATTAAAAAATATGTATATATGCTGCCTGAAGAAAAACAGTGCTGTTAACATATGTATGTTTTGCAGATGAAGTGTACTCTTCAGAGCTAGTAAATCTTCTGTCCAGTCAGATCTAAGTAGGAAAGTTTGGTGAATGATGTTCCTTAATAGCCCCAGGTGAGGATGGTTTAGTACTTGCAATTGAGTCCTCTTACAGTCAAGATTCTGGGCTGTTTACTAAGAATGTGGCTATTCTTCTAACTGAGTTTCCTTTGCCAGGCAGGCATTGCTGGCCCTTTGTCTGAAAGGGGGAAATATATGCATGCGAATTAGTAATAAAACAGGTACACAGCTGAGTGCCCCTTGACCGATTTCATGTGAAACGTTTGGGGAAAATAGTGCTGCTCTCACATGTGCTTTCTGGTTGCATCAGCAAAAGCAGAAATTCAGGACGAAGCATCAGGTGTGCTGAAAAGTCCAAAGGGTTCTCATTCTTTTTCGCATGTTAAGAGAGTGAGTTTGTTGTTTGTTCCTGGCTTTGAGACTGTATCAATAAATTGATTATTTTTCAAACACAAAGATGTGTATTTTTCCCAATATGAGATGCTTGCCATTATGTAAATAGAAATAACTGAGGTTTCCAGTTTAGAAATTAGGTTGAATGCTTTCAAGTTAATCTCTTAAAAATAAGCAAACAAGAAACTTTTTCAACAGCTTGTTGCAAACTCCTCAATGAACCACTATGAACTAAAACTGAAGGCAATTTGTAATGGCTGCCTTTGTGGACTTGCATCATGTTTCGGAACAGACTAGCAGTTTCCTTTGCTAACATTGAGATTGAGAATTGGGATTGGGATTTTTTGAATGCTGCATGAGAAGGAAAGTGTTTGAGGAAGTGTTGAGTTTGCTTCAGCTTCTGGGCTTTTAACCCTTGTATTTAGCTAGGTAATGGAACTGTTTGCACCACTTGAGTCATTGCTTTGGGGATTTTTTTTCCCTTTATGGCTGCAGTGCTCCAGGTGGAATGAGAATTTTGCTTGTACTGACAGTGGTATCATCAGCCAGGGATCTATCAAATATTTCTGAAACTTGTAATTACTTGTTGTAAGTCTAGTCTATCTGTTCAGGGCTTCTGTAGTTGAATGTTTTGATAAGCTTTCTTTTTCCTGCTAATCTCTGTGTGAGGTGTCTGGATGCAAAAAGAGTGGCTAGAGTGTTCTGAACGCCTTGTGCTGTCCCTTAGAAGCTAATGCATTGATTATTTTTTTTCTTGTTTCAGTTAACTGATTATAAAATTGCCACTAACCCTGGGAATTTTGGTTGTTCTGTTAGTCTCTCTGGCTGTTGGAGTTAGTTGTTAATAAATAATATCCTGACCATTGCTGTATCTTCAGTGCAGCATGTTTGAAGCCTGAAATTTGAATCTCTTTACTGTCTCTTGGAATTAAAGAGAAAAGAATGCTCCCATGTTTTGTATGTCCCTGGACGGTATCTTCAATATTTTGAACTAAAACTTTTGCGTAGTTCTTCCCAGACAGAAGCAACACAACAGCATGTGGCAAGCAATTCTTCCTTGTATGGGTAGCTGTGGCTACTGTTATCTATTACCTAAAAGTGAGAACTCATTTTGCATTTCAGTGTCGATTTTAATCTTAATCTCTGTTTTTCACTTAAAGCACAGGCATGAGTTTAGTTGTGGGATATACCCAAGTGATGTAAAATCTCTGCCTTCTGATTCTATAACATAACTACCACATTAGTTCACTTGTTGAAGCTGAGTTATTTGGAGCAGGTGATCCTGGCAGCTAGATTTTTTGAGCAACTATGCCCAAGTTATATTTCTTCTGCAGGAGTCTTAGATGAACATTACCTTTTCAGTTGTGCTTTTTATCTTGAAGAATCGAGGAAAAGACTGAGCTGAGAATGGGCCTGTTTTGCAGAAAATTGTTTGAAGAACACAGCAGTGAAGCAGTTCTTACTACTGAAATTCTAAAGAAAATATTCTATTGATTCTGAAGTTTAGATCGGTTTTAAAAAGCGGTTGTTCCCACTTAGTTCGTAACTCTCAACTTCGTGCATCATGTTGCCTTGAAATGTTTGAAGTGTTGATTAAATGATGGGTGTCTTGCTTGTAATGTACAGTACCTGAATCAAATTATAAATATCTGTGGAGAGGTTATAACTGTGTTTAGAGTGAATTGCCATCACAATTTAACTTGATTTTTTTTTTTTATTTTGAAAGCAGCATATTCACAGATTTAAATTCCTTTTCAGCTCCATTTACCTCTCAATTCCCCTCTACCTGGAAGTGAGTTGACTAAGGAACCCTTTCGATGGGATCAGAGGTTATTTGCTTTGGTTCTCCGTTTGCCTGGTATTACAGCACCAGAGTCAGAGCAGATGACAGGGGTACCGGTGGATGACTCTGCAATCACACCTATGTGCGAAGTCACAGGAGGTGAGTGCCCTGGTTTCCTTTGACAAGTGAATACTTTTGCAAATGAAAATGAATTCAGTTTAGCTCTGTTACTCATTCCACCCCATGTACATGATTATTTCTAAGTTCTTACATTATTTGTGAAAACTCAGAACTCTGATACAATAAAACTAAGGACACTTATTGCATTAAAGCTACAGATAATTTAATGTAACCTGTCTTGGAAGAGTGTGAATCTACTTTCTTTAGCAGTTTTTTTAGAAGAGTAAACTTCTTTTCTAATGCACCTTGGTATCACAATTAGAAATTGTAAAAACTGAGTCTGTTCTGCAGTACAGTTTTGATAAATTCCTGGCATACTCTGATCTGAAGAAGCCAAAAATGAGGGAAATGTGTTGGGTTGTGGTTTGTTTTTTTTTTCCCCCTTTCAGAGCATGCAGAATGCAATGCAGAATTTCTGCAATGCAGAATGCGTAATATTTCTGCAAAATTGGTACTCTTCTCTCCATCATAACTCATATTCTTAATCTCTTAGAAATTATATTCCAGATCAAACTCAGGCATTAATTTTATAATTTGTTTGTAAAAGTTTTTGATTACATCACATATTAAAAACATAACGATTATTCTGATGCATTGGAGGGGATGTGATGGAGAGCAAGCAAAGGGATTTAAAAAGCATTCCAAAAGGATTTGATTCCACTGCTTTCTGACTGTAATGTCATACTATACTAACAATGCTTTGACTTAGAATTTGTGGACAGTTAAGTGTTGATGTCTGTCACAAGGGGGAGCCCATTTTCCATGAATGCAACCAAGAATTTGAGTTAGTCATTAAGGGTCTAAAACCCAAGCATTTCCAATGAGGTGCATGTAATACTGTTACTGCTTCACTAGGCTGCCTTGCTGCTTAAAGAAAGAGGGAGTGTTCGGAAGAATCTTTAAATCAGCGATCCATATGTAAATCAATGTTTGTGATGGGTGAACAGTTTTAAATGATCCAAGTTAAAATAAGGGCAGAAACACTGAACAACCTTAACCTTGACTGTTTTGTTCTAGGTCGATCATATTGTGTGTGCTCTCCAAGAATGCTGAATCAATGTCTTGAGTCATTGGTGCAAAAAGTGCAAAGTGGAGTGGTAATAAATTTTGAAAAAGCTGGACCAGATCCCTCACCAATTGATGGTACTTGAAATTTTTTACACTATGATATCAAATGGCGGGGATCACTATCCATATAATTTAGTGAACTTAATGTAATAGTTGGCAAAACAAAAGGAAAACTGTTGCAATTTAAAAGATAATACTACAAAAAGGACCTGCTGTGTCTGAAATTCTGTTGTTCTTTTTCAAAATACTGTGTAGCTGCTAGACACTATGTAAAACCTCTACACTTGGTCATATTACTCAGGTAGTTTTAAATGCAGTTATTCATGTCAAGTATAGCTAAATGGGTTCATGAGTTTAAGCAGTAGCTTTCAACCAGCTAGAAATGTAAATAGCTTGATATGGAAATACCATGGGTTTATATGCTTATCCTTTTTTGTTTAATGTAGTAAAGTGACTGCATTAAGAGTTAAAATAGCAAATACAACTGTGCAGCCTTAACTTCTTGTTCTAAATAGCTTAGCTAGGTCCCTCTTAAGATGTTACTGAGAAGTGTTTGTGGGATTTTTTTTTAATCCTGCCTTGCTGCAGTAAAAAGTTAGTCCAGTGGTATTAGTCGTGTGTAAAATTTTATTTTATTCATGGAAATTTAAAGGTTCTCTGTTAATAATAATGGGAGGAGAAAGAAGCTGATTATTGTGAAGGGCTCCAGATAATTGGCTTTCTCAGCTCTGATCCTCTAAACATTCAGTGCTTATTTGGTTTCTCATAGTTTCTGGGTTTTTGCAGAAATGCTTACTGAGAACTCTCTGCTGTTCTTAGAAATATTAACTGCAGGAAGAGCTCCCCTGGGGGTTGAGGTCTTAAACTCTTCACAGAAGTTGTTTAATACTCTTTTTGAGTTCTAACACTATTTTGACTCATAAAGCCTTTTTCTTCTGTAGATGGGCAGGTGGATATATCTAGATCCTTTGGACCCCAACCCTGGCACAGCTGTCACAAACTTATTTATGTCAGACCAAACCCTAAAACTGGGGTTCCTATAGGTCATTGGCCTGTTCCTGAATCCTTTTGGCCAGATCAAAATTCTCCAACGCTGGTACGTACTGAAGTTAGATAAAGCAAAGGGTTTGTGTGTTGGGGAATATTCCAGGATTTCCTATTCACTGATTTTTACATCTTGAGATATGTACTTCATTGTAGCAACCATAAAAATGGTGTGACCCAAGAAGGAATGACACATGTAAACCTGTGTTGCAGTTATCTCTGATAAATTACTGATGAGCAAATAATACCATGGGGTTTGCTTTTTAGTAACTTTGAAGCATTAAGAAACTGCCTATAACAGATTTATATGTCGACCTAGTACATGCACGTAGTGTTTCTGTTTGAACTCTGTTAAAATATCAAATGAGAAATAAGGTGGCACTTTGATAATAGCCTATCAAATTCTATTGCCTCGCAGATGGTATTAATAAAAGATAGTGTGATCTTCCCAATTTTGAATCCTTGTGATAGTTCTGTCTTCATTCTAGCATGTGAATGTCATTTCATCTGCTGTTGTGCAGTGTAGCCATACCTTGTTTATCCCAAGTAGAGAAACTTGTCTTGTTTTTTTAAATACTACCCAGAGAATTAATTTTATTTGTTCTTTTTCATAAAAGGATGTACGCCACTGCCTTTTATTTGGTCTGAGAACTAATTGTTAGTATAGTATAATGTATTTTTGTATTTCTGCTAATCTTGAGAATCATTAAAATAGAAATAATGCAGTTGTATAATTGTTCCCTACATTTCCTGATGATTTTTATTGAATTTTTGTGGATTTTTTGATCTGAAACTAGTGTGCTGACTAGCACACTATTGATCTTTTCATAAATTTTATCTCCTTTGTTTGAAAAATCTATAAAGTTCTTTTAAATACAGGTTTTTGAGGGGTGATACAAGTATGAAATTTTAGTCATGTTTACAGGTTTGATATTGCTGGCATCCGTGGCCACATTCATTGAAGGACGTGGATGCCCTTCTGAACTACAAAGCAAGCTAGCATATATGAATAAAAGTAAATCTTCTATAGTAATTTAAAAAACAAAATGTCATTGTGTACTGGATATTAAAAAGCTGCTTTGTAGGAAAACTGTCCTGTGTACTCCTTGTAATCACTGTCAATGGCTTATGTGCCTCTATTCACTGTATAGAGTCAGTACAGTTTGTCTGCTGCTGCAGATCTTGATTGTGATTGCTAAAATAGATCTTGCTAAGTGAAGAGTTGTTGAACTGAATCTGCTAAAAACATGAGGTTGACTTACCCAAATAGCAAGAAGATGAGAAAATTTTTCTCTTAGTTGTAGCATGTATAGTTCTCATAACTGCATAAAGCACTGGATTATTGCATGTGCAGCTGAATTCCTGTTGACATCAATTGGAATTCCACATTGAACCTTCTATATGCAACATTGTGGTGCTAAGTTTGCTGATAATGTTTCAAGACTTGTATTTCCTTACTGTTCTGAAAACATGGTATTAAAACTTAGCATATTTTGTAACTCTTGGCTGTTTAAGAGTCCATAGTTAGATATTTTTCTTTTCCTCCCTGTTACCTGATCCACAGTGGAGTTGTCTCAAACAGTCCTACCCCAACAACTGTTTTGTGTACTGTAGGTAATGATGCTATCAAGGCTTTCTTAAATGTATATGAAAGTCTGCTAATAATTGTGTTGGCAGATCAACATGTAAATGGCTGCTCCCACTGCTCTGAGGTAAAAATAGTTCTGCTGTCCAGCCAAGGGTTATTCGACTTCTCAAGTCTTAGCATTCAACTTCTTTTGCAGCCTTTTTATTGCTAGTATAACTGCTTCATGGCTTGGTCAAAAACTCCACCACAATTATTTATTGGAGGCATCTTCTTTGACGAGAACTGCGGTTCCTTCAGTTGGTTGGGCCTCCTGTTTTGTGTGCACTTGGACAGTACACCTCCCTCAGAGTGGAGATGCTCCAGGCAAGACCCAGCCCTGTGGACAGATAACACTTGGGTGGCTCATCCTGAAAGGAAGAGGCTAGAGTTTCTAGATGTAGGAAAAATACTTTCAAGTTGAGGTGGTAGGAAGGTCCAAGAAACCCTGTATTTCCCTAGTTTATCTTATGTATTTATTAGTAACCTTCTTGTAAAGAGAGTAAATGGAAGGAGGCTTCCCAACTGAGCTCTTCCCCAGAGCCTTGTGGCCTTGTAGGAGGCTCAGGGTAAGTATAAGAGCTTATGTTCCTCTCCTGAAAACCCTCGAGTGGAAGGCGTACAGCTCCAATTTTCATTACACACAAAAAATCAGCTTTCCCTTCCAGCAAAAGAAATTGCAAATATGTTGTTAACCTACACTTGAAACTCAAGGCACAAAGGCCTTTTCCCTGTGATTAATAAAAAGATTAAAATCCAAACACTTAAATTGCTTGAATTGAAATAATTTTTCACAGGCCTAGTTAAAACGTGAGTTCTTCTAAAGCTTGGTTTTTTCTGAACTCATGCTGCTCTTGGTCATTATAATTCAGTTTGAATCTTGTAACTCTTTAATTTGCCAAGAAGGAAAAGTGCTGGAGGAAGTCAGCAAATGCAAAAGTACAATGCCTGCTTTTGTGGGGAATAAAGATGCGCATGCCCCAGAGTAGCATTGAAGATGTTTTTGTCCCCACTGGGATTTACTTCCATTTGCAAAGTTTTTGTGTATATGCAGGAAGTTTTACTTGCATACTGTTCTAGACTTACTAGGTAAAACAATTGGCATTTACTTAGAAAATAAGATTCTTTCAGATTATAAGACAGTGCTAAGGTCATAAATTAATTGCTTAGGACTCACTAACAATAAATATGAATCCTGTATTGAATAGGCTTATTAAATATATGTCTGTTTTCAAAGAACCTGTATTACTTTAGTTGTCATAGCACAATTGCATTTTAATCTGTGTGCAGACTTATTAACAGTGAATGCTTATGTTTAGCCACCTCGCACATCTCATCCTGTGGTGAAATTTTCCTGTACTGACTGTGAACCGATGGTCATTGACAAACTGCCTTTTGATAAATACGAGTTAGAACCTTCACCACTGACCCAGTTTATCCTGGAAAGAAAATCCCCTCAGACCTGCTGGCAGGCAAGTAGAGTACATGCTGAACTGGAAGTTATTTGTAGAATGCTGTTTTTCGTAGACTTTATTCTATAATCAAATGAGGATGTAAATTTTCAGCACACAATATTTTGGATTTACATAAATATAATGTGTTTTATTGCAGGTATATGTGAGCAATAGTGCAAAATACAGTGAACTTGGTCATCCTTTTGGTTACTTGAAAGCTAGTACAGCGCTGAATTGTGTGAATTTATTTGTGATGCCTTACAATTATCCAGTCCTCCTTCCACTGCTAGGTAAATACCACTTCATAAAAAATTTTCTTAGGTGGTAGGCAATTGAAGAATTGATCTCTTCTAATTAGATTACTGCAATTAATGCCAGTGTTAATCACACACCTGTAGAAAGGTAGGATGTTGAGCAATGTATTTGTCATCAGTAACTTGTTTCACTTGTCAGCAGTTGGCTGACCTTCATGACCCAGACTCAATGTGTAAGATAATTTACTTAATCATCACTGTTTTGGATATGTTGTGGTCTCGCTTTTCATTATTTTAGGATCCATTTTTCCCAATCTGTTGTCTCAATTACCAATTCAATTTGATAAATAATTTATCAGGTTCCATCTTTTGGCTGCAGCTTTAATCTTGTCTGTGTGTATATTTAGTTTAGTTATATGTATGTTAAAATAAGTATATTAATTTAAGCACGGAGCAATTGGCATTTGTTTGAGAGTTTCTTTTATTAGAAAAAAAGATGCAATGCTGTCTAGACATGCCTTTCATTTTGTCTCTTTTCTTTTTATAATCATCAGATGACTTGTTTAAAGTACACAAGGCAAAGCCTACATTGAAATGGCGACAGTCATTTGAAAGCTATTTGAAGACAATGCCTCCTTATTATCTTGGGGTAAGATGACTTACTGTGTTAAAATTTCTATTTTGTTATGTAACTATAGTTATCTTTCCACTATGGGTGTAGTCCCTATTTCAAGTAGAATATGTATTAATTTAAGAGAGAATAGCTAAACTTCATGCATAATAATCCTGTTTTCACTGGAGTCCTGTGGAAGGCTTGAGACCTGAATGTTATGAAAATTTCATCAGCTGTGACTCGTATATAAATGATATCTCTGTTCGTAATTGATTCTGTATGAATGGAACAATGCTTTAAAAGAACAACAAAAATGCTGCCCTTGAAAGTCTTTGTTTTTCTTCTTTTCTAACTTTGAGGACCTCAGGTTCTATTTGAAATGGATACAGTTAGTTGAAGTATGTATACAACACTTATAAAGTTAAATATGACTATACAATATATTCCATGTTTCAGCCTTTGAAGAAAGCTGTGAGAATGATGGGAGCACCAAACCTTATAGCTGACAATGTGGAATATGGACTTAGTTACAGTGTCATTTCATATCTCAAAAAGTTGAGTCAGCAGGTAATGTTGAAGCAAAAGAGCAGTAAAAACTTATTCTAATATCAGGATAATCTTAAAATACTCAAGTTCAATGGCTTTGAAGGGAAAAAAGAGCAGAAAGATCAAGTTAATACCTTCCAATAAGCAATTAGCAAAAAAGCACTTTAGTTTTCTGAATTGAGGGAAAACTTAACATTTAAAAATAGACTTTATAGACTGGACTATAGAGATAGATATGGAGGTACAAATTGAGATTTTTTTGTATTTAAGGACCATTTTTACTTGTACAGACAGTAACATATTTTTGTCCAAAAGAAAACATGTTGTCTTACCTTAGATATTGAAGATGTTCTAGCATTTTTTTCAGAAAATAGAGATTGATACTTTGTGCATTTGAATTGGAAAGTGTCCTTTCTTTGGCTTGTGAAATGAAACAAAGTGTTCCATAAATATAAACTGACATAATTCAGAATCTGAAATAAGGATACAGTCATAGAAGTGGCAAGTGACCTTTTGAAATTGTTGACTGTGTTCAGAATAGTGCCCATATCTTTGACTAGTCTCCTGCACCAGCTAAGGCATTTCTGCCTTGCTACCTCCACTTTTATTTTGTTAAACTGTGCATGTTAAGCTTTCTTGTTCAAGGTAATAAAAAAATGCAGTAGGCTTGAAACTTCAAGAAACAGTAGTGCAAGTACTTGTAACTTAACTAATGAGTTTGACCAGCTTTTTCTTAAAACATTAGTAAAAATGATTGAGGGAGCAAACTTCTTGAAGTTTATAGTATATACTATTAAATCACAGTCATGTTGCTCAGTATTCTGTGGACTGATCTCTCAACCTAGACATCTTAGACTCCTAAGATGTAATGACATGCACTGCAAATTGTACTTAGAGCTTTTCTAACTTCTGAAAGGCGCTGCTAATAGAGACCCAGTATTCTTAATAAGTATATATTCAAATTTTGAGTAGGCTATAAATTTATGTGAAACTGCGAAAACAACATTGGCAGGTGTATTAGTAAATTACTTTTGGCTCTTTGTTCAACTATATTCTGCCAAAAAGCTGGCATTTATGAACATGTTTGATTTTGGTACAAATCTAACATAATATTGGGGGTTAGGTCTGTCTAGTCAAACAGAATTGGGTATTGTAATGTATTTCATATTTATTAATGTTATGACTATTTGTATTGAGCTTTTAAAAAGTTGATACCATTGTGTGACTGATCACAACTATAGTTGTGGGAGAATCAGTCTTTTGAGAACTATAGTGTTTAGCTGTGATTGTAGAAAACAGACCATGTGAGTACAGATAGATTTGCAGAGAATTACTAGTCAAATTATGGCATTTTACGAAAATAAAAGCATTGCATGCATATTGGTGCTTAGATACCATAATGGGCAGCAGAGGAGAAATATGCAGAAGACCTAGGCACAAACTGTTCACTATATTTAAAATGGTAGTAAGCATTAAGTGGTTATGTATTAAGCACTCCTTAAGCACTCATCCTGGTTATGGTCGTCATAGTGTATTAGCACATTGTTGAATCTTCTGGGTAGGAATTTAAAATGAATAAGTCTGACTAATCCTTTTAAGAGCATATTGTCAATTTTATTTATTTATTTATTTCAAATTAAGGCCAAAATAGAGTCCGATAGAGTCATTGGCTCTGTAGGCAAAAAGGTAGCGCAAGAGACTGGAATTAAGGTCAGAAGCAGATCACACAACCTGTCTATGGCACATAGGAACGATTTTCAACATCTGCTACAGGGGATTACTGGGGAAATTCCTCATAGACCTCTAGACCTCAATATGAAGGAGTATGCTGGGTTCCAAATAGCTTTGCTGAATAAGGTAAGCACCACTGTGTGTAATGTTGTTATTTTCAATATACTTCCATTGAAATGCTAGATATTGTTTCATACATGGTATTAATTGGAACTTTATTTGCTGGAACCATAGGATTTGAAACCTCAGACTTTTAGAAATGCTTATGACATACCCAGAAGAAATCTTTTGGATCAGTTAACACGAATGAGATCTAATTTACTGAAGAGTACTCGCAAGTTCCTCAAAGGACAAGATGAAGGTTAGATAACAGTTTATTTTTTGTCTACCTGTGATGTGATTGGTACTAAAAAAATGAGGACTATAACAAGTAGCGTAGTTCTTTAAAACTTCGTGGATGTCTGCTACTGCCATTAAACTGCATGTTCTTTTAGATTTTTTTTTTCCTTAAATAGCTTACTGGAAGAAAAAATGGTGAGGCTAGAGAAGATTGCAGATTCACTGCTCTGTCCTTTAGTCTGTATGAGGAGACTTGGGCTTTTAAATAAGATTTTGTTCACTGTTTTTTCCCAACTTTCATGATGTGTCTGGAAAAAAAATCACAGGGCAGTTCTGAACATTACAATCTCTCTCCATAGAATTGGATTTTTAGCAGTGGAAAAATAAGGTTGCTTGCTGGGTGCTGCCTTAGGCCAACAGCAAATAGTTCAGTAGTCTGCTAATTTATTCCTTTACCTTTCTACTGTGTCTTCTGATACTGCTTTATGCCAACAGAAGATGATGAAATAAGTGGAGAAAATGAGAAGAACAATGTGTATGTTACATTAGTCCTGCCACTACTTGGGTCAGATTAACATCTGTAATGAAGTGATAATGTAAGGTGAAATGCAGAGAAGTTACTTTTTGGGGAGGGGGTTAAACCACTAAAAGCAGAAAAAAGCTAACATTAGTTATTTCTGCTAGCATATGTTTTGCTTGTTCAAAGGCTTGGCAACTTTAAATCCATAACAAGTTTAGAATCAGGTCCTATGGATTTTAAGAACTTCTTGATTCCAGTGGTCAAAAATTACCATTGCTTTGGGAAAATGCTAGTCTCATCAAGTAAATTTTGGGTGGCTAAAATTGGGTTATGTCAAAGCTGTATGCAGCATGGCATTACTACTTTGCATTAATGTGTCTTTTGTTTGTAGTAATGTTTTAGTTATAATTTGTTCCCAGTCTCAGTTTTTTCACCCATCTGCCCTGTTGAAAACTTATGGGACATATTGGAAAACTAACATCCATGTATGACAACTATTGCTTATTTCCCTGTCATAATGATAAATGCACAAGGCACGTACTGATTCATTTAAGCAAGTTTCCTGCACTCAAAACATGATGGTATAAATACCAGTTAGGCAAGAATAATGGTGAGTTTTGCAAATCTGTTTTGTTAATGCATTTGATAAAAGACTGAAAACTGGAGGTGTGAAGTGGATGTAGACTAAATTCTCATAAGGTGAGCAGTATCATATATTAATAAACCCTTCTGTTATGATAGATCAAGTTCACAGCGTACCTATAGCACAAATGGGAAACTACCAGGAGTATCTAAAACAAATACCTTCTCCGCTCCGAGAGCTTGATCCTGATCAACCACGAAGGCTTCATACTTTTGGCAATCCATTCAAATTGGACAAGAAGGTGACTTTACAGGAAAGCTTTGTAAAAATGTGCTGTTGTGAGTGTGTGCACTGCTGATTAGACCATTCAAAGACCAGTGTATTGGAGAATCACTTTCCAGTATTTGCAGAAGTACTGCTTACAAGAAAGCGTCTCAGATGTTTTTCCATCAATAGTATCCTATGGAGGGCAGTCTTTATTGGAAAATCAGTATTATGCCTCTGAATTGTATTATAAATGAAATATGTTTGTCACTGTAGTATAACTAATACCTAATCACGTTTTCTTTACCAAACTTCCTCCATAAAAAGCTTCCCTTAACTTTGAGAGCATGGACTCTCCCTTTTGTCCAAATCTGTCTTGGACTTGACCAAATTACCAATGTCATTTAGAGCTGCTCTTTTAAATGTTTTAGTTATTTTGCAGTTACTGAAAAGGAAGTTTGACAGCCCACTCGGTTGTCTTACTAGGCAGACTGTTGGATAAGGGCCTTAAGCACATTGATTTAGTCTAGGGAGGTTTTGGTTGACATTTGAGAATTCAGTACATAATGGCATGTTTTACATAGGCATGTTTTACACGCCTTATACATGGTAAACGTCATCATAACATCAAAGCATTCGTTGTATTTTATATGATGTATTTTTGGCGTAAAGTTTAAGAATTCTCCCCCTTAAATTAATTACAGGGAATGATGATAGATGAAGCAGATGAATTTGTATCAGGACCTCAAAATAAACATAAAAGACCTGGAGAACCAAATATGCAAGGGATTCCAAAAAGACGACGTTGTATGTCCCCACTGCTCAGAGGTCGACCGCAAACTCCTCCAGTTGTGAATAACCATGTTGGAGGTAAAGGGCCACCAACGCCAATCACTCAAGCACAGCCTGATGTTATTAAACCTATTCCTATTCACAAAAGTAAGTGAATCTTCATCATCTTTAGAGAGTTTGCTTTTTAATTTATGCAAAAAACTTGTTTATGTAGAAATACCATTGGCTGATTTCCCAAATATGGTGATTTTATCCCTCATTTTTGAAAATGAAGTATTTAAGTGTGCATCTGGGGTTAATTACAGAAAGAGTTAAAATAGTCCTTCAGACAGAAGTCTCTTTCATATGAACTTCCCAGTATAAACAATGTATTTCCTGTATTAAATGAGGAGACAATGTAAACAGTCAGAAGGGTGTTCTTCCTTTGCCTGGGAATGCAGATGCTCCAAAAGTATCACAATGTGAAGTTAATTTGAATTTTGCTTCAAGTGTGGTGAATTCACTTCCCGTAGTGTGGAGCTGAGGTGCTGTAAGTCTTGCTCACTGTTCAGCACTAAAGTAAACTTTGTCAGTTCAATTTAATGGGGAAAGACAAGCATGTCATTAAAACAGATTTTACAGGTGCTTTTTCTTTTGTTGGTAGTCCATATAGCAATTTTTCTTTTCATATATAGAATATACCTGTGATTTTTTTTTTTAAGCCATTAATTGCCAGAAGATATAGTAATGTGCTCACTGTTACAACCCACAAACACAGTTTCTTATGCCTGGCGTGTACAGTAGACAATACAAGCTGGAGCATAGCTTTACAAGAGTTTAATACTGAACTGACTTATTGACTTATATCAGATGATAAAGAATGTGAAACTGGCAAGTGTAATCTTTTTTTTTTCAGCATCAGAAACAAATAATGAGGTTACAATGGATGATGTGGTTGAGAATCATGTTACAGACCCACTTTCATCAGACGTTTTCCCAAATACTGTGGATTCAGAGTTTTCAATGCCCTCTTCTCCGTTCAACTCTTTGGATCGATCAGCAGCTCATACAGAGGATGTAGGCCATGAACATTTAGGGAATAACTTGAACGTTGATGGGTTTTTGGAGAATCATGAGGAATCAGGTAGTAAAGAGCAAAGTACTGAAGAGAACTTGCCGATGTCTTCACCCAGCAAAGGGAGAAAAACAGCGCACTGCAGAAGTTCCAGAGAGATTAATATAGAGCTAAGAGCACAAATTATGAAAGAGATCCGAAAACCAGGAAGGAGTAAGTATACCAAATCTCAGGTGATTGGCATGAGAGCTAGACAAAGAATTCACATTAGATCACTATTTTAGAAACATGATGAACCATGAGACTGAAGCAAAATAAATTTAAAGCTGAAAAGATTTGTTTTAAAACCTCTGCTAAAAACTTACCAGATGAGTGATTAAAAGATTGCTATACTTATCAATGTCCATGATGGTCATGTTTTTTATATTATCAGTGTTAGAATTAACTTGTTAGGTGTTCCAGTAATACCCTAAACTGCAGTTTCCTGGTTTTTTTTTTAATGCTAGTATTCATTAAACAGTATGTCATTGCTACAGGCCTGGTTGATAGGAGATATATCCTAAAAGTTTACAAAAGCTGAATGAAATCTGTTGCATTTCACTCAGATTTCACTCAGATCTATTACAACAGATATTTGTATAGGCATTTCTTAAGTAACTATGATTTTGCTCTTCTGTTTAAGAGTATGAAAGAATCTTCTTTTTACTGAAGCATGTACAAGGAAGCTTACAAACCCGACTGATATTTTTACAAAATGTTATTAAAGAAGCTTCAAGGTAGGTAACTGAATTGTATTAATCTTTTAAAACTGCACCATGTACTGCTATACATAACTGCTTGACAACCATGCAGTTCTTTATTTGAAACCTGCACACAATGCTTTGCACTGCAAATAAATAATTCCCTAGAAAAAAATCCAGAAACACATAAACTTACTGATGTGTGTTGTTTGCACAAGCTTACCTTTTTGCCTCACATTTTGTCTTTAAAAATGTGACTCTCTTCCTACAAAATTTGGCAGCAGTTGAGTGTTACTGTTGGATGCATCAGAATTAAATCCTCTCTCCCACCATAGTCAACAGTTTTCTGTATCTACTGGTAGAAAAGGTTGGCAATTCTGTTTCTGTTGACTGTTGTTAAATTTTAATTTTTATTGGTTTGAGTGTAGGAAGAGCTTAATCTCTC